>NC_134360.1:1579865-1949865 GCF_048569485.1 Anomaloglossus baeobatrachus | reverse complement strand
ATCACACACACACTCAGATCACACACACACACCAGATCTCACACACACACCAGATCTCACTCACACAAACACACACACACACACACACTCAGATCACACACATCAGCTCACAGACACACACCAGATCTCACACACACAAACATCAGCTCACAGACACACACACTCAGATCACACACACACAAACATCAGCTCACAGACACACACACTCAGATCACACACACACCAGATCTCACACACACACACACACTCAGATCACACACACACACACTCAGATCACACACACACACATACATCAGCTCACACACACTCAGATCACAGACACACACACATACACACACACACACACACACACATCAGCTCACAGATACACACACTCAGATCACACACACACACACCAGATCTCTCACACACACACACACATCAGCTCACACACACACACACACTCAGATCACAGACACACACATACACACACACACACATCAGCTCACAGATACACACACACACACACACCAGATCTCTCACACACACACACACACACATCAGCTCACACACACACACCAGATCTCTCACACACACACACACACATCAGCTCACACACACACACACACACACTCAGATCACAGACACACACATACACACACACACACATCAGCTCACAGATACACACACACACACCAGATCTCACACACACACACACACACTCAGATAACACACCAGATCTCACACACAAACATCAGCTCACAGACACACACACACTCAGATCACACACACACCAGATCTCACACACAAACATCGGATCGCACACACAGTGAGATCGCACACATAATCAGATCACACACACAAACATTGGATCACACGCAAACATCAAATCACACACACACAAACATCGGATCGCACACACATCGGATCGCACGCACATCGGATCGCACGCACATCGGATCGCACGCACATCGGATCGCATGCACACTCACCTCATCCAGTGACACCGATCTCTTCTCGCCGGGAGAATCCTGAGAGGCAGTGCGGTGCAGCACGACGAACAGGACCTGCGGCCGGACACGTGACTTGCTCTCATTCCCTGCTGCCGTAAGTGCTGGATGTGATGTGATGTGGTGTGTGTGTGTGTGTGTGTGTGTGTGTGTGTGTGTGTGTGTGTGTGTGTGTGTGTGATCTGCTGTGTGTGTCTGCAATCGGCTGTGTGTATCTGTGATCGGCTGTGTGTGCCTGTGATCGGCTGTGTGTGCCTGTGATCTGCTGTGTGTGCCTGTGATCTGCTGTGTGTGCCTGTGATCTGCTGTGTGTGTGTGTGCCTGTGATCGGATGTGTGTATCTGTGATGGCTGTGTGTGCCTGTAATCTGCTGTGTGTGCCTGTAATCTGCTGTGTGTGCCTGTAATCTGCTGTGTGTGCCTGTGATCTGCTGTGTGTGCCTGTGATCGGCTGTGTGTGCCTGCGATCGGATGTGTGTATCTGTGATGGCTGTGTGTGCCTGTGATCTGCTGTGTGTGCCTGTGATCGGCTGTGTGTGCCTGCGATCGGATGTGTGTATCTGTGATCTGCTGTGTGTGCCTGTGATCTGCTGTGTGTGCCTGTGATCTGCTGTGTGTGCCTGTGATCTGCTGTGTGTGATCTGCGATCTGCTGTGTGTGTGTGTGCCTGTGATCGGATGTGTGTATCTGTGATCGGCTGTGTGTGCCTGCGATCTGCTGTGTGAGATCTGCTGTGTGTGATCTGCTGTGTGTAATATGCTGTGTGTGTCAGCCAGCAGCAGGGGAGAACGGTGTGTAGCACCAACCGGAGATCACGGGAGGACCTGGGAACCACGCAGACGTCCGGGTCTGGTGAGTATGAGTCTCCTGGGAAGTGGGGGGGTCTGCTTTTTTGGGGGGTAAACTTACCCCCAACCGTGTATCTCCAAGAATAAGACCTCCTGCAAAAATAAGCCCTAGTGCTTTTTTGGGGGGCAAAAAAAATATAAGACAGTGTCTTATTTTTGGAAAAACACGGTATTTGGGGCTAAGTACCATTTTTGCAGTTGGGTTTCATGAGGCGTTTTGCACCGTTTCCCCCCGGGCCGGCAGCGCTGCGCTGCATTGTTGGCTGCAGAATCAGTTACTTGAGAATCCGTCCCCTGGGGGGTCTGTGACGCACGTTTCTGAGCTCCTCGCAGCGGATTTCAGACCACATTAAATTGAATGTGCAGGAGCCAGTCTTATGGGGTGAGGAGGAGGATGGTTCATATGATCCTAAGCACAACCCGGCGTCCACCGCGCTCTGGATGGATATAGCTGCTAATGGCCCGGAGAGCTGGACGGATAACCGCAGCATAAGGGTCAAATTAATAAGGCGCAAACGGTCAGTATTAATTCACACAGACACTGCCAAGAGCAGCCGCGGGGACGAGGCGACCACACCACGGTGTAATTAGAAGCGCCAATAAAAAGTACCTTTAATCAGAACGCAGGTGCACCCGCTACGAATAATAAGTCCTGGTGAACTGCGCGCCTAACCAGCGCGGATACAGGTGGTGACGCAATATTCCAGCGTCCTGCCTAGTGGCGGAGTTCAGTACACCTAACCAGCGCGGATACAGGTGGTGACGCAATATTCCAGAGTCCTGCCTAGTGGCGGAGTTCAGTACACCTAACCAGCGCGGATACAGGTGGTGACGCAATATTCCAGCGTCCTGCCTAGTGGCGGAGTTCAGTACACCTAACCAGCGCGGATACAGGTGGTGACGCAATATTCCAGCGTCCTGCCTAGTGGCGGAGTTCAGTACGCCTAACCAGCGCGGATACAGGTGGTGACGCAATATTCCAGCGTCCTGCCTAGTGGCGGAGTTCAGTACACCTAACCAGCGCGGATACAGGTGGTGACGCAATATTCCAGAGTCCTGCCTAGTAGCGGTGTTCAGTACACCTAACCAGCGCGAACACCGGTAGTATCTACATAAATGACGCAATATTCCAGCGTCCTGCCTAGTATCGGTGTTCAGTACACCTAACCAGCGCGAACACCGGTAGTATCTACATAAGTAACGCAATATTCCAGCGTCCTGCCTAGTAGCGGTGTTCAGTACACCTAACCAGCGCGGACACCGGTAGTATCTACATAAGTAACGCAATATTCCAGCGTCCTGCCTAGTAGCGGTGTTCAGTACACCTAACCAGCGCGGACACCGGTAGTATCTACATAAGTGACGCAATATTCCAGCGTCCTGCCTAGTAGCGGTGTTCAGTACACCTAACCAGCGCGGACACCGGTAGTATCTACATAAGTGACGCAATATTCCAGCGTCCTGCCTAGTAGCGGTGTTCAGTACACCTAACCAGCGCGGACACCGGTAGTAACTACATAAGTAACGCAATATTCCAGCGTCCTGCCTAGTATCGGTGTTCAGTACACCTAACCAGCGCGAACACCGGTAGTAACTACATAAGTAACGCAATATTCCAGCGTCCTGCCTAGTAGCGGTGTTCAGTAGACCTAACCAGCGCGGACACCGGTAGTATCTACATAAGTAACGCAATATTCCAGCGTCCTGCCTAGTAGCGGTGTTCAGTACACCTAACCAGCGCGGACACCGGTAGTAACTACATAAGTAACGCAATATTCCAGCGTCCTGCCTAGTAGCGGTGTTCAGTACACCTAACCAGCGCGGACACCGGTAGTAACTACATAAGTAACACAATATTCATGTATCCTGCCTAGTAGCGGTGTTCAGTACACCTAACCAGCGCGGACACCGGTAGTATCTACATAAGTGACGCAATATTCCAGCGTCCTGCCTAGTGGCGGAGTTCAGTACACCTAACCAGCGCGAACACCGGTAGTAACTACATAAGTAACGCAATATTCCAGCGTCCTGCCTAGTAGTGGTGTTCAGTACACCTAATCAACGCGGACACCGGTAGTAACTACTTAAGTAACGCAATATTCCAGCGTCCTGCCTAGTAGCGGTGTTCAGTACACCTAACCAGCGCGGACACCGGTAGTATCTACATAAGTGACGCAATATTCCAGCTTCCTGCCTAGTGGCGGAGTTCAGTACACCTAACCAGCGCGAACACCGGTAGTATCTACATAAGTAACGCAATATTCCATCGTCCTGCCTAGTAGTGGTGTTCAGTACACCTAACCAGCGCGGACACCGGTAGTATCTACATAAGTGACACAATATTCCAGCGTCCTGCCTAGTATCGGTGTTCAGAACACCTAACCAGCGCGGACACCGGTAGTATCTACATAAGTGACGCAATATTCCAGCGTCCTGCCTAGTGGCGGAGTTCAGTACACCTAACCAGCACTGTCACCGGTAGTAACTACATAAGTAACGCAATATTCCAGCGTCCTGCCTAGTGGCGGGGTTCAGTACACCTAACCAGCGCGAACACTGGTAGTAACTACATAAGTAACGCAATATTCCAGCGTCCTGCCTAGTAGCGGTGTTCAGTACACCTAACCAGCGCGGACACCGGTAGTAACTACATAAGTAACGCAATATTCCAGCGTCCTGCCTAGTAGCGGTGTTCAGTACACCTAACCAGCGCGAACACCGGAAGTAACTACATAAGTAACGCAATATTCCAGCGTCCTGCCTAGTGGCGGAGTTCAGTACACCTAACCAGCGCGGACACCGGTAGTATCTACATAAGTGACGCAATATTCCAGCGTCCTGCCTAGTAGCGGTGTTCAGTACACCTAATCAACGCGGACACCGGTAGTAACTACATAAGTAACGCAATATTCCAGCGTCCTGCCTAGTAGCGGTGTTCAGTACACCTAACCAGCGCGGACACCGGTAGTATCTACATAAGTGACGCAATATTCCAGTGTCCTGCCTAGTGGCGGAGTTCAGTACACCTAACCAGCGCGGACACCGGTAGTATCTACATAAGTGACGCAATATTCCAGCGTCCTGCCTAGTATCGGTGTTCAGAACACCTAACCAGCGCGGACACCGGTAGTATCTACATAAGTGACGCAATATTCCAGCGTCCTGCCTAGTGGCGGAGTTCAGTACACCTAACCAGCGCTGTCACCGGTAGTAACTACATAAGTAACGCAATATTCCAGCGTCCTGCCTAGTGGCGGTGTTCAGTACACCTAACCAGCGTGAACACTGGTAGTAACTACATAAGTAACGCAATATTCCAGCGTCCTGCCTAGTAGCGGTGTTCAGTACACCTAACCAGCGCGGACACCAGTAGTAACTACATAAGTAACGCAATATTCCAGCGTCCTGCCTAGTAGCGGTGTTCAGTACACCTAACCAGCGCGAACACCGGAAGTAACTACATAAGTAACGCAATATTCCAGCGTCCTGCCTAGTGGCGGAGTTCAGTACACCTAACCAGCGCGAACACCGGTAGTATCTACATAAGTGACGCAATATTCCAGCGTCCTGCCTAGTAGCGGTGTTCAGTACACCTAACCAGCGCGGACACCGGTAGTATCTACATAAGTGACGCAATATTCCAGCGTCCTGCCTAGTAGCGGTGTTCAGTACACCTAACTAGCGCTGTCACCGGTAGTATCTACATAAGTAACGCAATATTCCAGTGTCCTGCCTAGTGGCGGTGTTCAGTACACCTAACATGCGCGGACACCGGTAGTATCTACATAAGTAACACGATATTTCAGCGTCCTGCCTAGTAGCGGTGTTCAGTACACCTAACCAGCGCGGACACCGGTAGTAACTACATAAGTAACGCAATATTCCAGCGTCCTGCCTAGTAGCGGTGTTCAGTACACCTAACCAGCGCGGACACCGGTAGTAACTACATAAGTAACGCAATATTCCAGCGTCCTGCCTAGTAGCGGTGTTCAGTACACCTAACCAGCGCGGACACCGGTAGTATCTACATAAGTAACACAATATTCCAGCGTCCTGCCTAGTAGCGGTGTTCAGTAGACCTAACCAGCGCGGACACCGGTAGTATCTACATAAGTAACACGATATTTCAGCGTCCTGCCTAGTAGCGGTGTTCAGTACACCTAACCAGCGCGGACACCAGTAGTAACTACATAAGTAACGCAATATTCCAGCGTCCTGCCTAGTAGCGGTGTTCAGTACACCTAACCAGCGCAGACACCGGTAGGAACTACATAAGTAACGCAATATTCCAGTGTCCTGCGTAGTAGTGGAGTTCAGTACACCTAACCAGCGTGAACACCGGTAGTATCTACATAAGTAACGCAATATTCCATCGTCCTGCCTAGTAGTGGTGTTCAGTACACCTAACCAGCGCGGACACCGGTAGTATCTACATAAGTGACGCAATATTCCAGCGTCCTGCCTAGTATCGGTGTTCAGAACACCTAACCAGCGCGGACACCGGTAGTATCTACATAAGTAACACAATATTCCAGCGTCCTGCCTAGTAGCGGTGTTCAGTACACCTAACCAGCGCGGACACCGGTAGTATCTACATAAGTGACGCAATATTCCAGCGTCCTGCCTAGTGGCGGAGTTCAGTACACCTAACCAGCGCTGTCACCGGTAGTAACTACATAAGTAACGCAATATTCCAGCGTCCTGCCTAGTGGCGGTGTTCAGTACACCTAACCAGCGCGAACACTGGTAGTAACTACATAAGTAACGCAATATTCCAGCGTCCTGCCTAGTAGCGGTGTTCAGTACACCTAACCAGCGCGGACACCGGTAGTATCTACATAAGTGACGCAATATTCCAGCGTCCTGCCTAGTGGCGGAGTTCAGTACACCTAACCAGCGCGAACACCGGTAGTATCTACATAAGTAACGCAATATTCCATCGTCCTGCCTAGTAGTGGTGTTCAGTACACCTAACCAGCGCGGACACCGGTAGTATCTACATAAGTGACGCAATATTCCAGCGTCCTGCCTAGTATCGGTGTTCAGAACACCTAACCAGCGCGGACACCGGTAGTATCTACATAAGTGACGCAATATTCCAGCGTCCTGCCTAGTGGCGGAGTTCAGTACACCTAACCAGCGCTGTCACCGGTAGTAACTACATAAGTAACGCAATATTCCAGCGTCCTGCCTAGTGGCGGAGTTCAGTACACCTAACCAGCGCTGTCATCGGTAGTAACTACATAAGTAACGCAATATTCCAGCGTCCTGCCTAGTAGCGGTGTTCAGTACACCTAACCAGCGCGGACACCGGTAGTAACTACATAAGTAACGCAATATTCCAGCGTCCTGCCTAGTAGCGGTGTTCAGTACACCTAACCAGCGCGGACACCGGTAGTAACTACATAAGTAACGCAATATTCCAGCGTCCTGCCTAGTAGCGGTGTTCAGTACACCTAACCAGCGCGAACACCGTAAGTAACTACATAAGTAACGCAATATTCCAGCGTCCTGCCTAGTGGCGGAGTTCAGTACACCTAACCAGCGCGAACACCGGTAGTATCTACATAAGTGACGCAATATTCCAGCGTCCTGCCTAGTAGCGGTGTTCAGTACACCTAACCAGCGCGGACACCGGTAGTATCTACATAAGTGACGCAATATTCCAGCGTCCTGCCTAGTAGCGGTGTTCAGTACACCTAACTAGCGCTGTCACCGGTAGTATCTACATAAGTAACGCAATATTCCAGTGTCCTGCCTAGTGGCGGTGTTCAGTACGCCTAACCAGCGCGGTCACCGGTAGTAACTACATAAGTAACGCAATATTCCAGCGTCCTGCCTAGTAGCGGTGTTCAGTACACCTAACCAGCGCGGACACCGGTAGTAACTACATAAGTAACGCAATATTCCAGCGTCCTGCCTAGTAGCGGTGTTCAGTACACCTAACCAGTGCGAACACCGGTAGTAACTACATAAGTAACACAATATTCCAGCGTCCTGCCTAGTAGCGGTGTTCAGTACACCTAACCAGCGCTGTCACCGGTAGTAACTACATAAATGACGCAATATTCCAGCGTCCTGCCTAGTAGCGGTGTTCAGTACACCTAACCAGCGCGGACACCGGTAGTATCTACATAAGTAACACAATATTCCAGCATCCTGCCTAGTAGCGGTGTTCAGTACACCTAACATGCGCGGACACCGGTAGTATCTACATAAGTAACACGATATTTCAGCGTCCTGCCTAGTAGCGGTGTTCAGTACACCTAACCAGCGCGGACACCGGTAGTAACTACATAAGTAACGCAATATTCCAGCGTCCTGCCTAGTAGCGGTGTTCAGTACACCTAACCAGCGCGGACACCGGTAGTAACTACATAAGTAACGCAATATTCCAGCGTCCTGCCTAGTAGCGGTGTTCAGTACACCTAACCAGCGCGGACACCGGTAGTATCTACATAAGTAACACAATATTCCAGCGTCCTGCCTAGTAGCGGTGTTCAGTAGACCTAACCAGCGCGGACACCGGTAGTATCTACATAAGTAACACGATGTTTCAGCGTCCTGCCTAGTAGCGGTGTTCAGTACACCTAACCAGCGCGGACACCGGTAGTAACTACATAAGTAACGCAATATTCCAGCGTCCTGCCTAGTAGCGGTGTTCAGTACACCTAACCAGCGCGGACACCGGTAGTAACTACATAAGTAACGCAATATTCCAGCGTCCTGCCTAGTAGCGGTGTTCAGTACACCTAACCAGCGCGGACACCGGTAGTAACTACATAAGTAACGCAATATTCCAGCGTCCTGCCTAGTAGCGGTGTTCAGTACACCTAACCAGCGCGGACACCGGTAGTAACTACATAAGTAACGCAATATTCCAGCGTCCTGCCTAGTAGCGGTGTTCAGTACACCTAACCAGCGCGGACACCGGTAGTATCTACATAAGTAACGCAATATTCCAGCGTCCTGCCTAGTAGCGGTGTTCAGTACACCTAACCAGCGCGGACACCGGTAGTATCTACATAAGTAACACGATATTTCAGCGTCCTGCCTAGTAGCGGTGTTCAGTACACCTAACCAGCGCGGACACCGGTAGTAACTACATAAGTAACGCAATATTCCAGCGTCCTGCCTAGTAGCGGTGTTCAGTACACCTAACCAGCGCGGACACCAGTAGTAACTACATAAGTAACGCAATATTCCAGCGTCCTGCCTAGTAGCGGTGTTCAGTACACCAAACCAGCGCAGACACCGGTAGTAACTACATAAGTAACGCAATATTCCAGTGTCCTGCCTAGTAGTGGAGTTCAGTACACCTAACCAGCGCGAACACCGGTAGTATCTACATAAGTAACGCAATATTCCATCGTCCTGCCTAGTAGTGGTGTTTAGTACACCTAACCAGCGCGGACACCGGTATTAACTACATAAGTGACGCAATATTCCAGCGTCCTGCCTAGTATCGGTGTTCAGTACACCTAACCAGCGCTGTCACCGGTAGTAACTACATAAGTAACGCAATATTCCAGCGTCCTGCCTAGTAGCGGTGTTCATTACACCTAACCAGCGCGGACACCGGTAGTATCTACATAAGTAACGCAATATTCCAGCGTCCTGCCTAGTAGCGGTGTTCAGTACGCCTAACCAGCGCGGACACCGGTAGTATCTACATAAGTAATGCAATATTCCAGCGTCCTGCCTGGTAGCGGTGTTCAGTACGATTAACCAGCGCGGACACCGGTAGTATCTACATAAGTGACGCAATATTCCAGTGTCCTGCCTAGTAGCGGTGTTCAGTACGATTAACCAGCGTGGACACCGGTAGTATCTACATAAGTAGCGCAAGAGTCAAGCGTCTTGCCTAGTAGCGGTATTCAGTACGCCTAACTAGCGCTCTCATGTAAAACTCTTGAAGGGTCCTTACACCCCCCCCCCACCATCAGTCATGATTATCTGATCGGCCTGAAAGTTTAGGAATTTACTACTCGGGGATGGTAGAGCTACAGCCAAAAGATGCACAGAAAAGACACTCCTTGGCAATCCTTTGTTCTGTTGGAGGGAAAACTCCTAATACAGTTTTTTACGTGGCCCGTTAATGCTAGAAAAATGAAAAATATACTGCCAGAATCCCTGTGGAGCGCTGAACCCAGCGCACCGTTTAGCTTGACTGGGAGATCGCTGGTATCACGACAAATTAGTATTGGCCAGTAAAATCGTGCTAGATGCGTTGTGTTTGGTATCTATGTAAATGTAAAATCGAGAGATAAAATATGACGCTAATATCTTTCACCTGTGTGGCCCAGGGGTAAAGATATGTGAAAAGTTAGAATTAAAGAACTTTGTGACAATCTTGGCACAGCCCACAAGAGACTGTAAAATGAGGTCACAGAGAGGGGGGTTACCTGAGGGCATAAGAGTGATTAGCTCCTTGCTGGGGGGAGTCAGTATTGGAAGGCATCAGTAAGGGTGATGCTGGCTGTCTCTCTACCATCTTCTTCTCTTGGAGACCCTCCGTCCCTAAATTCAGACGTCACTTCTATGGCATGAGTTTAGTAAGTTTCACGTTTATACCTTTTATTTTTATGTAACTGTCTATACTGTATTTGTATTGTTCCCTTTTGTAAATTCTTGTATATTTTTTAAACACTGCCTATTTTCAGATTAAATATCTAAAATTTAGTAGTTTGTTTCCTTCTGTTCTATATACGAACCCAAACCCGTCTGAAAAGCCTTCCGCTATCTGAAACGGGTCCCCAGCTACCTGTAGAAAGTCTGGGTGGTGACAGCGTAATTATTATTGCATAGAATTATTGGAGTGCTATCATTAAGGGTACAAAGGTATATATATATATATTCCATTAGCAGGAATCGGTGATATATACATTTACCCTTGCTGTGAGACCTCCAATAAATGGCGTTATTAGCTCAGCAGCCTCATTTTATGCATTGTCCTGCAGTACCAAAAGTGGCCTGCAGACAAGGGGGCGCTAGAGAGTAGTCATGTTTGTGACAAATCAGTGAACAGCTGCGGATTTCTGAGTGACTTCCCCGGCTGTTCGTGACAAATTGGTGGCAAGCGGTGGGATATATAAAGCATTAGTGATCTGGTTTGAGCAATCATCCCTTTCACTAAAAACTTGCAAAAGTTTTAAGGATCGAACTCAGTGTTTAAATATACCTGGAACAATACTGTAAGTGTAGCAGTTACCCCCTCCCCTTCTCTCTTGTTTTTGTATCCTATCTTTTATTTGGCAATTATGGAGGCTGTGACAGAAGCCTGGTACAATCAGCAGAAGAAGGAGGTTCTTGCTGCACTCTGCAGATCCAAGTTGATTGATGGCCATGGCAAAACGAGGCAGGACCTCATTAAAGAACTTTTACAATGGGACGCAGAGCACGTCCATTCCCCCAGTGCTGAAGAAGGGGAGGCAAGCCAAGCCCAGGACAGGGCTGCTGCAGAGTCCCCACCATCAACTGCGAGCCAGAGCAGTGACCGGAGCAACATGGACTCTTTCCTGCAGATGGCCCTACAGCAGCTCGCAACAGAGGATCGGGAGGGACGGCTGAAGCTCATTCAGCAATATCGAGAGGCTCGCAGAGCCGAGCGAGAGGCTGAGAGAGCCGAGCGAGAGCGCCAGGCCGAGCGAGAGGCTGAGAGAGCCGAGCGAGAGGCTGAGAGAGCCGAGCGAGAGCGCCAGGCCGAGCGAGAGGCTGAGAGAGCCGAGCGAGAGGCTGAGAGAGCTGAGCGAGAGGCTGGGAGAGCCGAGCGAGAGGCTGAGAGAGCCGAGCGAGAGGCTGAGAGAGCCGAGCGAGAGCGCCAGGCCGAGCGAGAGGCTGAGAGAGCCGAGCGTCAAGCCCAGAGAGACCATGACTTGAAGGTCCTCCATGCCCAGCAGCAGACATCTTCCTCACTGAACGGTGAGTCCAATAATGCCAGCAGCTTTAAGCCCCGACCAGAGCATTTTCCTGTGATGGAAAAGGACGGGGATTTGGAAACCTTTCTGAGGGGATTTGAAAAGACTTGCTTGAAGTAACAGTTTCCCCCAGCACAATGGGCACGATACTTAACCCCAGGGCTGCGAGGCAAGGCCCTGGACGCGTTTGCCAGTCTCCCTCACGAGCAGAGTGGAGACTATGGGGCCATAAAGCAGGCCCTAATACGAAAGTATCAGCTGACTGCAGAGATATACCGCAAAAAGTTCCGGACTCTCCAGCGTGGACCACACAATAGCAACAGAGACGTTGTGGATTGGCTCCGGACCAACTTTAACTTTAATGGGTCCAGGGACTGTCCGCCACCACTGCTGAGCAGATAACAGACCTGATGGTAAAAGACCAATTCCTACACCTTTGTCTTGCGGACGTGCGACAGTTCTTGATGGACCGGGAACCAAAGGATGCGAATACAGCAGCACAGATTGCTGACACCTATGAAGCCAACCATGCATCGGGGGTGAGGAAGCCACCAGCTGGAAAGGAGGTAAGATGACAACTACCAACCCCCCTGCCCCTACCAGCCGACCTCCCGTAGGTCCTGTGTCATCCACCAGTGCCCGGCCCACCTCTGACACTCACAGGTGTTTTTCCTGCAACCAGCCTGGACACCTCAGCTCTGCTTGTCCAGAGAGGCAGAAGAGGAGCTCCACACCTGAGGCCCGAGGGCCTAGTGCCAATGTCCTGTTTGTGGTTGAGACGGGAGGTCGAGCACGTGAGAACTGGCAGCCCGTTACCGTTGGCGACACCAACACTGAGGGGCTGAAGGACACTGGTGCAGAACGAACTCTCATCCTCCCTGAATTCGTGTTGCCTAGTGAACTTATCCCGGGGAAGACCCTGTCACTGGGGTTGGGGGTGTTCGCCAATCTTTCCCAATGGCCCGGGTTTTCCTGGACTGGGGTACTGGGAGGGGATAGAAAGATGTGGGGGTGTCCCGAGACCTTCCAGGAGAATGTTTTATTGGGGACTGATTTGGGGCGGTTGGTGGCACAATACGTCCCTGACAACCTTCCCCAATCTGATAAGTCATGTGATGCAAGCACCGTTGATGACTTATTAACAACATTTGCATCACATAAGTCATGTGATGCACGTGTCGATGATTAATTATGTGATGCAAATGTTGATAAGTCATGTGACCCGAATATTGATGATCAGAAGGTGATTATTAATGTTGTGCATTAAAATAAAGTGGATGACTGTGCGGGGAACCTCAACCATGTGGCACTGCGGGGTGACGCTGCTGAGGATTTCCCCAAGGCAGTGAGTGTCTGCGCTAAGGGAGATGGAGGCAGGCATGGGGACCATGAGGAAGGTGGTCACATGCAGCTTGTCAGTGTCACGATGGACTGTGACATGGCCGGTGGTAGCTGCCCCATAAATAGCGCGGACCCTGGGGTATCACAGAGTGATGCGTCTCATGGTACAGGAGACCTCAGCCATGTCACACTGCGGGGTGAACGGAGCAGCAGTGCTGAAAGCAGGAAGACAGGAGAAGGCATCCTTTTAAGTTATGTAAGTGGATAGTGTCCCACAACGGGATATGCAAGCGCGCATGCGCAGATAGAAAATGGCATATAAGAGCATGTAAGGTATTCTTAGACTAGGCTACAGATAGGGAACATGTTCCATAGTGGAACGCCGGCCCTAATATAATGAGAAGTTGGGATAAACCCAGACAGTGGAGTTTATCCCAACTTCTTATTATATATGGGCCGGCGTTCCACTATGGAACATGTTCCCTATCTGTAGCCTAGTCTAAGAATACCTTACATGCTCTTATATGCCATTTTCTATCCGCTGTTCCGTTCACGCATCTCGCTATGTAACACATGCAGTTACCCACTGCGCATGCACCACACATTTTTTCGCCTTAGAGCACATATCGGCACCTTGTGCGCACGCGCTGCGTGCGTTCCACTGTGGAGCGTGCGTCGCCGCGTTCTGCGCATGCGCGACGTGCGCTCCACTCTGGAGCACACGCTATGACAATTTCCCCTCCACGTTCTTGGGCATGCGCTGTACCGAGCTACATCACGGATGTACATCATCCTGTTATTTTCTCTCCACCGGCACTGTTTATATCAAGCTTTATAAACCCCCTGCACCGCTAACAGTCCGCCTGGCTTTCCTCCCTCATCCCTATACAGATGGGTCACAATGTTCTGGAATCGCTAATCCCTGCCATACCAACATGTGAGTACTTTCTCCATGGTTTTTTATCCTTTTCTTTTTTTTTTCTTTTTTAGAGGCTCAACTAAGCCTTTTCCTCATTTAGGAAACCTCCCTGGTAAGGTCCTCTTTATGTTGTTTCCTTTTATATCTGCATACCATATTGTGTGGCCTCTTACTACATATATGTTCCACTGTCTCAGTGATAAAGGATAGATCCCCATGCCACTGCTCTGATACATTCGAATTAGTGTAATATTAATGCCCGTGTCACAATTATAACCATTTCTATTCTCTCCACTCTCTTAAGTGACACACATACTAACGGGCCAGACCATCCCACCACCTCTTTTATACATGAGGATTTTTCACCGCTCCTGGTATGTTATCTTCCCTCTCATTTACAGTACTAATATTTCTTCCTATATGTAAGTTTCCACCTTTCCTTTATACTTAGCCTCAGCTCTTGGGCCTCTAGCTACCTTGTAGCTTACTATAAGTGACCGACGGTCCATCAGAACCCTTGGACCTATACACTCTCCCATATGGTAAGCTTTCAATACCGTCACTCTGTTATCATCCTTCTCCTTTATTATTTACATATTTTATGATTCCAGAACAGGTGACCCCCCCCTGTACCTCTCCAGGTTTTACATCCTTACATCCATATTGCACCTTTTACTCTTTTGCCTTAGTACGAGTGTCTTCCCTAACAATGTTCTCCTTTTCTCACATACGGATATATATATATATATACCTTGCAGTTGCTATTCTGAGCCCCCTGCCCTCCCTGCACTCTGTCATACGCTGACGTCTTTCTCCTCTGTCTATTCCTAAGGTGGGTCACACATGAGCCATATTCTCCTTGTAGCCATCACGTGAATTGTTTTCTAATTCCTTTTCCAGGTATACTAAAAGCACGGCGTGTCATTTCCTCCCGTGTGGAGAATATTTTATGTATGTCGCTTTGCATGCTTTTTACAATTCTTGTGTCCAATATTTACTCTTTGTTGTATTTTTCCAGATTCTCGTCACCTC
Source organism: Anomaloglossus baeobatrachus (assembly GCF_048569485.1). Classification (NCBI taxonomy): domain Eukaryota; kingdom Metazoa; phylum Chordata; class Amphibia; order Anura; family Aromobatidae; genus Anomaloglossus; species Anomaloglossus baeobatrachus. The sequence goes on along the minus strand of NC_134360.1, from coordinate 1,934,820 downwards.
ATGGAGGATAGAATTATATAGATTTATATACACTATTGCATCAAAAAATGTCAGATTAACTCATATGATTTTATTATCATGTCTCGCTCCATTGGGGATTTTTTTTCTTTTCTGTTATGTATTTCAACATCGTGTTTCATGATTGTAAATTTCTGTTTCATTTTTTTTATGTAGAATTATTGTCCCTGAAAAAGACCCCTGAAGGGTCGATACGTTGGACTTTCTTTTCATAAATACCATATAAATACCTTATCAATAAACTTCGTGAGTTACTGACCACAGAAACCGTTTCCTCTTCTTTTCTGGTGTGCCGAAGCTTATTTTTTGAGAATTGACAGTGTTATTTTTGCTTCTTGGCAAATTATTGTGGTAGTCGAGCCAGGTCTGACTTTTTATATGCATACGAGGAGCCGGCCGCATACGGGGAACCGACCACATACGGGGAGCCGGCCGCATACAGGGAACCGGTCGCATACGGGGAGCCAGCTGCATAGAGGGAGCCAGCCGCATACGGGGAACCGGCCGCATACGGGGAGCCGGCCGCATACGGGAAGCCGGCCGCATACAGGGAACCGGTCGCATACGGGGAGCCGGCTGCATAGAGGGAGCCGGCCGCATACAGGGAACCGGTCGCATACGGGGAGCCGGCTGCATAGAGGGAGCCAGCCGCATACGGGGAACCGGCCGCATACGGGGAGCCGGCCGCATACGGGAAGCCGGCCGTATACAGGGAACCGGTCGCATACGGGGAGCCGGCTGCATAGAGGGAGCCAGCCGCATACGGGGAACCGGCCGCATACGGGGAACCGACCACATACGGGGAGCCGGCCGCATACAGGGAACCGGTCGCATACGGGGAGCCAGCTGCATAGAGGGAGCCAGCCGCATACGGGGAACCGGCCGCATACGGGGAGCCGGCCGCATACGGGAAGCCGGCCGCATACAGGGAACCGGTCGCATACGGGGAGCCGGCTGCATAGAGGGAGCCGGCCGCATACAGGGAACCGGTCGCATACGGGGAGCCAGCTGCATAGAGGGAGCCAGCCGCATACGGGGAACCGGCCACATACGGGGAGCCGGCCGCATACGGGAAGCCGGCCGTATACAGGGAACCGGTCGCATACGGGGAGCCGGCTGCATAGAGGGAGCCGGCCGCATACAGGGAACCGGTCGCATACGGGGAGCCGGCTGCATAGAGGGAGCCAGCCGCATACGGGGAACCGGCCGCATACGGGGAGCCGGCCGCATACGGGGAGCCGGCCGTATACAGGGAACCGGTCGCATACGGGGAGCCGGCTGCATAGAGGGAGCCGGCCGCATACAGGGAACCGGTCGCATACGGGGAGCCGGCTGCATAGAGGGAGCCGGTCGCATACGGGGAGCTACAGGGAGCTGGCCGCATACAGGGAGCTAGCCGCATATGGTGAGCTGGCCGTATACGGGGAGCCGGCCGCATACGGGGAGCCGGCAGCATACGGGGAGCTACAGGGAGCTGGCCACATATGGGGAGCTAGCCAGCTTCAATGTTCCCATGCAGCACAGTGTGTGCCAGCGACTCATCCATATCTGGACTGTCAATCATTCCAGAACACTATCGTGAGAAAAAACGGATAGTTTATTACCTATCTGCCCCAAGGTGTGCCGTTCTGCCAGCACTGTGTAACACATGAGACAGCGCCCTTCACCAGATAGTAACTCATGCTGATATCATGCAGGAAACCTAAAAGAAAATACACTTTATACTACTTCCGGGCCACCCAAAGGCTTTAAATGCCCCAGCAGTTTACTTTTCGCTTTGCAGTCTAAATTGTCACTGCATGGTAGAGAAGTTGCACCTCTGGAGACAGGGATTTGTCTGTCACAGCTGAGCTTCCTATAAAAAAAGGCAGAGAGGGTTTATTACTGTGTCTGCCTTCCTGATTTTTGTGAAGCCAGCTCTGGACAAGCGCTTTGTATACAGTATAGGAATCACTGGGTGCTTCCACCTCTGGATCCAATGTTTCCGCTGGGTCTAGAGAGAGGGTAAGAGCTGCTGGTCCTCTGAAGATGCAGTCAGCTATCCTATGCAGCCATGAGGACGAATTTTCACTGTAACTTGGGCTAATATACCATCCTCAGTTACAGGGGAAATCAGGTAAAAAAAAAAAAAATTAAAATATAAAACAGTTATGACTTTAGTGGGGACACTATGTGAAAAAACAAAAAAATTGAAAAGCGGGGAAAAAAAAAGATAAAAAAAAATATAGCCAGAGCCAACTAAGGTTGCTGTTACTAGCTCCATTGAAAAAATAATGTATCCAATATATAAAAGTAACTGGAACAGAAAGGAACACCTCTTAAATGTATTCTGGTGGTCGTTTGTAGTTACAGTATATACGGTAGATACAGACAAGTATGTCCTTCATTTTCCCATTGATAATGCCTGATGTTAGTATAAAAAAGGACATAAAATTAGTCACCATATCATGAAGAAGATTTGCAAAGATTATTCGAATGTCCAAATGAAAAACAAAACAAACAAAAAAAGAAAAACAGCTCTTCAAGCATCAAGAAAACTGGAAATCTCTCTGATCAGTAACAGTATAACGGCCTGAACCGATTAAAAGCCAGAACAATGATAGTGTCACACACAATGCGCAGAAGGGAAGGGTCCTCACGATGAGCAGCAGCCGCTCACTTCATCCATGATCAGCTTTTTAGGATGTTGGTTACATCCCGGCATTTATAGGTCAATATCACCGTGCACCAAACTAACGTCTGCAAACAAGTATCAACACTAAAGTGCACATCCTCTTCTCACCACCAGGGGGAGGAAACAGACAATAAAATGAGGAAAGAAATCAGGCAACAAATGGCGAGCAATGAGAATACATAGGACGAGCAAGGAGCAAGCAATGAGAATACATAGGACGGGCAAGGAGCAAGCAATGAGAATACCTAGGACGGGCAAGGAGCGAGCAATGAGAATACATAGGACGGGCAAGAAGCGAGAAATGAGAATACATAGGACGGGCAAGAAGCGAGCAATGAGAATACATAGGACGGGCAAGAAGCGAGAAATGAGAATACATAGGACGAGCAAGGAGCAAGCAATGAGAATACATAGGACGGGCATGGAGCGAGCAATGAGAATACATAGGACGGGCAAGGAGCGAGCAATGAGAATACATAGGACGAGCAAGGAGCAAGCAATGAGAATACATAGGACGGGCAAGAAGCGAGCAATGAGAATACATAGGACGAGCAAGGAGCAAGCAATGAGAATACATAGGACGGGCAAGAAGCGAGCAATGAGAATACCTAGGACGGGCAAGGAGCGAGCAATTAGAATACATAGGACGGGCAAGAAGCCAGAAATGAGAATACATAGGACGGGCAAGGAGCGAGCAATGAGTAAACATAGGACGAGCAAGGAGCAAGCAATGAGAATACATAGGACGGGCAAGGAGCGAGCAATGAGAATACCTAGGACGGGCAAGAAGCGAGCAATTAGAATACATAGGACGGGCAAGGAGCGAGCAATGAGAATACCTAGGACGGGCAAGAAGGGAGCAATGAGAATACATAGGACGGGCAAGAAGCGAGCAATGAGAATACATAGGACGGGCAAGAAGCGAGCAATGAGAATACATAGGACGGGCAAGGAGCGAGCAATGAGAATACATAGGACAGGCAAGAAGCGAGCAATGAGAATACCTAGGACGGGCAAGAAGCGAGCAATGAGAATACCTAGGACGGGCATGGAGCAAGCAATGAGAATACCTAGGACGGGCAAGAAGCGAGCAATGAGAATACCTAGGACGGGCATGGAGCAAGCAATGAGAATACATAGGACGGGCAAGGAGCGAGCAATGAGAATACCTAGGACGGGCATGGAGCAAGCAATGAGAATACATAGGACGGGCAAGAAGCGAGCAATGAGAATACATAGGACGGGCAAGGAGCGAGCAATGAGAATACATAGGACGGGCAAGAAGCGAGAAATGAGAATACATAGGACGGGCAAGAATCGAGCAATGAGAATACCTAGGACGGGCATGGAGCAAGCAATGAGAATACATAGGACGGGCAAGGAGCGAGCAATGAGAATACCTAGGACGGGCATGGAGCAAGCAATGAGAATACATAGGACGGGCAAGGAGCGAGCAATGAGAATACCTAGGACGGGCATGGAGCAAGCAATGAGAATACATAGGACGGGCAAGAAGCGAGCAATGAGAATACATAGGACGGGCAAGGAGCGAGCAATGAGAATACATAGGACAGGCAAGAAGCGAGCAATGAGAATACATAGGACGGGCAAGAAGCGAGCAATGAGAATACATAGGACGGGCAAGAAGCGAGCAATGAGAATACATAGGACGGGCAAGAAGTGAGCAATGAGAATACATAGGACGGGCAAGAAGCGAGCAATGAGAATACATAGGACGGGCAAGAAGCGAGAAATGAGAATACATAGGACGGGCAAGAAGCGAGCAATGAGAATACATAGGACGGGGAAGGAGCGAGCAATGAGAATACATAGGATGGGCAAGGAGCGAGCAATGAGAATACATAGGACGGGCAAGGAGCGAGCAATGAGAATACATAGGACGGGCAAGAAGCGAGCAATGAGAATACATAGGACGGGCAAGGAGCGAGCAATGAGAATACATAGGACGGGCAAGAAGCGAGCAATGAGAATACATAGGACGGGCAAGAAGCGAGCAATGAGAATACATAGGACGGGCAAGAAGCGAGAAATGAGAATACATAGGACGGGCAAGGAGCGAGCAATGAGAATACATAGGACGGGCAAGGAGCGAGCAATGAGAATACATAGGACGGGCAAGAAGCGAGAAATGAGAATACATAGGACGGGCATGGAGCGAGCAATGAGAATACATAGGACAGGCAAGAAGCGAGCAATGAGAATACATAGGACAGGCATGGAGCGAGCAATGAGAATACATAGGACGGGCAAGGAGCGAGCAATGAGAATACATAGGACGGGCAAGAAGCGAGAAATGAGAATACATAGGACGGGCAAGGAGCGAGCAATGAGAATACATAGGACGGGCAAGGAGCGAGCAATGAGAATACATAGGACGGACAAGAAGCGAGCAATGAGAATACATAGGACGGGCAAGAAGCGAGAAATGAGAATACATAGGACGGGCAAGGAGCGAGCAATGAGAATACATAGGAGGGGCAAGAAGCGAGAAATGAGAATACATAGGACGGGCAAGAAGCGAGCAATGAGAATACATAGGATGGGTATGGAGCGAGCAATGAGAATACATAGGACGGGCAAGGAGCGAGCAATGAGAATACATAGGACGGGGAAGGAGCGAGCAATGAGAATACATAGGACGGGCAAGAAGCGAGCAATGAGAATACATAGGACGGGCAAGAAGCGAGAAATGAGAATAGATAGGACGGGCAAGAAGCGAGCAATGAGAATACATAGGACGGGGAAGGAGCGAGCAATGAGAATACATAGGACGGGCAAGAAGCGAGCAATGAGAATACATAGAGCTCACCTAGATCACACCTGGTTCTTACATCTAGATCACACCTAGAGTTCACCTAGATCACACCTGGATCTCACATCTAGATCACACCTAGAGTTCACCTAGATCACACCTGAATCTCGCCCATTACACCTAGATCACACCTAGAACTCACCCACTACACCTAGATCACACCTAGAACTCACCCACTACACCTAGATCACACCTAGATCTCACCCACTACACCTAGATCACACCTAGATGAGACCTAGAGCTCACTTAGATCACACCTGGATCTCACATCTACTGTAGATCACACCTAGAGCTCACCTAGATCACACCTGGATCTCACATCTAGATCACACCTGGATCTTACATCTAGATCACACCTAGAGTTCACCTAGATCACACCTGGATCTCACATCTAGATCACATCTAGAGTTCACCTAGATCACACCTGGATCTCACATCTATATCACACCTGGATCTCACATCTAGATCACATCTAGAGTTCACCTAGATCACACCTGAATCTCACATCTAGATCACACCTAGAGTTCACCTAGATCACACCTGAATCTCACATCTAGATTGCACCTTGGTCTCACATCTAGATCACACCTAGAGTTCACCTAGATCACATCTGGATCTCACATCTAGATCACACCTGGATCTCAAATCTAGATCACACCTGGATCTCACATCTAGATCAAACCTGGATCTCACATCTAGATCACACCTGGATCTCACATCTAGATCACACCTGGATCTCACATCTAGATCACACCTGGATCTCACATCTAGATCGCACCTGAATCTCACATCTAGATCACACCTAGAGTTCACCTACATCACACCGAGATCTCACCCACTATACCTAGATCACACCTAGATCTCTCCCACTACACCTAAATGACACCTATAACTCACCCACTACACCTAGATCACACCTAGAACTCACTTAGATGAGACCTAGAGCTCACCGAGCAATGAGAATACATAGGACGGGCAAGGAGCGAGAAATGAGAATACATAGGACGGGCAAGGAGCGAGCAATGAGAATACATAGGACGGGCAAGGAGCGAGAAATGAGAATACATAGGACGGGCAAGGAGCGAGCAATGAGAATACATAGGACGGGCAAGGAGCGAGCAATGAGAATACATAGGACGGGCAAGAAGCGAGCAATGAGAATACATAGGACGGGCAAGGAGCGAGAAATGAGAATACATAGGACGGGCAAGGAGCGAGCAATGAGAATACATAGGACGGGCAAGGAGCGAGCAATGAGAATACATAGGACGGGCAAGGAGCGAGCAATGAGAATACATAGGACGGGCAAGGAGCGAGCAATGAGAATACATAGGACGGGCAAGAAGTGAGCAATGAGAATACATAGGACGGGCAAGAAGCCAGAAATGAGAATACATAGGACGGGCATGGAGCGAGCAATGAGAATACATAGGACGGACAAGAAGCGAGAAATGAGAATACATAGGACGGGCATGGAGCGAGCAATGAGAATACATAGGACGGGCAAGAAGCGAGCAATGAGAATACATAGGACAAGCAAGGAGCGAGCAATGAGAATACATAGGACGGGCAAGGAGCGAGCAATGAGAATACATAGGACAGGCAAGGAGCGAGCAATGAGAATACATAGGACGGGCAAGAAGCGAGCAATGAGAATACATAGGACGGGCAAGAAGCGAGCAATGAGAATACATAGGACGGGCAAGGAGCGAGCAATGAGAATACATAGGACAGGCAAGGAGTGAGCAATGAGAATACATAGGATGGGCAAGGAGCGAGCAATGAGAATACATAGGACGGGCAAGGAGCGAGCAATGAGAATACATAGGACGGGCAAGGAGCGAGCAATGAGAATACATAGGACGGGCAAGGAGCGAGCAATGAGAATACATAGGATGGGCAAGGAGCGAGCAATGAGAATACATAGGACGGGCAAGGAGCGAGCAATGAGAATACATAGGACGGGCAAGAAGCGAGCAATGAGAATACATAGGACGGGCAAGGAGCGAGCAATGAGAATACATAGGACGGGCAAGGAGCGAGCAATGAGAATACATAGGACGGGCAAGAAGCGAGAAATGAGAATACATAGGACGGGCATGGAGCGAGCAATGAGAATACATAGGACAGGCAAGAAGCGAGCAATGAGAATACATAGGACAGGCATGGAGCGAGCAATGAGAATACATAGGACGGGCAAGGAGCGAGCAATGAGAATACATAGGACGGGCAAGAAGCGAGAAATGAGAATACATAGGACGGGCAAGGAGCGAGCAATGAGAATACATAGGACGGGCAAGAAGCGAGCAATGAGAATACATAGGACGGGGAAGGAGCGAGCAATGAGAATACATAGGACGGGCAAGAAGCGAGCAATGAGAATACATAGAGCTCACCTAGATCACACCTGGTTCTCACATCTAGATCACACCTAGAGTTCACCTAGATCACACCTGGATCTCACATCTAGATCACACCTAGAGTTCACCTAGATCACACCTGAATCTCACCCATTACACCTAGATCACACCTAGAACTCACCCACTACACCTAGATCACACCTAGAACTCACCCACTACACCTAGATCACACCTAGATCACACCCACTACACCTAGATCACACCTAGATGAGACCTAGAGCTCACTTAGATCACACCTGGATCTCACATCTACTGTAGATCACACCTAGAGCTCACCTAGATCACACCTGGATCTCACATCTAGATCACACCTGGATCTTACATCTAGATCACACCTAGAGTTCACCTAGATCACACCTGGATCTCACATCTAGATCACATCTAGAGTTCACCTAGATCACACCTGGATCTCACATCTAGATCACACCTGGATCTCACATCTAGATCACATCTAGAGTTCACCTAGATCACACCTGAATCTCACATCTAGATCACACCTAGAGTTCACCTAGATCACACCTGAATCTCACATCTAGATTGCACCTTGATCTCACATCTAGATCACACCTAGAGTTCACCTAGATCAGATCTGGATCTCACATCTAGATCACACCTGGATCTCACATCTAGATTACACCTGGATCTCACATCTAGATCAAACCTGGATCTCACATCTAGATCACACCTGGATCTCACATCTAGATCACACCTGGATCTCACATCTAGATCACACCTGGATCTCACATCTAGATCGCACCTGAATCTCACATCTAGATCACACCTAGAGTTCACCTACATCACACCGAGATCTCACCCACTATACCTAGATCACACCTAGATCTCCCCCACTACACCTAAATGACACCTAGATCTCACCCACTACACCTATAACTCACCCACTACACCTAGATCACACCTAGATCTCCCCCACTACACCTAGATCACACCTAGAACTCACTTAGATGAGACCTAGAGCTCACCGAGCAATGAGAATACATAGGACGGGCAAGGAGTGAGAAATGAGAATACATAGGACGGGCAAGGAGCGAGCAATGAGAATACATAGGACGGGCAAGGAGCGAGCAATGAGAATACATAGGACGGGCAAGGAGCGAGCAATGAGAATACATAGGACGGGCAAGAAGTGAGCAATGAGAATACATAGGACGGGCAAGAAGCCAGAAATGAGAATACATAGGACGGGCATGGAGCGAGCAATGAGAATACATAGGACGGACAAGAAGCGAGAAATGAGAATACATAGGACGGGCATGGAGCGAGCAATGAGAATACATAGGACGGGCAAGAAGCGAGCAATGAGAATACATAGGACAAGCAAGGAGCGAGCAATGAGAATACATAGGACGGGCAAGGAGCGAGCAATGAGAATACATAGGACGGGCAAGGAGCGAGCAATGAGAATACATAGGACGGGCAAGAAGCGAGCAATGAGAATACATAGGACGGGCAAGAAGCGAGCAATGAGAATACATAGGACGGGCAAGGAGCGAGCAATGAGAATACATAGCACAGGCAAGGAGTGAGCAATGAGAATACATAGGATGGGCAAGGAGCGAGCAATGAGAAAACATAGGACAGGCATGGAGCGAGCAATTAGAATACATAGGACGGGCATGGAGCGAGCAATGAGAATACATAGGACGGGCAAGGAGCGAGCAATGAGAATACATAGGACGGGCAAGAAGCGAGCAATGAGAAAACATAGGACAGGCATGGAGCGAGCAATGAGAAAACATAGGACAGGCATGGAGCGAGCAATGAGAATACATAGGACGGGCAAAGAGAGAGAAATGAGAATACATAGGACGGGCAAGGAGCGAGCAATGAGAATACATAGGACGGGCAAGGAGCGAGCAATGAGAATACATAGGACGGGCAAGAAGCGAGCAATGAGAAAACATAGGACAGGCATGGAGCGAGCAATGAGAAAACATAGGACAGGCATGGAGCGAGCAATGAGAATACATAGGACGGGCAAAGAGAGAGAAATGAGAATACATAGGACGGGCAAGGAGCGAGCAATGAGAATACATAGGACGGGCAAGGAGCGAGCAATGAGAATACATTGGACAGGCAAGGAGCGAGCAATGAGAATACATAGAGCTCACCTAGATCACACCTGGTTCTCACATCTAGATCACACCTAGAGTTCACCTAGATCACACCTGAATCTCACCCATTACACCTAGATCACACCTAGATCTCACCCACTACACCTAGATCACACCTAGAACTCACCCACTACACCTAGATCACACCTAGATCTCACCCACTACACCTAGATCACACCTAGATGAGACCTAGAGCTCACTTAGATCACACCTGGATCTCACATCTACTGTAGATCACACCTAGAGCTCACCTAGATCACACCTGGATCTCACATCTAGATCACACCTGGATCTTACATCTAGATCACACCTAGAGTTCACCTAGATCACACCTGGATCTCACATCTAGATCACATCTAGAGTTCACCTAGATCACACCTGGATCTCACATCTAGATCACACCTGGATCTCACATCTAGATCACATCTAGAGTTCACCTAGATCACACCTGAATCTCACATCTAGATCACACCTAGAGTTCACCTAGATCACACCTGAATCTCACATCTAGATTGCACCTTGATCTCACATCTAGATCACACCTAGAGTTCACCTAGATCAGATCTGGATCTCACATCTAGATCACACCTGGATCTCACATCTAGATTACACCTGGATCTCACATCTAGATCAAACCTGGATCTCACATCTAGATCACACCTGGATCTCACATCTAGATCACACCTGGATCTCACATCTAGATCACACCTGGATCTCACATCTAGATCACACCTAGAGTTCACCTAGATCAGATCTGGATCTCACATCTAGATCACACCTGGATCTCACATCTAGATTACACCTGGATCTCACATCTAGATCAAACCTGGATCTCACATCTAGATCACACCTGGATCTCACATCTAGATCACACCTGAATCTCACATCTAGATCACACCTAGAGTTCACCTACATCACACCGAGATCTCACCCACTATACCTAGATCACACCTAGATCTCCCCCACTACACCTAAATGACACCTAGATCTCACCCACTACACCTATAACTCACCCACTACACCTAGATCACACCTAGATCTCCCCCACTACACCTAGATCACACCTAGAACTCACTTAGATGAGACCTAGAGCTCACCGAGCAATGAGAATACATAGGACGGGCAAGGAGTGAGAAATGAGAATACATAGGACGGGCAAGGAGCGAGCAATGAGAATACATAGGACGGGCAAGGAGCGAGCAATGAGAATACATAGGACGGGCAAGGAGCGAGCAATGAGAATACATAGGACGGGCAAGAAGTGAGCAATGAGAATACATAGGACGGGCAAGAAGCCAGAAATGAGAATACATAGGACGGGCATGGAGCGAGCAATGAGAATACATAGGACGGACAAGAAGCGAGAAATGAGAATACATAGGACGGGCATGGAGCGAGCAATGAGAATACATAGGACGGGCAAGAAGCGAGCAATGAGAATACATAGGACAAGCAAGGAGCGAGCAATGAGAATACATAGGACGGGCAAGGAGCGAGCAATGAGAATACATAGGACGGGCAAGGAGCGAGCAATGAGAATACATAGGACGGGCAAGAAGCGAGCAATGAGAATACATAGGACGGGCAAGAAGCGAGCAATGAGAATACATAGGACGGGCAAGGAGCGAGCAATGAGAATACATAGGACAGGCAAGGAGTGAGCAATGAGAATACATAGGATGGGCAAGGAGCGAGCAATGAGAAAACATAGGACAGGCATGGAGCGAGCAATTAGAATACATAGGACGGGCATGGAGCGAGCAATGAGAATACATAGGACGGGCAAGGAGCGAGCAATGAGAATACATAGGACGGGCAAGAAGCGAGCAATGAGAAAACATAGGACAGGCATGGAGCGAGCAATGAGAAAACATAGGACAGGCATGGAGCGAGCAATGAGAATACATAGGACGGGCAAAGAGAGAGAAATGAGAATACATAGGACGGGCAAGGAGCGAGCAATGAGAATACATAGGACGGGCAAGGAGCGAGCAATGAGAATACATAGGACGGGCAAGAAGCGAGCAATGAGAAAACATAGGACAGGCATGGAGCGAGCAATGAGAAAACATAGGACAGGCATGGAGCGAGCAATGAGAATACATAGGACGGGCAAAGAGAGAGAAATGAGAATACATAGGACGGGCAAGGAGCGAGCAATGAGAATACATAGGACGGGCAAGGAGCGAGCAATGAGAATACATTGGACAGGCAAGGAGCGAGCAATGAGAATACATAGAGCTCACCTAGATCACACCTGGTTCTCACATCTAGATCACACCTAGAGTTCACCTAGATCACACCTGAATCTCACCCATTACACCTAGATCACACCTAGATCTCACCCACTACACCTAGATCACACCTAGAACTCACCCACTACACCTAGATCACACATAGATCTCCACCACTACACCTAGATCACACCTAGATCTCACCCACTACACCTAGATCACACCTAGATGAGACCTAGAGCTCACCTAGATCACACCTGGATCTCACATCTAGATCACACCTGGATCTTCACATCTAGATCACACCTAGAGTTCACCTAGATCACACCTGGATCTCACATCTAGATCACACCTAGAGTTCACCTAGATCACACCTGGATCTCACATCTAGATCACACCTAGAGTTCACCTAGATCACACCTGAATCTCACATCTAGATCACACCTAGAGTTCACCTAGATCACATCTGGATCTCACATCTAGATCACACCTGGATCTCATATCTAGATCACACCTGGATCTCACATCTAGATCACACCTGGATCTCACATCTAGATCACACCTGGATCTCACATCTAGATCACACCTGGATCTCACATCTAGATCACACCTGGATCTCACATCTAGATCACACCTGGATCTCACATCTAGATCACACCTGGATCTCACATCTAGATCACACCTGGATCTCACATCTAGATTGCACCTGGATGTCACCTACCTGTTATTTTCTCTCCTACTCTGCGCTCATTACCTGTATTAATTGCCCCGATGTGCCCTCGTTACCTGTATAGAAGACACCTGTCCACACAATCAATCACACTCCAACCTCTCCACCATGGCCAATACCAAAGAGCGGTCTAAGGACACCAGGGGCAATACTGTAGACTGCTGAAGGCTTTCAGCAAAAAGAGACTTTTAAAATTCATGTATGGAACCAAGGACAAGGAGAACCAGTCCAAGAGGTAAGTGCTGGATGCGTCTCCTTGTCCCGCTCCTTGAGGCTGGGAAGTCTCTCCCCATACACACATAAGTAGAGATGTGTAAGCCTCGGTAAGCGGGGTAAGGAGAAGCTGGTGGGGACTCACCTTTTTGATTAGTCATCCGTCATTCACCATCCCCTGCCGGCTTTCTAAGTAACCTGTCACGTTGTACCTGCAGTCCGATTTGCGGAGGGCCCAATCTGCGGAGGGCCCAATCTGCGGAGGGCCCAATCTGCGGACGGCTAGGTATAGAGGAAGAGCAGAGCATAATGATATCCAGGTGTGTGGGAAAATAAATCCCTGGTGTCTGTGTCACCAGGGCTATGGGGTACTCGGTCTCGGGTGATGTATTGCTGGGGAGATGTCACTTGGTGGCCGTTGCCTGCTTCCGTGTCCTGGGGACGCTTTTTAAAAGCGGATATTTACAGGGGAGATTCAATGAAAGTTTATAACGAGACGCCACTTGCGGTTTCGTGGCTATGGGGATGGAGCCACCGCTGCACAGTTTCTATCTACTGCGGCTGGTATTAATGGCAGCCTGGATGTTGGTCTCTATGTAATCAGAGCCGGTCTCCAGAGGATATGAGCTGTAGATGGGTCTTGAAAGAAGACAGGCCACACAAGGGGTTGCAGTGTAACTGGTTCCTTTACTCACGGCAAGATGTAAACTGGTCACCCGAGGAAGACTGGTGTTGACCACTGGTCTCCTTAATCCCAGTGCTGGTTTAGTGACCTGGTGGCTTCTTTTCCCTGATCCCTGTGGGGTCGAAGTCTCTGGTCCTGTTCCCCGGTTCTTCCATTGCTACTGTGTCCCGAACTTCAAGGTCAGTGAGGTCCTTGATGGTCCAGTCACTGTGCAGCTTTTATCAGGCCTGCCTGGAGCGTTTGCCTGACCTAGGGCTCTGTACCCTGTCGGTGTGTGGTTCCGGGAGTACTCCACCGTACTCCACTGGCAACTAAGCGCCTGGGCCCTCGGGTCACCGTCACACTCCTGTCAGTGCTTCCATTCGCTCTCTCCATCCGTCACCGACGACTCTTTCTCAACTGCCAAACTGTCCACTGTCTACCCCTCCCACCTGGTCATCCAGTGGACTAGATCGGCTCCACTTCTAGGAGGTCATCCATTAGGTCCAACCCTAGCCTGGTACCAGTCTATGGGGGATTTAGGGGAAAAAGAGGGATTAACTGGAATGTTTTTGTTGTTACCGGCACTGGTCTTATGAGTCCCTAGAGTTAGGCCCTGCATCCTGGTGGGGATGCAGTACCTTGTAGCTCCCTGATGGCTTCAGGGGCGCTACATCTGTATGTATACAGTCCAGTGGGCGCGGCGACTAGTGATTGACAGCTATGTCTGCAGGCACAGTGCAGGGAACACTGTCAATCACTGAGTAGCCCCGCCCACTGGACTCGCACATACAGACACCAGAGATTGTAATGGATAAATTGAGCCGTTTCCCACCAGTGAGATCCATCTGATCGGCTGCTCCGGCTCCTGCCGCCTGCAGATCACACACCACTTTCCAGGTAAGATGAGCCGTTTCCCACCAGTCTCATCCATCTGATGGGCTGCTCCGGCTCCGATCCTGCAGATCACACACCACTTTCCAGGTAAGATGAGCCGTTTCCCACCAGTGTTATCCGTTTGATGGGCTGCTCCGGCTCTGATCCTGCAGATCACACACCACTTTCCAGGTAAGATGAGCCGTTTCCCACCAGTGTCATCCGTCTGATGGGCTGCTCCGACTCCGATCCTGCAGATCACACACCACTTTCCAGGTAAGATGAGCCGTTTCCCACCAGTGTCATCTGTCTGATGGGCTGCTCAGGCTCCGATCCTGCAGATCACACACCACTTTCCAGGTAAGATGAGCCGTTTCCCACCAGTGTCATCTGTCTGATGGGCTGCTCCGGCTCCGATCTTGCAGATCACACACCACTTTCCAGGTAAATTGAGCCGTTTCCCACCAGTGTCATCTGTCTGATGGGCTGCTCCGGCTCCTGCCGCCTGCAGATCACACACCACTTTCCAGGTAAGTTGAGCCGTTTCCCACCAGTTTCATCTGTCTGATGGGCTGCTCCGGCTCCTGCCGCCTGCAGATCACACACCACTTTCCAGGTAAGGCTACTTTCACACATCCGGTTTGAGCCATGCGGCTCAATCCGGCTGTGAAACCTATGAAACGGATGTGGCGAAAACACCGCATCATTTGAATAAGATTTTACATGCGGTCGGTCTGTTTTTTTCCGGTTGCGGCACGCTACTGAGCATGCGCAGTGGAAAAAAACGCATGCGGCGGCCGGATGCAGTTTTTTCCGCAAAGCGCCGCATCCGGCATCCATAGGCATGCATTGAAAATGCGCCGCAGCGGCCGGATGCGGCGCGATGCGTTTTTTTTGCCGGAGCAAAAAACGTTGCAGGGAACGTTCTATCCGGCCGCCGCATCGGCTAAATCTGCCGCATGCGGCAAAAACCGGACCGAACGCAAGCCCCTGCGGCACAATACGGTACTAATGTAAGTCTATGCCAAAAAAAACGCAACCGGCGTTACAAAAGCCGGTTGCGGTTTTTCTGCATAACGCCGCATTGTGCCACAGAGCAAAATCCGGATGTGTGAAAGTAGCCTAAGATGACCCGTTTCCCACCATGTCATCCGTCTGATGGGCTGCTCCGGCTCCTGCCCCCTGCAGATCACACACCACTTTCCAGGTAAGATGAGCCGTTTCCCACCAGTGTCATCCGTCTGATGGGCTGCTCCGGCTCCGATCCTGCAGATCACACACCACTTTCCAGGTAAATTGAGCCGTTTCCCACCAGTGTCATCCGTCTGATGGGCTGCTCCGGCTCCGATCCTGCAGATCACACACCACTTTCCAGGTAAGATGAGCCGTTTCCCACCAGTGTCATCCGTCTGATGGGCTGCTCCGGCTCCTGCCGCCTGCAGATCACACACCACTTTCCAGGTAAGATGAGCCATTTCCCACCAGTGTCATCCGTCTGATGGGCTGCTCCGGCTCCTGCCGCCTGCAGATCACACACCACTTTCCAGGTAAGATGAGCCGTTTCCCACCAGTGTCATCCGTCTGATGGGCTGCTTCGGCTCCTGCCCCCTGCAGATCACACACCACTTTCCAGGTAAGATGAGCCGTTTCCCCCCAGTGTCATCCGTCTGATGGGCTGCTTCAGCTCCTGCCCCCTGCAGATCACACACCACTTTCCAGGTAAGATGAGCCGTTTCCCACCAGTGTCATCCGTCTGATGGGCTGCTCCGGCTCCGATCCTGCAGATTACACACCACTTTCCAAGTAAGATGAGCCGTTTCCCACCATGTTGTCAGGGCCAGGCGGTCGGGCAGACCCAGGAGGTGGATCCACTGGGCCGAACTCTAAGATGGTGGTAAGGAGTCCGGTAGCTGAAGCACTATGGGCAGTAGAACAGTCCGTGCCAGTGAGTGTAACGAAGAAGTCCCTGGGACCACGGAGTCACAGATGGTAGTCCGGGTGACGTAGCTCAGGTTCGGAAGCCGAGGTGATGTCAGGCGGGGTCCGGAACCTTTGGAGCGAGATGACGGGTCACCGCAGGGATCCGAGATGGTGCGGACTGTCAGATGGCAGACGGACAGCGTGCGGGGTTCGGGATTCAGCAGGACCGGATGGCGAGGCAGGATCAGCTCTAGAAGAGAGATACGTGAGTATGGCACGAAGACACAAGGAGACCTGACTCCTAGCTTGGAAAACACGAAGATCAGGCCCCGCCCTCTTGGACAATACACCCCTTTATACCCTGTACCTGTTTAGCCTCATTTCCTGTTAATGGACGCTGGCCCTTTAAGAAAGGGTCAGTGACCGCGCGCGCGCCCTAATGCGCATGCGCGCAGCCCGGGTGCCAGAAGCCAGGGAAGGAGGCTGAGAAGAGGACGCAGGGGAGCCGGCCAGGGCCTGGGAAGCCGTCGGGCGCCGCGATCGGAGACCAGGGGGCCTGGGAAGGACGGGCACCGGAGCCAAGGACCCGGGGAGCGTGGCAGGTGAGCCGGGGAGCGGGGCTGAGGACCCGGGGAGCGGAGCAGAGGACCCGGGGAGGGGAGCCAAGGACCCGGGGAGCGTGACAGTACCCCCCCCCCCCACGCCCCCCTCCCCGCAACCGGGACATGAAGGCACGGATCAGAGGAGTGCCCACGTTCTCCCTGGGCTCCCAGGACCTATCCTCAGGACCATACCCCTCCCAGTCCACCAGGAAGAACTGTCGACCTCGTACGGTCTTCATGGCCACGATATCCCTTACCGCATAGACGTCGTCATCGGCAATAGGTGGAGGAGCCGGACTGGCAGCAGCGGAGAAGGGACCAAGGACAACCGGCTTGAGCAGGGAGACGTGGAATGAGTTGGGTATCCTCATCGTGGCCGGGAGCTGTAGCTTGTAGGAGACCTCATTGATCTTGCTGAGGACCTTAAACGGCCCGATGTAGCGAGGACCCAGCTTGTAGGAAGGTATCTTCAATCGGATGTACTGGGAAGCAAGCCAGACCAGGTCACCAGGAGAGAAACACGGAGGGTCCAGACGCCTCTTGTCAGCGTGTTTCTTCATCCGCTGGGAAGCGCGTCCAAGGGACGCCTTGACAGAGTCCCAAATGGTAGCGAAGTCACGGGCTACAGTATCAGCCGCAGGGACATCCGAAGAAGGGGATATAGGCAATGGGACGGAGGGCTGAAGTCCGTAAACGACATGGAAGGGAGACTTGGAGGACGACTCACTGATGTGGTGGTTATGTGAGAATTCAGCCCAAGGCAGAAGCGTGGACCAGTCGTCGTGATGGGCGTTGACATAGTGACGTAAGAAGGATGTCAAGATTTGATTGACCCTCTCCACTTGGCCATTAGACTGAGGATGGTATGCAGAAGAAAAGTCCAGAGTTACTCCCAGATGTTTGCAGAGCGCCCTCCAGAAGCGGGAGGTGAACTGAGTTCCTCTGTCGGACACGATGTGGGATGGAAAGCCATGCAAGCGGAAGATGTGATGTATATAGGCTTCCGCGAGTTCCTGAGCAGAGGGCAGTCCAGCCATGGGGATGAAGTGAGCCATTTTGGAGAACCGGTCCACCACGACCCATATGACTGTGTGTCCAGAGGATAATGGCAAGTCCGTAATAAAATCCATCGCTATGTGTTGCCACGGAACTGAGGGTATAGGCAGAGGCAGAAGACGGCCATAGGGCAGGTGTTTGGGCGTCTTGTTCCTGGCACAAGAGGAGCAGGCAGAGACAAAAGCAGCGACGTCCGTGCGAAGGGATGGCCACCAGTAATGGCGTACAATCGCACCCCATGTTCTCTTCTGGCCTGCATGACCGGCTGTTTTTGAGGCATGACCCCAGTGTAACACTTTTTGCCTGTCAGTCTCAGAGACATAGGTCTTTCCGGGCGGTATCTGGGCCAGGGTGACAGGGGCCACCGGAATGATCTTGCTAGGAGAGATGATGGGTTGGGTAGTCTCTTCCTCCTGCTCCATGGGCATGAAAGACCTAGACAAGGCATCAGCGCGTACATTCTTGTCCGCGGGTCGGAAATGGAGCTGGAAGTCAAACCTGGCAAAGAATAGGGACCACCTGGCTTGCCGTGGGTTCAGTCGCTGAGCGGACCGCAGGTATTCCAGGTTCTTGTGGTCCGTGTAGATAATCACGGGGTACACTGCTCCTTCCAGAAGGTAGCGCCACTCCTCCAGAGCCAGTTTGACCGCCAATAGTTCTCGGTCACCGATGGTGTAATTACGTTCAGGCGCTGAGAAGCTCTTGGAGAAGAAACCGCACGTCACCATCTTGCCGGAGGAGGACTTCTGCATGAGCACTGCTCCGGCTCCCGAGGAGGAGGCATCCACCTCCAAGGTGAACTGGCGGTTTAACTCCGGACGGTGGAGTACAGGAGCGGAGGCAAATGCTCGCTTCAGTGAGCAAAACGCGGCGTCGGCCGCAGGTGACCAGTCCTTTGGATTAGCCTCCTTTTTGGTCAAAGCGGAGAGAGGAGCAGTCAGGGCAGAGAAGTGAGGGATAAACTGGCGGTAGTAGTTGGCGAATCCCAGGAACCGTTGGATTGCCTTCAGTCCAGAAGGGGGAGGCCAGTTGAGTATGGAGGAGACCTTCTTTGGATCCATCTGCAGTCCAGTGCCCGAGATGATGTATCCCAGGAAAGGGAGAGAAGACTGCTCAAAGACACACTTCTCATATTTGGCGTAGAGACGATTCTCTCTCAGTCTTTGTAGAACCAGCTGTACGTTCTCTCTGTGGGTCTGGAGGTCCGGAGAGAAGATAAGGATGTCATCCAGATAAACTACTACACAGATGTAGAGGAGGTCCCGGAATATGTCGTTCACCAATTCTTGGAAGACTGCTGGTGCGTTACACAGGCCGAAGGGCATCACGCAGTATTCATAATGCCCATCGCGAGTATTAAACGCGGTCTTCCATTCGTCCCCAGAGCGGATACGAACTAGGTTGTAGGCACCCCGAAGATCCAGCTTGGTGAACACACGGGCTCCTCTGAGCCGGTCGAACAATTCGGGGATGAGCGGCAGAGGGTACTTGTTTTTTACGGTGATCTGATTCAGACCCCGGTAGTCGATGCATGGGCGTAGGTCACCCTCTTTCTTCTTAACGAAGAAGAAGCCTGCTCCCGCAGGAGAGGAGGATCTCCGGATGAATCCCCTTGCCAGGCTCTCTGTGATGTAGGTAGACATGGCCCTGGTTTCGGCTGGAGACAACGGATATATCCGTCCTCGAGGCGGTGTAGTTCCTGGGAGCAGGTCGATGGCACAATCGTAGGGACGGTGTGGCGGAAGTACCTCAGACTCCTTCTTGTCAAAAACGTCTGCGAAGGACCAATAGGCCGAAGGCAGTTCCGGTAGGTTCTCTGGAACCGGAGGTCGTCGGATGGGTTGTATGGACTTCAGACACTTCTCATGACAAGCAGGACCCCATCGGGTGATTTCGCCAGTACCCCAGCTGACTGATGGTTCGTGTGTCCGCAACCAGGGAAGTCCCAGCAGGATTTGATGGGACATGTGTGGAAGGACGTAGAGAGCGATGTTCTCGGTGTGCAGGGCACCGATACGCAGTTCGACCGGACTGGTGACCCAGGAGATGGTATCAGAGAGGGGTCTCCCATCCACAGAGGCAATCACTAGGGGCTTCTCGAGTGGAGTAACAGGCAGCTGGTACTTGTCCACCGTGGCCTGCTGGATGAAATTGCCTGCTGCTCCAGAGTCGAGGTATGCCTCAGCCGTGAAGCGCGTCTCTCCCGTTGACACTTGCACAGTCCACATAACCGGGTCTGAGAGAGTCCCAGCACCTAGGGTGGCCTCTCCTACCAACCCTAGGCTTTGGAGTTTCCCGGCCTTTCCGGACAGGAGCGTAGGAGGTGTGTGTCCTCTCCGCAGTAAAAGCAGAGACCCTTGGCGAGCCGCTCTGCTCGACGTTGTTCAGACTGTCGTACTCGGTCGATCTGCATGGGCTCGTGGACGGGAATCCCAGCTGTTGATGACTGAGATACGGAGGGCTTCTGTGGAGGAGAGGAATGCCGTACCGGACGTCTCTCACGAGACAGCTCTTTGGAGCGCTCCTGAAAACGAATGTCCACTCGAGTTGCTAGGGCAATCAGGGCATCTAGGGTGGAGGGCACGTCACGACCCGCCAACTCATCTTTGATGCGACTCGAGAGTCCTTCCCAGAAGGCGGCTGTTAGGGCCTCATTATTCCACCCGAGTTCTGAAGCCAAAGTGCGGAAACGGATGGCGTATTGGCCCACCGTCAGTGTTCCTTGACGTAAGCGGAGGAGGGATGAAGCAGACGCAGAGGCGCGTCCCGGCTCGTCAAAGGTGCTGCGAAAGGCCTGCAGGAACTCTTGAAGATCCTTGGTCATAGGGTCCTCCTTCTCCCACAACGGGTTCATCCACGCCAGTGCCTCGCCCTCCAGGTGAGACATGATGAAGGCGACCTTGGCTTGGTCGGAGGCAAACAGATGTGGCAGCTGCGTGAAATGGAGGGAGCATTGGTTTATAAACCCCCTGCAGGACTTGGGATCTCCGGCGTACCGGGGTGGTGAGGCCAAACGCAGTCTAGAAGCATCCGAAGAAGCAGCCACGGGAGCGGGGGACGTGGCTTGACTAGTGGCGGCTTGGGATGTCGAAGACGTGACTGCCGCTTGTAGCGTGGTCAGGCGGGTGTCCACGGAAGTCATAAAGTTCAGCATGCGGGTCTGGACTTCACGCTGGCGTTGGAGTTCCTCTTGCAAGGCTGCTAGTGCTGCAGCGGGATCCATGGCCTGATCTTACTGTCAGGGCCAGGCGGTCGGGCAGACCCAGGAGGTGGATCCACTGGGCCGAACTCTAAGATGGTGGTAAGGAGTCCGGTAGCTGAAGCACTATGGGCAGTAGAACAGTCCGTGCCAGTGAGTGTAACGAAGAAGTCCCTGGGACCACGGAGTCACAGATGGTAGTCCGGGTGACGTAGCTCAGGTTCGGAAGCCGAGGTGATGTCAGGCGGGGTCCGGAACCTTTGGAGCGAGATGACGGGTCACCGCAGGGATCCGAGATGGTGCGGACTGTCAGATGGCAGACGGACAGCGTGCGGGGTTCGGGATTCAGCAGGACCGGATGGCGAGGCAGGATCAGCTCTAGAAGAGAGATACGTGAGTATGGCACGAAGACACAAGGAGACCTGACTCCTAGCTTGGAAAACACGAAGATCAGGCCCCGCCCTCTTGGACAATACACCCCTTTATACCCTGTACCTGTTTAGCCTCATTTCCTGTTAATGGACGCTGGCCCTTTAAGAAAGGGTCAGTGACCGCGCGCGCCCTAATGCGCATGCGCGCAGCCCGGGTGCCAGAAGCCAGGGAAGGAGGCTGAGAAGAGGACGCAGGGGAGCCGGCCAGGGCCTGGGAAGCCGTCGGGCGCCGCGATCGGAGACCAGGGGGCCTGGGAAGGACGGGCACCGGAGCCAAGGACCCGGGGAGCGTGGCAGGTGAGCCGGGGAGCGGGGCTGAGGACCCGGGGAGCGGAGCAGAGGACCCGGGGAGGGGAGCCAAGGACCCGGGGAGCGTGACACATGTCATCCGTCTGATGGGCTGCTCCGGCTCCGATCCTGCAGATCACACACCACTTTCCAGGTAAGATGAGCCGTTTCCCACCAGTGTCATCCGTCTGATGGGCTGCTCCGGCTCCGATCCTGCAGATTACACACCACTTTCCAGGTAAGATGAGTAGTTTCCCCACCAGTGTCATCCGTCTGATGGGCTGCTCCGGCTCCGATCCTGCAGATCACACACCCCTTTCCAGGTAAGTTGAGCCGTTTCCCACCAGTGTTATCCGTCTGATGGGCTGCTCCGGCTCCTGCCGCCTGCAGATCACACACCACTTTCCAGGTAAGATGAGCCGTTTCCCCCCAGTGTCATCCGTGTGATGGGCTGCTCCGGCTCCGATCCTGCAGATCACACACCACTTTCCAGGTAAGATCAGCCGTTTCCCACCAGTGTTATCCGTCTGATGGGCTGCTCCGGCTCTGATCCTGCAGATCACACACCACTTTCCAGGTAAGATGAGCCGTTTCCCACCAGTGTCATCCGTCTGATGGGCTGCTCCGGCTCCGATCCTGCAGATCACACACCACTTTCCAGGTAAGTTGAGCCGTTTCCCACCAGTTTCATCCGTCTGATGGGCTGCTCCGGCTCCGATCCTGCAGATCACACACCACTTTCCAGGTAAGATGAGCCGTTTCCCCACCAGTGTCATCCGTCTGATGGGCTGCTCCGGCTCCTGCCGCCTGCAGATCACACACCACTTTCCAGGTAAGATGAGCCGTTTCCCACCAGTGTTATCCGTCTGATGGGCTGCTCCGGCTCCGATCCTGCAGATCACACACCACTTTCCAGGTAAGATGAGCCATTTCCCACCAGTGTCATCCGTCTGATGGGCTGCTCCGGCTCCGATCCTGCAGATCACACACCACTTTCCAGGTAAGATGAGCCGTTTCCCACCAGTGTTATCCGTCTGATGGGCTGCTCCGGCTCCTGCCGCCTGCAGATCACACACCACTTTCCAGGTAAGATGAGCCGTTTCCCCATCAGTGTCATCCGTCTGATGGGCTGCTCCGGCTCCTGCCGCCTGCAGATCACACACCACTTTCCAGGTAAGATGAGCCGTTTCCCCCCAGTGTCATCCGTCTGATGGGCTGCTCCGGCTCCTGCCCCCTGCAGATCACACACCACTTTCCAGGTAAGATGAGCCGTTTCCCACCAGTGTCATCCGTCTGATGGGCTGCTCCGGCTCCTGCCCCCTGCAGATCACACACCACTTTCCAGGTAAGTTGAGCCGTTTCCCACCAGTGTCATCCGTCTGATGGGCTGCTCCGGCTCCGATCCTGCAGATCACACACCACTTTCCAGGTAAGATGAGCCGTTTCCCACCAGTGTTATCCGTCTGATGGGCTGCTCCGGCTCCGATCCTGCAGATCACACACCACTTTCCAGGTAAGATCAGCCGTTTCCCACCAGTGTTATCCGTCTGATGGGCTGCTCCGGCTCTGATCCTGCAGATCACACACCACTTTCCAGGTAAGATGAGCCGTTTCCCACCAGTGTCATCCGTCTGATGGGCTGCTCCGGCTCCGATCCTGCAGATCACACACCACTTTCCAGGTAAGTTGAGCCGTTTCCCACCAGTTTCATCCGTCTGATGGGCTGCTCCGGCTCCGATCCTGCAGATCACACACCACTTTCCAGGTAAGATGAGCCGTTTCCCCACCAGTGTCATCCGTCTGATGGGCTGCTCCGGCTCCTGCCGCCTGCAGATCACACACCACTTTCCAGGTAAGATGAGCCGTTTCCCACCAGTGTTATCCGTCTGATGGGCTGCTCCGGCTCCGATCCTGCAGATCACACACCACTTTCCAGGTAAGATGAGCCATTTCCCACCAGTGTCATCCGTCTGATGGGCTGCTCCGGCTCCGATCCTGCAGATCACACACCACTTTCCAGGTAAGATGAGCCGTTTCCCACCAGTGTTATCCGTCTGATGGGCTGCTCCGGCTCCTGCCGCCTGCAGATCACACACCACTTTCCAGGTAAGATGAGCCGTTTCCCCATCAGTGTCATCCGTCTGATGGGCTGCTCCGGCTCCTGCCGCCTGCAGATCACACACCACTTTCCAGGTAAGATGAGCCGTTTCCCCCCAGTGTCATCCGTCTGATGGGCTGCTCCGGCTCCTGCCCCCTGCAGATCACACACCACTTTCCAGGTAAGATGAGCCGTTTCCCACCAGTGTCATCCGTCTGATGGGCTGCTCCGGCTCCTGCCCCCTGCAGATCACACACCACTTTCCAGGTAAGTTGAGCCGTTTCCCACCAGTGTCATCCGTCTGATGGGCTGCTCCGGCTCCGATCCTGCAGATCACACACCACTTTCCAGGTAAGATGAGCCGTTTCCCACCAGTGTTATCCGTCTGATGGGCTGCTCCGGCTCCGATCCTGCAGATCACACACCACTTTCCAGGTAAGATGAGCCGTTTCCCCCCAGTCTCATCCGTCTGATGGGCTGCTCCGGCTCCTGCCGCCTGCAGAGCACACACCACTTTCCAGGTAAGATGAGCCGTTTCCCCCCAGTGTCATCCGTCTGATGGGCTGCTCCGGCTCCGATCCAGCAGATCACACACCACTTTCCAGGTAAGATGAGCCGTTTCCCACCAGTGTCATCCGTCTGATGGGCTGCTCCGGCTCCTGCCCCCTGCAGATAACACACCACTTTCCAGGTAAGATGAGCCGTTTCCCCCCAGTGTCATCCGTCTGATGGGCTGCTCCGGCTCCTGCCCCCTGCAGATCACACACCACTTTCCAGGTAAGATGAGCCGTTTCCCACCAGTGTCATCCGTCTGATGGGCTGCTCCGGCTCCGATCCTGCAGATCACACACCACTTTCCAGGTAAGATGAGCCGTTTCCCACCAGTGTCATCCGTCTGATGGGCTGCTCCGGCTCCGATCCTGCAGATCACACACCACTTTCCAGGTAAGAGGAGCCGTTTCCCCCCAGTGTCATCCGTCTGATGGGCTGCTCCGGCTCCGATCCTGCAGATCACACACCACTTTCCAGGTAAGAGGAGCCGTTTCCCCCCAGTGTCATCCATCTGATGGGCTGCTCAGGCTCCGATCCTGCAGATCACACACCACTTTCCAGGTAAGATGAGCCGTTTCCCCCCAGTGTCATCCGTCTGATGGGCTGCTCCGGCTCCTGCCGCCTGCAGATCACACACCACTTTCCAGGTAAGAGGAGCCGTTTCCCCCCAGTGTCATCCGTCTGATGGGCTGCTCCGGCTCCGATCCTGCAGATCACACACCACTTTCCAGGTAAGAGGAGCCGTTTCCCCCCAGTGTCATCCGTCTGATGGGCTGCTCCGGCTCCGATCCTGCAGATCACACACCACTTTCCAGGTAAGATGAGCCGTTTCCCCCCAGTGTCATCCGTCTGATGGGCTGGTCAGGCTCCGATCCTGCAGATCACACACCACTTTCCAGGTAAGATGAGCCGTTTCCCCCCAGTGTCATCCGTCTGATGGGCTGCTCCGGCTCCGATCCTGCAGATCACACACCACTTTCCAGGTAAGATGAGCCGTTTCCCCCCAGTGTCATCCGTCTGATGGGCTGCTCTGGCTCCTGCCGCCTGCAGATCACACACCACTTTCCAGGTAAGATGAGCCGTTTCCCACCAGTGTCATCCGTCTGATGGGCTGCTCCGGCTCCTGCCGCCTGCAGATCACACACCACTTTCCAGGTAAGATGAGCCGTTTCACCCCAGTGTCATCCGTCTGATGGGCTGCTCCGGCTCCGATCCTGCAGATTACACACCACTTTCCAGGTAAGATGAGCCGTTTCCCACCAGTGTTATCCGTCTGATGGGCTGCTCAGGCTCCGATCCTGCAGATCACACACCACTTTCCAGGTAAGATGAGCCGTTTCCCCACCAGTGTCATCCGTCTGATGGGCTGCTCTGGCTCCTGCCGCCTGCAGATCACACACCACTTTCCAGGTAAGATGAGCCGTTTCCCACCAGTGTCATCCGTCTGATGGGCTGCTCCGGCTCCGATCCTGCAGATCACACACCACTTTCCAGGTAAGATGAGCCGTTTCCCACCAGTGTCATCCGTCTGATGGGCTGCTCCGGCTCCTGCCGCCTGCAGATCACACACCACTTTCCAGGTAAGATGAGCCGTTTCCCACCAGTGTCATCCGTCTGATGGGCTGCTCCGGCTCCTGCCGCCTGCAGATCACACACCACTTTCCAGGTAAGATGAGCCGTTTCCCACCAGTGTCATCCGTCTGATGGGCTGCTCCGGCTCCGATCCTGCAGATCACACACCACTTTCCAGGTAAGATGAGCCGTTTCCCCCCAGTGTCATCCGTCTGATGGGCTGCTCCGGCTCCTGCCCCCTGCAGATCACACACCACTTTCCAGGTAAGATGAGCCGTTTCCCCCCAGTGTCATCCGTCTGATGGGCTGCTCCGGCTCCTGCCGCCTGCAGATCACACACCACTTTCCAGGTAAGATGAGCCGTTTCCCACCAGTGTCATCCGTCTGATGGGCTGCTCCGGCTCCGATCCTGCAGATCACACACCACTTTCCAGGTAAGATGAGCCGTTTCCCCCCAGTGTCATCCGTCTGATGGGCTGCTCCGGCTCCTGCCCCCTGCAGATCACACACCACTTTCCAGGTAAGATGAGCCGTTTCCCACCAGTGTCATCCGTCTGATGGGCTGCTCCGGCTCCGATCCTGCAGATCACACACCACTTTCCAGGTAAGATGAGCCGTTTCCCCCCAGTGTCATCCGTCTGATGGTCTGCTCCGGCTCCGATCCTGCAGATCACACACTACTTTCCAGGTAAGATGAGCCGTTTCCCACCAGTGTCATCCGTCTGATGGGCTGCTCCGGCTCCGATCCTGCAGATCACACACCACTTTCCAGGTAAGATGAGCCGTTTCCCACCAGTGTCATCCGTCTGATGGGCTGCTCCGGCTCCTGCCGCCTGCAGATCACACACCACTTTCCAGGTTTTAAACCTGTTTCTATCCACATTTGTAAACCGGAGAATATTGTAATTCGTCCTCTTCATATTATAAGCCGTCCTCTCCAATAGCGGAATTAATGGAGGTGTTGTAGAATGACAGCTCCGCGTTCCTGGTGACATATGATGGCGCCATACTGCGGCCCATAAATATTTCACACTCAATTCAATGAGGTTTTGCAAATAAATAGGAGATAATTACTTGCCGCAGCTGCTGAGGGCCGGAGCCGCTCCCCGAGGACTGGGCACATCACACACACACACACAGCTTGTCTTTTCTAGGAAAGCTGCCTCCCCCGCCATTACACTTTTACCCATTAACCCTTAACATACCAGGCTCCAGGACACTGTGCGCATCAGGGGCACATAGAACTATCTGCAAAGTAGAAATGTATAGGTTTTCACTAAAGTAAACCAAAAAAATAAAGTTTGAATAGAAAAAAAATAAGTGTGTGTATATATATTGTGTGTGTAAATATTATATATATATATATATATATATATATATATATATATATATATATTCCAATATATATATTTTTTGGGGGGGCTTCGTTTTGCTTTTACTCTGTTTCCATGAACCTCCAACCATGATCTGATCTGTGGAGCTCAGAGGAGGCCGATGAGTTTCGCGCTCCGTGAACCTGTCTAGAGCTCACTGATCCTTACTCAGTTCACTCATTCTGCAGCTAGCCAAAGACCATGGCTGCAAAAAGCAAATGGGGCACAATTGTTTTCAATGAAAAGCAATCAAAAAAATGATCTTTAGCTCAAATTACATGCATTTAAGTAAAGAAAAATGTGTCTGAACGTGAACAAAACCCCTAGTACATGCCCTTATTATCTCCCGCCTGGATTATTGCAACCTCCTGCTCTGTGGCCTCCCTTCTAACAGTCTCGCACCCCTACAATCTATTCTAAACTATGGTGCCCGGCTCATCCACCTGTCCCCCTGCTACTCCCCGACCTCTCCTCTCTGCCAATCCCTTCACTGGCTTCCCATTGCCCAACGACTCCAGTTCAAAACACTAATTATGAAACCATGACCTACAAAGCCATCCACAACCTGTCTCCTCCCTACATCTGTGACCTAGTCTCCCGGTACCTACCTGCACGCAACCTTAGATCCTCACAAGATCTCCTTCTCTGCTCCTCTCTTATCTCCTCTTCCCACCATCGCATCCAAGATTTCTCCCGTGCCTCCCCCATACTCTGGAATGCTCTGCCACAACACATCAGACTCTCGCCTATCTTGACAAGCTTCAAAAGGAACCTGAAGACCCCCCTCTTCCGACAAGCGAACAACCTGCCATAACCCTCAGTCTGCTATAGCACTGCACAACCATCTCTACCCTCACCTACCGTATCCTCACCTATCCCTTGTAGACTGTGAGCCCTCGCGGGCAGGGACCTCTATCCTCCTGTAGACTGAAAAATAAGGAGCGCTGATAGTGTAATACCAACAGATCAGTGAGGTAGATCAGGAAAAATACACTCACCTGAAAAGGTTGTGATAGTCACAACCACTGATAGAGCATAGGATGATGGCGTCTGCTGCAGCCCCACGTGGATGTGCATACAAATCAGAGTGAAGAGGGGGTTAATGCCGCGCATCAGCCAAAATGAAGATGTAGCACGTTGATGTTATAAACGTATTTTTTAATTCCATCGGTCTACGCATTTTGAGGATATACCTCTTCTTCAGGACCAGTGCATCAACATAGTATCATACTATACTATGTTGTTGCACTGGTCCTGAAGAAGAGGTATATCCTTGAAACGTGTAGACCGATGGAATAAAAGAATACATTTATAACATCAACGTGCTACATCTTCATTTTGGCTGATGCGAGGCATTAACCCCCTCTTCACTCTGATTTGTATGCTCCTCCTGTAGACTGTGATCCCTCGCAGGCAGGGTGCTCTCTCCTCCTGTAGACTGTGAGCCCTCGCAGGCAGGGTCCTCTCTCCTCCTGTAGACTGTGAGCCCTCGCAGCCAGGGTCCTCTCTCCTCCTGTAGACTGTGAGCCCTCGCGGGCAGGGTCCTCTCTCCTCCTGTAGACTGTGAGCCCTCGCGGGCAGGGTCCTCTCTCCTCCTGTAGACTGTGGGCCCTTGCGGGCAGGGCCCTCTCTCCTCCTGTAGACTGTGAGCCCTCGCGGGCAGGGACCTCTCTCCTCCTGTAGTCTGTGAGCCCTCGTGGGCAGGGTCCTCTCTCCTCCTGTAGACTGTGAGCCCTCGTGGGCATGGACCTCTCTCCTCCTGTAGACTGTGAGCCCTCGTAGGCATGGACCTCTCTCCTCCTGTAGACTGTGAGCCCTCGTGGGCATGGACCTCTCTCCTCCTGTAGTCTGTGAGCCCTCGCGGGCATGGACCTCTCTCCTCCTGTAGACTGTGAGCCCTCGTGAGCATGGACCTCTCTCCTCCTGTAGACTGTGAGCCCTCGTGGGCAGGGTCCTCTCTCCTCCTGTAGACTGTGAGCCCTCGTGGGCAGGGTCCTCTCTCCTCCTGTAGACTGTGGGCCCTCGCGGGCAGGGTCCTCTCTCCTCCTGTAGACTGTGGGCCCTCGCGGGCAGGGTCCTCTCTCCTCCTGTAGACTGTGAGCCCTCGCGGGCAGGGTCCTCTCTCCTCCTGTAGACTGTGGGCCCTTGAGGGCAGGGCCCTCTCTCCTCCTGTAGACTGTGAGCCCTCGCGGGCAGGGACCTCTCTCCTCCTGTAGTCTGTGAGCCCTCGCGGGCATGGACCTCTCTCCTCCTGTAGACTGTGAGCCCTCGCGGGCATGGACCTCTCTCCTCCTGTAGACTGTGAGCCCTCGCGGGCAGGGTCCTCTCTCCTCCTGTAGACTGTGAGCCCTTGTGGGCAGGGTCCTCTCTCCTCCTGTAGACTGTGAGCCCTTGCGGGCAGGGTCCTCTCTCCTCCTGTAGACTGTGAGCCCTTGCGGGCAGGGTCCTCTCTCCTCCTGCACTAGTCTGTGCCTTGTATTGTTTATGATTATTGTGCGTGTTCCTATTATGTATACCCCTTTCACATGTAAAGCGCCATGGAATAAATGGTGCTATAATAATAAATAATAATAATAACAACAAACACCTTAAAAATTGAATTATTGTTGGACTGTGTATTCACATATACTTCAAGGGGATTCCCACAAAAGACGCACAATGTAGTCAATAGATCCTGGAATAATAATAATTTATACAATTAGATGTTATAGAAAATGTTCCTGTGCTGAGATAATCTTATATATAAGCCCCAGGTGTGTACTGTGTAATGGCCGTGTCTGACCGTACAGAACATGGTCTGATCATTCCACATCTCCAGGGCTGGGACACAGAATAGTATACAGACATTACAGCCAGGGAGACACATGATAATCTGGGGATGCTTCAGCAAGGCTGGAATTGGGCAGATTAAACTTTGTAAAGGACGTATGACTCAAGCTGCATACAAGGAAAAACAGCTTCCTTCTGCTCAGGCAATATTCCCCAACTCTAAGGACTGGTTTTTCCAGCAGGACAATGCGCCATGCCACACAGCTAGGTCAATTAATGTGTGGATGAAGGACCACCACATTAAAACCCTGTCATCGTCAGCCCAATCTCCAGACCTGAACCCCATTGAAAACCTCTGGAATGTAATCAAGAGGAAGGTGGATAGTCACAAACCATCAAACACAGAAGAGCTGCTTACATTTCTGCACCAGGAGTGGCATAAGGTCATCCAAAAGCAGTGTGAAGACTGAAGGAAAGCGGCCAAGACGCATGAAAGCTGGGATTATACATCATGGTTATTCCACAAAATATTGATTTCTGAATCTTCCTGAGGTAAAACATTATTAGTATTGTTGTGTGGAAATGATGATGAACTTGTTTTCTTTGTATTATTTGAGGTGAAAGTGTGACGACATGGACACTCACTGCCTAGCATGGGTTAACTTTCTTAAAATTCAGCCAGACATGAAGATAGTTTGTTTATAGATGGGGGATAATCCCTCATTGTGTCTACAAGACTCTTGTTGACTCATGTAATTGCCTTGGCTAATGAAGGCCAGACACCCAGATAAGGGTACCTTCACACTTTAGCGATGCAGCAGCGATCCGACCAGCGATCTGACCTGGTCAGGATCGCTGCTGCATCGCTACATGGTCGCTGGTGAGCTGTCAAATAGGCAGATCTCACCAGCGACCAGTGACCAGCCCCCAGCCAGCAGCGACGTGCAAGCGACGCTGCGCTTGCACGGAGCCGGCGTCTGGAAGCTGCGGACACTGGTAACTAAGGTAAACATCGGGTATGGTTACCCGATGTTTACATTAGTTACCAGCGCACACCGCTTAGCTGTGTGTGCAGGGAGCAGGGAGCCGCGCACACTGAGCGCTGGCTCCTTGCTCTCCTAGCTACAGTACACATCGGGTTAATTAACCCGATGTGTACAGCAGCTACATGTGCAGAGAGCCGGAGCCGGCAGCACAGGCAGCGTGAGAGCGGCGGAGGCTGGTAACTAAGGTAAATATCGGGTAACCACCTTGGTTACCCGATGTTTATCTTGGTTACAGCTTACCGCAGCTGCCGGCTCCTGCTCCCTGCTCGCTTCATTTGTCGCTCTCTCGCTGTCACACACAGCGATCTGTGTGTCACAGTGGGAGAGCGCCTTTGAAGAAAACGAACCAGGGCTGTGTATAACGAGCAGCGATCTCGCAGCAGGGGCCAGATCACTGCTCAGTGTCACACACAGCGAGATCGCTAATGAGGTCACTGCTGCGTCACAAAAAGCGTGACTCAGCAGCGATCTCGGCAGCGAGCTCGCTGTGTGTGAAGCACCCCTAACTCAATTATGCAAACTTCCCATTGTATTACTAAGTGAATTGCTAGATGTGATGTAATGTACCTGTCCCACCCTTGTCTCTGGATATTTGAATATGGCTTGAAATCTAGCCAATAAGAGCCCAGTCTTTTCCACCAATCGTGAAGACCTCAATGGTCTGAATGGAGAGCTCAGGGGTATAAGAAGGAGGACTGTCCATTGCCCGGGTAGACTCTTGCTACATGCTACCAATCTAGGACCTGCAGATCCGATTGGCAAGCCATAACCAAACCTGGATTACTATATGGACTTCAGCATCGAATGCAAGGATTCGGCTTTGATATCAAGGACTACATAAGGAAGGAATCCAGCTTGGGACAGTCATCTGACTACAGGCTTTGTGGACCTCAGCCAGCTTCCTAAATCTGGCGTTATTCCATTCTCGGTGGGTTAGGGTGCTGCTGGATTGCAGTAAATAGCCCTGGGACCTCTGAGGCACAGACCTTCTAATCCCTGGTGAGCCAGCGGAAGGGTGAGACTCTGTTGCCTGTTACATTTTTGTGTTTTGCTGGTTATGTGCCGTTAATTGTTTGGGGATCCAATAAAGTCTTAATATTGTGGTTCCCTCACCCTGTGTTGTCTGAGTAGTGTTTCGCCCACGGTTAAGGAGGTCGGGCGTTCAGTTGGGATGAGCCCTGAGCCACGCTGTCTTTCTAAAGGCGGCCGGGCCAGCGGACGAGAGCACCCACTGACCCCCGTGTCTCCACAGGAGAGCACCCACTGACCCCCGTGTCTCCACAGGAGAGCACCCACTGACCCCCGTGTCTCCACAGGAGAGCACCCACTGACCCCCGTGTCTCCACAGGAGAGCACCCACTGACCCCCGTGTCTCCACAGGAGAGCCCCCACTGACCCCCGTGTCTCCACAGGAGAGCACCCACTGACCCCCGTGTCTCCACAGGAGAGCACCCACTGACCCCCGTGTCTCCACAGGAGAGCCCCCACTGACCCCCGTGTCTCCACAGGAGAGCACCCACTGACCCCCGTGTCTCCACAGGAGAGCACCCACTGACCCCCGTGTCTCCACAGGAGAGCACCCACTGACCCCCGTGTCTCCACAGGAGAGCAGCCACTGAGCCCCATGTCTCCACAGGAGAGCACCCACTGACTCCCGTGTCTCCACAGGAGAGCAGCCACTGAGCCCCGTGTCTCCACAGGAGAGCCCCCACTGACCCCCGTGTCTCCACAGGAGAGCACCCACTGACCCCCGTGTCTCCACAGGAGAGCACCCACTGACCCCCGTGTCTCCACAGGAGAGCACCCACTGACCCCCATGTCTCCACAGGAGAGCACCCACTGACTCCCGTGTCTCCACAGGAGAGCAGCCACTGAGCCCCGTGTCTCCACAGGAGAGCCCCCACTGACCCCCGTGTCTCCACAGGAGAGCACCCACTGACCCCCGTGTCTCCACAGGAGAGCACCCACTGACCCCCGTGTCTCCACAGGAGAGCACCCACTGACCCCCGTGTCTCCACAGGAGAGCACCCACTGACCCCCGTGTCTCCACAGGAGAGCACCCACTGACCCCCGTGTCTCCACAGGAGAGCACCCACTGACCCCCGTGTCTCCACAGGAGAGCAGCCACTGAGCCCCATGTCTCCACAGGAGAGCACCCACTGACTCCCGTGTCTCCACAGGAGAGCAGCCACTGAGCCCCGTGTCTCCACAGGAGAGCCCCCACTGACCCCCGTGTCTCCACAGGAGAGCACCCACTGACCCCCGTGTCTCCACAGGAGAGCACCCACTGACCCCCGTGTCTCCACAGGAGAGCACCCACTGACCCCCATGTCTCCACAGGAGAGCACCCACTGAGCCCCGTGTCTCCACAGGAGAGCACCCACTGACTCCCGTGTCTCCACAGGAGAGCAGCCACTGAGCCCCGTGTCTCCACAGGAGAGCCCCCACTGACCCCCGTGTCTCCACAGGAGAGCACCCACTGACCCCCGTGTCTCCACAGGAGAGCACCCACTGACCCCCGTGTCTCCACAGGAGAGCACCCACTGACCCCCGTGTCTCCACAGGAGAGCACCCACTGACCCCCGTGTCTCCACAGGAGAGCACCCACTGACCCCCGTGTCTCCACAGGAGAGCACCCACTGACCCCCGTGTCTCCACAGGAGAGCAGCCACTGAGCCCCATGTCTCCACAGGAGAGCACCCACTGACTCCCGTGTCTCCACAGGAGAGCAGCCACTGAGCCCCGTGTCTCCACAGGAGAGCCCCCACTGACCCCCGTGTCTCCACAGGAGAGCACCCACTGACCCCCGTGTCTCCACAGGAGAGCACCCACTGACCCCCGTGTCTCCACAGGAGAGCACCCACTGACCCCCATGTCTCCACAGGAGAGCACCCACTGACTCCCGTGTCTCCACAGGAGAGCAGCCACTGAGCCCCGTGTCTCCACAGGAGAGCCCCCACTGACCCCCGTGTCTCCACAGGAGAGCACCCACTGACCCCCGTGTCTCCACAGGAGAGCACCCACTGACCCCCGTGTCTCCACAGGAGAGCACCCACTGAGCCCCGTGTCTCCACAGGAGAGCCCCCACTGACCCCTGTGTCTCCACAGGAGAGCCCCCACTGACCCCCGTGTCTCCACAGGAGAGCCCCCACTGAGCCCTGTGTCTCCACAGGAGAGCACCCACTCACCCCCGTGTCTCCACAGGAGAGCACCCACTGACCCCCGTGTCTCCACAGGAGAGCACCCACTGAGCCCCGTGTCTCAACAGGAGAGCCCCCACTGACCCCTGTGTCTCCACAGGAGAGCCCCCACTGACCCCCGTGTCTCCACAGGAGAGCACCCACTGACCCCCGTGTCTCCACAGGAGAGCACCCACTGACCCCCGTGTCTCCACAGGAGAGCCCCCACTGACCCCTGTGTCTCCACAGGAGAGCACCCACTGACCCCCGTGTCTCCACAGGAGAGCACCCACTGACCCCCGTGTCTCCACAGGAGAGCACCCACTGACCCCCGTGTCTCCACAGGAGAGCAGCCACTGAGCCCCGTGTCTCCACAGGAGAGCCCCCACTGACCCCCGTGTCTCCACAGGAGAGCACCCACTGACCCCCGTGTCTCCACAGGAGAGCACCCACTGACCCCCGTGTCTCCACAGGAGAGCACCCACTGACCCCCATGTCTCCACAGGAGAGCACCCACTGACTCCCGTGTCTCCACAGGAGAGCAGCCACTGAGCCCCGTGTCTCCACAGGAGAGCCCCCACTGACCCCCCTGTCTCCACAGGAGAGCACCCACTGACCCCCGTGTCTCCACAGGAGAGCACCCACTGACCCCCGTGTCTCCACAGGAGAGCCCCCACTGACCCCCGTGTCTCCACAGGAGAGCACCCACTGACCCCCGTGTCTCCACAGGAGAGCACCCACTGACCCCCGTGTCTCCACAGGAGAGCACCCACTGACCCCCGTGTCTCCACAGGAGAGCAGCCACTGAGCCCCATGTCTCCACAGGAGAGCACCCACTGACTCCCGTGTCTCCACAGGAGAGCAGCCACTGAGCCCCGTGTCTCCACAGGAGAGCCCCCACTGACCCCCGTGTCTCCACAGGAGAGCACCCACTGACCCCCGTGTCTCCACAGGAGAGCACCCACTGACCCCCGTGTCTCCACAGGAGAGCACCCACTGACCCCCATGTCTCCACAGGAGAGCACCCACTGACTCCCGTGTCTCCACAGGAGAGCAGCCACTGAGCCCCGTGTCTCCACAGGAGAGCCCCCACTGACCCCCGTGTCTCCACAGGAGAGCACCCACTGACCCCCGTGTCTCCACAGGAGAGCACCCACTGACCCCCGTGTCTCCACAGGAGAGCACTCACTGACCCCCGTGTCTCCACAGGAGAGCACCCACTGAGCCCCGTGTCTCCACAGGAGAGCCCCCACTGACCCCTGTGTCTCCACAGGAGAGCCCCCACTGACCCCCGTGTCTCCACAGGAGAGCCCCCACTGAGCCCTGTGTCTCCACAGGAGAGCACCCACTGACTCCCGTGTCTCCACAGGAGAGCACCCACTGACCCCCGTGTCTCCACAGGAGAGCACCCACTGACCCCCGTGTCTCCACAGGAGAGCCCCCACTGACCCCCGTGTCTCCACAGGAGAGCACCCACTGACCCCCGTGTCTCCACAGGAGAGCACCCACTGACCCCCGTGTCTCCACAGGAGAGCACCCACTGACCCCCGTGTCTCCACAGGAGAGCAGCCACTGAGCCCCATGTCTCCACAGGAGAGCACCCACTGACTCCCGTGTCTCCACAGGAGAGCAGCCACTGAGCCCCGTGTCTCCACAGGAGAGCCCCCACTGACCCCCGTGTCTCCACAGGAGAGCACCCACTGACCCCCGTGTCTCCACAGGAGAGCACCCACTGACCCCCGTGTCTCCACAGGAGAGCACCCACTGACCCCCATGTCTCCACAGGAGAGCACCCACTGACTCCCGTGTCTCCACAGGAGAGCAGCCACTGAGCCCCGTGTCTCCACAGGAGAGCCCCCACTGACCCCCGTGTCTCCACAGGAGAGCACCCACTGACCCCCGTGTCTCCACAGGAGAGCACCCACTGACCCCCGTGTCTCCACAGGAGAGCACCCACTGAGCCCCGTGTCTCCACAGGAGAGCCCCCACTGACCCCTGTGTCTCCACAGGAGAGCCCCCACTGACCCCCGTGTCTCCACAGGAGAGCCCCCACTGAGCCCTGTGTCTCCACAGGAGAGCACCCACTCACCCCCGTGTCTCCACAGGAGAGCACCCACTGACCCCCGTGTCTCCACAGGAGAGCACCCACTGAGCCCCGTGTCTCTACAGGAGAGCCCCCACTGACCCCTGTGTCTCCACAGGAGAGCCCCCACTGACCCCCGTGTCTCCACAGGAGAGCCCCCACTGAGCCCCGTGTCTCCACAGGAGAGCACCCACTGACTCCCGTGTCTCCACAGGAGAGCACCCACTGACCCCCGTGTCTCCACAGGAGAGCACCCACTGACCCCCGTGTCTCCACAGGAGAGCCCCCACTGACCCCCGTGTCTCCACAGGAGAGCACCCACTGAGCCCCGTGTCTCCACAGGAGAGCCCCCACTGACCCCTGTGTCTCCACAGGAGAGCACCCACTGACCCCTGTGTCTCCACAGGAGAGCCCCCACTGACCCCCGTGTCTCCACAGGAGAGCCCCCACTGACCCCCGTGTCTCCACAGGAGAGCCCCCACTGACCCCCGTGTCTCCACAGGAGAGCCCCCACTGACCCCTGTGTCTCCACAGGAGAGCCCCCACTGCCCCCCGTGTCTCCACAGAAAGCCATGCATTGTTCTGTTATTTTCACTACTTCTCATTGTCAGAAAATAAATACAGAAGGTATTGCTTGGAAATTCGGAGACGACGTCAGTAGTTTATAGAATAAAAGAACAATTTACATTTCACTTAAAAATATAAGAGAAAAATCTGTGTGTGTGTGTGTGTGAATTTTTGTGCGTGTTTTTTTATGCGTGTGTGTCTCTTTCTCTGTGAGTGTGTCTCTTTCTCTGTGAGTGTGTCTCTTTCTCTGTGAGTGTGTCTCTTTCTCTGTGAGTGTGTCTCTTTCTCTGTGAGTGTGTCTCTTTCTCTGTGAGTTTGTCTCTTTATGTGTGTGTGTCTCTGTGTCTGTTTATCTTTCTCTATGTGTGTGTGTGTGTGTGTGTGTGTATATATATATATATATATATATGTGTGTGTGTGTGTGTGTGTCTGTGTGTGTATGTGTGCATATGAGTTTATAATAACAGATCTGTTCCCAGCTCCATTGACTTTAATGTAAGCAGGTTTTTTGGTGAATAACTCTAAAGCGCGGGGTTACATTTTCCCATTAAAACATAGTCTACGACATTCCCTGAGTCAAATGAGGCGGCTGTGAAAAATTTTGTGATTTAAATGGGACGGTGCGGATTCCTTTAGCGGACACACACACACACACACACACACACCCACCTTTATATATTAGATTGCATTCAGACTACCATAGGGAGCTGCAGCCAGTCCGAGCATTGTGGATAATGAGATATGGAGCCAGAAAATCAAAAGTTCAAACATTGTTACCCTTTTGCTTATCCCTATATACCGTTTTTTCTTTTTCTCCTCTCCTTGATTGTTTTTTCATTTTCAATTCAGGGATAAAATTTGGGAAAAAAAATGTGTATTCAGTGAAGACAGATCCTCACAGAGAGGATAACAGTTGGTGCTTGTAAGATTCTATGGAGGGACTAGGGGAGCTAGAGGCCGACACAGACATTCTGCTGCGAATACTCATGAAACGGCAGTGACTGTTCTCCATAGACCTTTACGAGCATCTGTCCTCCTATCATTAGAAACTGAAAATTTGTATCCAGTGACGACAAAATGAGAATTTTCAGAATGAATGATCGTTACAGCAGAAAGAAGCGGATATATTACAGTTTCTTATTTTACCTCTACTAGTGATTTATGAGGAAATATAAAGTTAACCTGATGTGTCCTGTACATTACACAGGTTCTGTATAATATATGATGAGGAAGCCCCATCATACATCCTGCGGCTCGGCGTAATGCTCATCACATGCAGCGCCGCAGCCTCGTTATACATAGATTGATCTGAAGCTTGTGCCTGCCCTGCATGAAGGTCACAATCCAGCCATGTTCACGTCAGTGGCCTTTTCCAGCTGCTACGTGCACTAGGATGCCACGACTTTCTGTGCAATGATTTGCATGCCTTCTCTCTGCACAGAAATGCACATGATGGAGCTCAGAGCAGCATTAATGTTATGGCACATAAAAGAGGACACAGAAATCATAATGAAATGCGCCAAATATACATCCAATATAAGTACTTACCGCCGGCCGGGATATTATCCCATCCAGTATACACTAAGCCGCTCTTCTCTTTCTCCCCATGGTAATTGTCTTTCCTGCAACTTCTTGATCGCTACATTACCGTCCCTGAGAAGAGATTACTGTTTGCAGGAGAAAGAAAGGGGCTTTGACCGTTCTGCCCTTGAAAACAAAGCAAATTAGAAAATCCCCGAAGCCACAGATAATCTTGGGGCCTGAGTGATTCTGCGGAGAGGACCCTATGTCAGTGTGTGTGCAGCGTCTTATTGCAGCTCCTAGGAAAAATGGGGCGGAATAGCCTGGCTCTGCGGAAAGATGCTGCTGTGCACAGGGACACAATACGCCAGCTCCGGCCGGATCAGGTGACCGCGGTCTAGGGTTTCACAGCCTGCCAGGACTGGGTTTCAGAGGACACCGCCACACTCACCATTACACTCACCATTACACTCACCATCCTGGGAAACGCCACTTACAGTTCTCTGAGTTTCCTTATTTCAGGTCAATATAACAGACCAAACGTACAAAAGCCCAAACATGTCCAAGATGGAGGAGGCAGAGACATGGAGTCCTTCAAGATAAAGCACACGAGGAGCCGCGCCTGCAGCACACGAGGAGCCGCGCCTGCAGCACATGAGCCGCACCTGCAGCACACGAGGAGCCGCGCCTGCGGCACACGAGGAGCCGCGCCTGCGGCACACGAGGAGCCGCGCCTGCAGCACATGAGGAGCCGCGCCTGCAGCACACGAGGAGCCGCGCCTGCAGCACACGAGGAGCCGCGCCTGCAGCACATGAGCCGCACCTGCAGCACACGAGGAGCCGCGCCTGCGGCACACGAGGAGCCGCGCCTGCAGCACATGAGGAGCCGCGCCTGCAGCACACGAGGAGCCGCGCCTGCAGCACACGAGGAGCCGCGCCTGCAGCACATGAGCCGCACCTGCAGCACACGAGGAGCCGCGCCTGCGGCACACGAGGAGCCGCGCCTGCGGCACACAAGGAGCCGCGCCTGCTGAACACGAGGAGCCGCGCCTGCTGAACACGAGGAGCCGCGCCTGCAGCACACGAGGAGCCGCGCCTGCGGCACACGAGGAGCCGCGCCTGCGGCACACGAGGAGCCGCGCCTGCGGCACACGAGGAGCCGCGCCTGCAGCACACTCCATTATTCAAAAGGCCGGAAGGTGATATGGGCACAAAGCACGGCCAACATGAGTGCCCAGATGACTTACACTCGCCAGGGCTCCTCCCGTCTAGAGGGAGCTTCTGCGTCACATCATTTGGTCAATTCATCAACTTTGTAGAAAAATCGATTTGTGGTTTCCAAACAATAAGGGCACGATGCTAAATGACAGAAGCGGTCAGCTGCTCGTGGGAAGGACAAGCAAATATCTGGCCCTACCTTGTGATACACAGGTTTCCAGCATTGGAAAACTCCTATCTAACAGCTTCTGCTACTCACCCTCCCCAGGTCCAGCGCTGAGTCTCCACCACTGCTTCCAGGGTTTGTTATTCTCTGCACCGCTGCAGTCAGTCAGTGAGCTGAGGGTTTCTGAACGGCTCAGTGATGGACTGCAGTGCTGTTTACGTAACATCAGTGCTGCAGACACCGGAAGCAGTGGAGGAGAGTCAGCACTGGACCCACTAAATGCAGCTAAGAGCAGTATTAATAGGGACTAGGATAGAATGGAAGAGATGTAGGACTGAAAAGGACTTTTGGTTTCAGGGTGCAGCAGCCAGGACTGTAGCAAAATAATCCCTTCTTATATGTCTTTAATGCTAAACTAATACACTATCCCTTCTCCAGCAGCTCTCCCTACAGTATTTCCAGGGTAGAGTGTGTCGAGCATAGCATAGCCAAGTCTTATATAGACCAGATAACACAATGTAGACATCCAATCGCAGTAATGCCAGTAGCCAACATGCATCTGTAGTAGCTGAAACACACCGACAATACATACGGGGCAGAGACTCAAGTATGGCGCCCAAGTACCAGAATACACGAACGAGTACCGAGTGAGCCTAAGTCCCCCAATGCTCCATCGAGTACCGAGGAAACCGGAGTCCCCCGATGCTCCATCGAGTACCGAGCGAGCCCGAGTACCCCAATGCTCCATCGAGTACCGAGGAAACCGGAGTCCCCCGATGCTCCATCGAGTACCGAGCGAGCCTGAGTCCCCCAATGCTCCATCGAGTACCGAGCAAGCCTGAGTCACCCAATGCTCCATCAAGTACCGAGGAAACCGGAGTCCCCCGATGCTCCATCGAGTACCGAGCGAGCCTGAGTCCCCCAATGCTCCATCGAGTACCGAGCAAGCCTGAGTCACCCAATGCTCCATCGAGTATCGAGCGAGCCTGAGTCACCCAATGCTCCATCAAGTACCAAGCGAGCCTGAGTCTCCCGATGCTCCATCAAGTACCGA
The DNA here is from genome assembly GCF_048569485.1 of Anomaloglossus baeobatrachus. Classification (NCBI taxonomy): domain Eukaryota; kingdom Metazoa; phylum Chordata; class Amphibia; order Anura; family Aromobatidae; genus Anomaloglossus; species Anomaloglossus baeobatrachus. The sequence continues at coordinate 1,893,332 of NC_134360.1, read as the reverse complement.
GCGAGCCTGAGTTCCCCGATGCTCCATCGAGTACTGAGCGAGCCTGAGTCACCCGATGCTCCATCGAGTACCGAGCGAGCCTGAGTCCCCCAATGCTCCATCGAGTATCGAGCGAGCCTGAGTCACCCAATGCTCCATCAAGTACCAAGCGAGCCTGAGTCTCCCGATGGTCCATCAAGTACCGAGCGAGCCTGAGTCCCCCGATGCTCTATCGAGCACCGAGCGAGCCTGAGTCCCCCGATGCTTCATCAAGTACCGAGCGACCTGAGTCTCCCGATGCTCCATCAAGTACCGAGCGAGCTTGCGTCCCCCGATGCTCTATCGAGTACCGAGCGAGCCTGAGTTCCCCGATGCTCCATCAAGTACCGAGCGAGCCTGAGTCCCCCGATGCTCTATCGAGTACCGAGCGAGCCTGAGTCCCCCGATGCTCCATCAAGTACCGAGCAAGCCTGAGTCCCCCGATGCTCCATCGAGTACCGAGCGAGCCTGAGTCCCCTGATGCTCCATCAAGTATCGAGCGAGCCTGCGTCCTCCGATGCTCCATCAAGTACCGAGCGAGCCTGAGCCCCCCGATGCTCCATCGAGTACCGAGCGAGCCTGAGTCCCCCAATGCTCCATCAAGTACTGAGGAAACCGGAGTCCCCTGATGCTCCATCGAGTACCGAGCGAGCCTCAGTCCCCCAATGCTCCATCGAGTACCGAGCAAGCCTGAGTCACCCAATGCTCCATCGAGTATCGAGCGAGCCTGAGTCACCCAATGCTCCATCAAGTACCAAGCGAGCCTGAGTCTCCCGATGCTCCATCAAGTACCGAGCGAGCCTGAGTCCCCCGATGCTCTATCGAGCACCGAGCGAGCCTGAGTCCCCCGATGCTCCATCAAGTACCGAGCGACCTGAGTCTCCCGATGCTCCATCAAGTACCGAGCGAGCCTGCGTCCCCCGATGCTCTATCGAGTACCGAGCGAGCCTGAGTTCCCGATGCTCCATCAAGTACCGAGCGAGCCTGAGTCCCCCGATGCGCTATCGAGTACCGAGCGAGCCTGAGTCCCCCGATGCTCCATCAAGTACCGAGCAAGCCTAAGTCCCCCGATGCTCCATCGAGTACCGAGCTAGCCTGAGTCCCCTGATGCTTCATCAAGTACCGAGCGAGCCTGCGTCCCCCGATGATCCATCGAGTACAGAGCGAGCCTGAGTCCCCCGATGCTCCATTGAGTACCGAGCAAGCCTGCGTCCCCCGATGATCCATCGAGTACAGAGCGAGCCTGAGCACCCCGGCTGAGCATTGAGCAGTGGCAAGCACACTCGCTCACTCATCACTAGTGGGTTTGAATTGAGTCAGCACTTTGTAGGACCACCTTTCTCTGTCTTTTGGGGGTCTCTCCATCTTTGCACATCTAGAGGTGACATTTTCCCAGTCTTCTCTCGCTCAGTGAGATTGGATGGAGACGTCTGTGATCTCGGTGGATTTGGGTCTGAACAGTGACTCACCGGCTCAAACACAGGAATCTGCTCTAATCTGAACCCTCCATTGTAGCTCTGCAGGATGTTGAGGGTCATTGTCCTGCTGGAAGGAGAACCTACGCCCCAGTGTTAGGTTTTCTGCAGCCTCTCACAGGTTTTCTTCCAGTATTGTCCTGTATTTAGCTCCATCCATCTTCCTACAAATCTGACAAGCTTCCTGTCCCTATTGAGGAAAAGCCTCCCCACAGCAAGATGCTGCCTCCACCATGTGTGACGATGGGGATGGCATTTTCAGGGTGATGTGCAGTGTAAGTTGCCGCCACACATAATGTTGTGGATTTAGCTCAGTTCTGCTTTGGTCTCATCTGACTAGAGCTCCTTCCTCTGATTAGCAGGTTCTTCTTGCTTCTCTGCCATAGAGGACAATTTGTGGAACCTGCAACTAATAGTCGTCCTGTGGGCAGCTTCTCCCCCCTGAGCTATGATCTCTGCGGCTCCTCCAGTGACGTCCAGGGGCCCCTCGGCTGATTCTCTCATTAGCGTTCTCCTTCTTGGGATGTCAGTTTCAGTTGTGGCCATGTCTTGTAGGTTTGCAGTTGTGCAGTACTCTTTCCATGTTTGGATGATGGACTGAGCAGTGCCCCGTGAGATGTTCAGACCTTGGGCTATTTCTTTATAACCTGACGCTGCTTTCCTTCTCTCCTCTTTATCCCTGTCCCGTCTGTTGGGTTCCTTGTTTTTCATGATGCTGTTTGATCCATAATGTTCTCACACAAACTTCTACAGCCTTCACAAAACAGCTGTACTTATATTGAGAGGAAATTACACACCTGAGGACTGTCACGCTGTGATGTCCCACCAGATGTAGATGGCACTCCCGGCGAGCGGCACAGCACACAGGGCACACTAAAAAAAAACATATAACGGAAAGCCCTGGGTCTAGGGGAGGGGAGTGTGGTCACCTCCTAACACTCACCTGAGTTGATCCATACACGCCCTAACGTCCCAATACAGGTCCTTCCCCCCACCTATCGTTGATTATGTGCCCAGGCCCTCACTGGCCCTAAACTCACTTTGACTAGTAATGGGCAGCAAGGTGATAGCCTCGCCACAGCAAATAAGACTACACGAGGGAGGAAAGCTAAACAGGAAGGGAAAGACACAATAATGAGTTCTACAAGGTTTCTTGAGTAGGAACTTCGCAGCTGCACCAACACCACAGCTCAGCAGAGAAAAGCTCCTTCAAAATGGCAGCTAAGCTTTGAGCTATAGCCGACATAGGGAGGAGTGAGCAGCAGATACTTATAGGAGAAGGGAGTGGCTGCAGCAGCTGAGATTACCTGTTAGATCATTGCAGGATAGAGATGAACCTTACTCCCTCCAGTATCGGATGGAATTAAATACGCTCCAACTCCGGGTAAATGACGAGCATGTTATATCCTATTATATAGTGTATAGAGCAGCCATGACATAGAGTCACAAGTTACTACCATAGCATGATACTACGGGGCAAGGTCCTGTACAGATATACCAGAATATGCACCGTCCAGCGTCCCTCCACCCCAGGGCCACCAGGGCTATTAATCCTGATGATCAGTGGGTGTGCCAGATAGTGGACCCCTACCAACCCAATATGACCACCCTAATGACAGGTCATCAATGTCACAGGTGGAGATAAGTCATTTACTGGAGCACCGTGCTGCAAATTACATAGGTGTTAACAAACGTATAAATCGACACATGGTCACGAGGGTGCTGCACGTGGTCACCTGGCGGCTCCAAAATGGCTACCACATTGTACTGACAGCAGGAGGAAGCCCAACCTAACAGAATTAACCCTATATGTACTGGAGTGGCAAGGGCCACAAGTCCCAGGAGTAATGGGTTCTTTGCACGCTGCAACATCGCAAGCCGATGCTGCAATGCCGAGCGCGATAGTCCCCGCCCCCGTTGAAGCTGCGATATCATTGTGATAGCTGCCGTAGTGAATATTATCGCTACGGCAGCTTCACATGCACTCACCTGCCGTGCGACGTCGCTCTGGCCAGCGACCTGCCTCCTTATTAAGAGGGCGGGTCGTGCGGCGTCACTGCGACATCACACGGCAGGCGGCCAATAGAAGCGGAGGGGCAGAGATGAGCGGGACGTAAACATCCCTCCCACCTCCTTCCTTCCGCATAGCGAGAGCCGCAGGACGCAGGTAGGAGATGTTCCTCGCTCCTGCGACTTCACACACAGCGATGTGCGCTGCCGCAGGAGCGAGGAACAACATCGGACCGTCGCGTCAGCGTAATTATGGAATTCGCCGACACTACACCGATGATACAATTACAACGCTTTTGCGCTCGATAATCGTATCATCTAGGATTTACACACTACGATGTCGGGAGCGACGCCGGATGTGCGTCACTTTCGACATGACCCCACTGACATCGCAGGTGCGAGGTCATAGTGTGCAAAGCCCGCCTAAGACAGGGTCACTGAACAGTCAGTCTGCATTGGTTGAGACAAAGCAGGAGCAGAAGGGCGCGACGCGGACGTCACAGCTCCCCGTTATCTCACTTTTGTAATGGACTCATCTGAATGGGAGTCTCACAGGCACGTAAACCTTTTCCCATTTGCAAGGTACAACTATGATCTAAAAGGAGGAGACGTCCTTTGTTACATTGTTGTAACCTCTGAAGACGGGTCATTGTTAGATAAACAATGATATCATCTCTTATTACAATGTATCAAAGTGGAAAATCAAAACAAGAGACCACAGATCTGGTTACATCCGCTGTGATGTCGGGTATTTCCCCTATCATTAGAGTTTCGCTGAAACGAGATTTTCAGGAGTTTGGGGTTACAGATGTCACTGAGTGACCCTTTCTATGTCCATTCCTTACAACACAGAACTAAGGAAATATTTGTAGTACTACAGAGCCCAGCATTCCCAGTGCTATATAAGGTGAAGATCAGAACACTAATAATACCGTACCATTTTATCAACGTAAAATCACCAATATTCTATAAATTGTTCCAATATACATGAAATATAAAGTGATGCATATTTACAGCGCGCTGAATACAAATTTCCCATAGATTCCTATGCAGACCAAGAAGTGTGAAAGTAAAGAAGCCCGTGCAGTCCGGTCCGGCGGCCATCGCGCCAACATTTGTAGCTTTCATATATCCTGATGATGAGTAAGGAGGAGACGACAGGATAATGGCTGCATGATAGTCTGTAGCAATGGATACGCATAGGTCTAACATGGGGGCTGTGCACACAAAACGGTGACGTATTTATTATCAGCATATAGAGATTTTCCTTTTTAGCAAACTTACTTTATTTATATGCTAAAGAGAAAAGAAAAATGGTTGTAAAGTTGTATATAGCGTTTATAATGGAAAGTCTCCACTCCATAGCCACGTTTTATATGCATATTATGTAAAGGCCACAAGAAATGTATTTTTGCAGCCACTTTTCATGAGAAGTGAATCTATATTTGACCCATGTGCCCCCTTGGTAAAGACCATAAAAAATATCACTAAAAACCTCCTTTTCTCTGAAATTCTATAGAAGTTTGCTTCAACTTGTAGAAATCCTCAGACTTCTGAGACCAAAACCTAACATATGACCCATTGCTTCGATAATCTCGGAGAGGAGGATAATTCTGAGCCTTTAAGATGCAGATACAAAACTCATGCAAATATAAAAGCTCCTACAAGTGTGTAATAACCGATGACTGTGATGTGTGACCTGACGGAGACGCGTTTCAGGCAATGATTCAGTCTCATGTATGGAGGAATGTTCTGTGGTTCCCTCTCGGATTCCTGCGGCGCTCGGCTGGAAGATGTGACAGGTCTTATAAACATTATCCGGGGAGATGCAATGAAACCCCTTTTGGAGAAAAAAAGAGAAGTCTGCACGTCTTGTATAAATGCTGAGCTGGCTGATCTCGCGCCTCTTTGCACTGATCTGCCGGCTGAAAGGTGGATAAAGGAAAATATCAACACAAAACGCAAAGTGGAGCCGTGAGATGTAAATACAGAGTCCCTCATGTTCCGCAGACACGCGTGTCCTGTAACACGCAGATAATCCGGCATGTGCTGGACTCCGGCATGTGATGGGCTCCAGCAATGCAACATGAGAGGAATCGCGAGCCCAATGTGAAGCTATTGTACGACTGATCAGCTGCAAAATTGTAACAGCTTCTAAAGAATAATAAATAGCGACACCATATGCAAAGGAGCCGATGTCAGCCAATCAGAAGACCAGAACACATCAGCCACAAACCAAGGATTTACTGTTACAAATGTTTGTAATGAAAGTCCACCCGAGAGCGCTGTGCCGTCACCTCATGGGCCCATTATGTGCTGATCTATAGAGCAATATTATATATAAGTCTCTAAAGTGGCCGCAGCTGCATAGATAGAGGTGAACAATACCAGTCAGTCCGTGCCGGAAGCAGTTACAGCCGCCGCTATCTATGCACTGACTGACAGCCGGCTCCACAGTGCATCAGTACAGAGCCAGCTGTCAGTCAGTGCTGGGAGCAGTTACAGCCGCCGCTATCTATGCACTGACTGACAGCCGGCTCCACAGTGCATCAGTACAGAGCCAGCTGTCAGTCAGTGCCAGGAGCAGTTACAGCCGCCGCTATCTATGCACTGAGCACTGACTGACAGCCAGTTCCACAGTGCATCAGTACAGAGCCAGCTGTCAGTCAGTGCTGAGAGCAGTTACAGCCGCCACTGGCTATGTACTGAGTACTGACTGACAGCCTGCTCCACAGTGCATCAGTACAGAGAGTCGGCTATCAGTCAGTGCTGGGAGCAGTTACAGCTGACGCTGTCTATGTACTGAGCGCTGACTGACAGCCGGCTCCACAGTGCATCAGTACAGAGCCGGCTATCAGTCAGTGTCGGGAGCAGTTACAGCCGCCGCTGTCTATGTACTGAGTACTGACTGACAGCCAGCTCCACAGTGCATCAGTACAGAGCCAGCTGTCAGTGCCAGGAGCAGTTACAGCCGCCGCTGTCTATGTACTGAGTACTGACTGACAGCCAGCTCCACAGTGCATCAGTACAGAGCCAGCTGTCAGTGCCAGGAGCAGTTACAGTCGTCGCTGTCTATGTACTGAGTACTGACTGACAGCCTGATCCACAATGCATCAGTACAGAGCCAGCTGTCAGTCAGTGCCAGGAGCAGTTACAGCCGGCGCTATCTATGCACTGAGCACTGACTGACAGCCGGCTTCACAGTGCATCAGTACCGAGCCAGCTGTCAGTCAGTGATGGAAGCAGTTACAGCCCCCACTGTCTATGTACTGAGCGTTGACTGAAGTTGCGCTGGCCGCACCCCTATGACTGAAGGTGCGAGACTGCCAGGAGGGATAAAGTTAATTTTCTCCTGGCAGCAGGATTCTCATGTGGAGGCGGCTTCTGAACACTGTTAGCCCCAGATCTGTAGGTCCCCTTTAATACAAATCTGTCCCACGTGATGGATCATTTATTCTCTTGGCTTCCATTCCTCTATTGTACACAACCTATATACGACATGGCGACTTTTCTATTGAAATCTTACAAGTTGTGACTGGTTACAGAAAACTTGCAATCTAATAATAGAATAAACTGTGAATATGATGGAGTTAATACTAAACAGCCCCCAGAGAAGTGGTGGGGGGGTAATGCTGCATCTGCTGAGAATGTGCACTGTAATGTACAGCAGCAATGTATACATTTCCATACATAGTAAGTGCCTGGGATACAATAATAAGATGTCAGCGAGTCCGGACAGCCCATTGTCCCCTTCATCGGCTGCTCCTATTCATGCTCCTTCAGAGTGAGGGGCTCGGCACTGTGCTCTAATGACACAGACTAATGGGGGGGGGTCTCAAACAGGGGACAGATTTAGGACGGGTCGATCCGGGTATGACATAAGGACTGAATGCTTACGTCCTGCTCATTGTCTGCTATTTTATGATGTCTAATTTCAAAAGCGTTTTTAACCCCGTAATACCTGTATATTTACAAAGTATAAGCGGATGTTGTGAATGTTTGATTGATATTTAATTTCTGTTAATGGAGGATTTTGATTTTTGTTGAAAAAAATTCTAATAAACTTTTATTAAAAAAAATAAAAGACGTAACGATCACATAGTACAAAACTGCTGCACAATGCTGCTTATTCTTTATGCTAAGGAATTGTGCCGTAGTCTAGAAGCACTTGTGGCAAGAAGTATATGAGAATGTCCACCTCATCTGGGGAGCCTTCTCCATACCCAGTGATATACCCGCGTCTGCCTCTTCGCCCCATACCCCCCACGGCTGTAATAGAGGCGCAGCATAGCCTGACGTCCTATCCATCTACTGACCCAAAACGACATCACCAAAGAAGGATCCTTGTCCTGGAGGATCCCGGCATTGCCGCTGTGGCTGGAATCAAGGGGGAGACAAATCCAAAGGAGTAGGAAATATTTATAGAAAGAGTAAAACAATATATTTGCCGGTTAAATTTCAAACCTTTTTCTCCAAAATTACATAAAACTGCATGATAAATGTGTATTTTCGGCCCCTGACCATGTCTATCGGTTGAGGACGGATTAATACGCTCAGTCGGCTGGTCATCGCTCCTGCACTTCTTCATAGTCACCTGTAACCTGAACTTCAGTCTTCCAGACATATGAGATTCCTACTTCTAGAAGCTCTTCTGATGCCTTCAGCTCATGTCTATTAATCCCGTAATTGAGGACACCAGTCCCCCCACATATCTCAGCACAATTATTAATCGCTTTCACCCTACCTTATCGTTCTGACTGAAAGGCAATATTTCCACATTAGGTTCCACATGGCTCCTCCATCCCCCTTCATGGCCACCCTCGATGTCCGGTACAATCCACTTATAAAGGTAGAGCAGTAGATACAAGCGCAGAGGACTTCAGGACTCGTAAAGGCGCAGTAGAAACCAAAACGCTTCAACTTGTAGAAATCCTCAGACTTCTGAGACCAAACCTTCAGCTGGAGCCTGGTCTCATGTTACCTCTTCATGGTTTACAGGAATCTGTGTTACACTGAATATTATACACATTTTCCGAGGAAGGAAAAAATCAAATCGCAACCTCAAAATGACTGGTTTGTGTTTTCCTCCAGTCAAGACTTCATCCAAGGTTCTGTATAAAGTTCCTTCATTCTCCTCACAACTCCGCTCTCTGCGAAACTGCAAGTGAAATCATCTAGGAGATGTCTGCACACTGTCTGACCGGACGCCGCCGTGTCATAAACGCTTTCCCAGGCCAAGCGCCTAATGATTCATTCCAATAAGCAAACAAGGAGCCTGAAACTTACATGAACCAAGCTAATGTGCAGCTCATCTCTGGGCGAGACGCACGCTGGATGCGAAGGACACTCTGAAATGGAAAATTCAGTCTAGTCACTTTCTTAAAGTGCTTCTTCAGAACCAGTGGGGTAGCTTGGATGAGAGACCTTAAAGAAACACTACAGTTCTTCTATACGCACCCCCAAAGCCTTGCATTCTATCGGGGAGGTCCTTACTTTCCAATGCCAGGCTCTAATCCAGCATCTGACCATAATGCTCTACATACAGGGAGATGTGACGCAGATGTGTGAATAAGGCTGACGGGGCAAACATGCAGCGATCGTGGAAAGCAGCGAGTTCCGGGATGGACCCTCTGCAGGAGATGCCGGCTGCATCACCGCTGGCGGGGAGCAGCGTAGACAAAATCCAGACCATTCTGGAAAAATACAACCTGTCAAAACAATGGAAGAGACCCATGATTTTATTTTTTAAGCTGAAGAAACTTATCCAGATATTTTACTGTAATTCTCATCATTTTATGGTGAATGCAGCTGATGTCTACAGATCAGAATTATGGGCTGCAAACATTTATCACTGATAATGACAATGACTTGTTATGTTTTTCCAATATGTCCATAAAAATATAGTCCGTCTTGATTTTTTGATAAGCCGAAAAGATCTAGTCAAGTTGGCGATCCTGGTAGCTCCAATGCTGGAGAAATCTACCCTTAGGTGTTGCGATGAAACCCAGTGACTTGATGAAGCAAGGAGCCCCCTCTTACCACATTGGGGTCATAGATGGCAGTAACTATAGGGTTAGTCCAGTCAAAATACGGTTTGACCCGGAACAAATTCCAAGAAAGCGGTTTATGATTTTTTTATTACTATTATATGTGGGGAACAATATATTCAAAGTTTTCCAAAAACTGATCACCACAAAAGGTCCTAACTATGACGTCATAAGACGATGACAGCATCACACTAAAATAACGAATATTTCCCTATTACAAAGCTGTAGCTGTAGGTTACAGAAGAGTTTGCATTTTTTATACTATTTATTTTCATATAATAATTTTTATACAAAGTTTTATAGTAACTACATGGCCAGGCGAGGTCATGACATCATCAATGACGTTATGACATACATGCACATTTCTAGACATTATAGAATACACAGTGCATTTTAAGAGCTACTTCATCACTGAATAACCGTGTCAGGTCAATAGTCACTATTTCCATCATCAGACACTGCTTCCTCACTCATATTGTCACAATGCCCTTCTTGACATGGTCCGCATACCCGTGAACAGGTAAGTCCGTGTCTTTTGCAAGTGCACCGAAGTGTACTACAACCACGAGAACAATTGCAGTGAATTATTTTCAGAAGTGTTTCTGGCGCGGGTGAAGTATCCATCATCACTGGAACTAGACTGTTGTTCTGCAATTCCCATCCCCATTCAGTAGTGTCCATGGCCTCACCATTGTCCATCCAAAGCATCACTTGGAGGTAACTCCGAAGGGCATGATACTTAGTTGCAGAGGAGGTCGGTGGCAGTCGTTCAGGTGTAACAAAGATTTTGGCTGAACCAACTTTTTTGCAGAGAGTAGAATACCTAATTGCAGACAGATTGTCTCCAGGTTTGCCCCCAACAATGCCACCATCGCTTTACACCCAGCGTCTTCAATATCAGCTATGTTTTTCTTAGGTGTAGAAAACATTTTAGCACAGCTATTTAAGACAGAGTCTCCCTTCAAAACCTTGTGTAGACCGAGTTTTTTTCCGATTCCAAAAACCGCGGAAGTGGTATCGCAACCCGTGAATGCATGCAGGAACAGAAGACTGCTGCAGACATGGTTTCCCAGGAACTTCTTCATAACCTTAATGTCGTATACTGTGGCAGGACTCCCTTTATCCGAGTAGAAATAAAGCTGAAACGAGATTGATGAGAGACTGTTTGTTCTGCACATTCGAAAGGAAATCCTCCTTTTTCCCGACAAATTTCGTTCCTTCAGCAATGTTCACTTTGTTACTTGTTCGGTTTTTGCGCCGTCGCTGATGGGTAATGTCCTTAGTGTTTGGTCCTCCAATGTAACCATTAAATACTATCGTAGCCTTACCATAGTGCTTTACTGTGAAAGATGCATAGTCTTCGGCGACTGAACAATATGTCTTTCCTATTGACCACTTCAGTCGATGGAGAAGAGAACCTGCGTCAAGAACATAATGTTCCACTTCTGGTACATCCTTGAGCACTGCGTCATCTGAACTCTGTTCTTTTATAGCAGCCATCAGTTGTGCTTTGTTTGGTTTGCGTAAGAGATGTTTTGCCTCAAAGAGGGATGGTGGGTATGGTGAAAGTTCATAGGCCATCACCTCATCAAGGGAAAGATCAGCAGTTTGAGACACCACAAGAAACCGTTGGAACAAAAGAGCGGGGTCTATTGTTTTGTCCTTAGCAACATCAATTGCCTCACTGGATGCCAGGGTCTTGGCTTTCATTGACCGCTTGTACTTAACTGGAAACAGTGATTGACCCTCCATTGTTGCCACTATTTCTCTGCCAATGGTGAACAGGTTATGGACATTCACATCCTTATTTGCATTGACACCGGTGATAATGTTGGGAAGAGACACTTCATCAGAGAAAGGTGAAAAGGTCTCGAGTATATCTGCAATTTTCTCCAGGTCTTCACGATCTCTTCTAGTCCTTGACGTTCTTGCCACCTTGTGTTGTTCACTGGTGACAAAGCTCTGGCGAGTGAAACCCTGCATTGCATCACTGTAGGACGAGGACACTGGCACAGACAGAGTCCACAAGGCCCTCTGATGTTCGGACGTTCCTCTTCCTCTGGTGAGTCCTCCTGCAGTTTTTAGGGAGCGCATCAGAGCTTGCTCGATGACTAGGTCGCAGCCCAGGCCTGCCCAGTATGCCTTACAACATGCAAGCCATGCATAAATCGTTAAATAATAAATATAATAATAGTAATTGTAAAAGAAATATGATAGACACTGAAAGGCGAATCGCCTTTAACTTTTACAGCTTTGGCGGCCGTAGTCTTTGACGTCACATTTGGACCCTTTGTGGTAACCCTATCTTGGTAAACTTTTAGCATGTTTTTCCCTACATGTAATACTACAAAAAAAACCAATAAAACGCTTTCTTGGAATTTGTTCAGGGTAAAGGATTTTTTTTCGTATTTTGACTGGACTAGGTTAAGAGACTCTTTCAGAGCGTGCACTATGAACCCCGCCATTAACCTGCAGCCCCTTCTTATGGGAGGAGCAGCCGTAAAGCGCTCATTACCCTCTTCTACCAAAACACATTATTGAAGATTAAGCACCACTGGCTGCCAAATGCCAATGAGCAATAATTAACATTATTTTTAAAGAAGAACTGTAGTTCTCTGCTGCAACGGCTGGGACGCGAGAAAACTCCCATTGTGGCAGTCAATTCCAGTGGTCTGAGCCAAGCGGGAAGCCCCCTTTATCATAAATCAGTCAAGAACCATGGAGATCAATGGTTTAAATTACCAGGATTGGAGGTTTCGCCAATCCCGGCCACAGGCAAGAGGCTGCTGTAAGAACAGAAGCACACATCGGAAGACAAAGGGAAATAATGACCTTCTGCTGGACTCATGTGGAGCTGGAGAGTGTGGCCATTATTATTGTAGAAGAGCTCTGTTCTTCCACAGAAAGGCTTTACCAGGTCCCAGAGGAATCCTGGCCTTCACCCTTTAACCCCGGTTCAGGGGTCTGGACTTACACAGGGCTCTCTGGTTTGGGTCTACAGAAAGGATGCTGGCCGGTGGAATGGGCTGGCAGAGAATGGTCCTATAAACCCAAAACCAGAGAAGTCAGGTGAAGTGAAAGGTCAAGCACAGCAATTAAATAACACATGATCAAAGCAACAGAGGTATAAGGCCAGAACCAAGGTCAGGTATAAACCAAAACTAGCAACTAGAGGCGGGGTGCTAAAAGGAGTTTATATAGAGTGCGCCTCACCCAAAGCTCACAGAAGAGGGACAATGATATTATATAGAGTGCACCTCGCCCAAAGCTCACAGAAGGGGGACAATGATATTATATAGAGTGCACCTCACCCAAAGCTCACAGAAGAGGGGCAATGATATTATATAGAGTGCACCTCACCCAAAGCTCACAGAAGAGGGACAATGATATTATATAGAGTGCACCTCGCCCAAAGCTCACAGAAGAGGGACAATGATATTATATAGAGTGCACCTCGCCCAAAGCTCACAGAAGAGGGGCAATGATATTATATAGAGTGCACCTCGCCCAAAGCTCACAGAAGAGGGGCAATGATATTATATAGAGTGCACCTCACCCAAAGCTCACAGAAGAGGGGCAATGATATTATATAGAGTGCACCTCGCCCAAAGCTCACAGAAGAGGGACAATGATATTATATAGAGTGCACCTCGCCCAAAGCTCACAGAAGAGGGACAATGATATTATATAGAGTGCACCTCGCCCAAAGCTCACAGAAGAGGGGCAATGATATTATATAGAGTGCACCTCGCCCAAAGCTCACAGAAGAGGGGCAATGATATTATATAGAGTGCACCTCGCCCAAAGCTCACAGAAAAGGGGCAATGATATTATATAGAGTGCACCTCACCCAAAGCTCACAGAAGAGGGACAATGATATTATATAGAGTGCACCTCGCCCAAAGCTCACAGAAGAGGGGCAATGATATTATATAGAGTGCACCTCACCCAAAGCTCACAGAAGAGGGGCAATGATATTATATAGAGTGCACCTCGCCCAAAGCTCACAGAAGAGGGACAATGATATTATATAGAGTGCACCTCGCCCAAAGCTCACAGAAGGGGGACAATGATATTATATAGAGTGCACCTCGCCCAAAGCTCACAGAAGAGGGGCAATGATATTATATAGAGTGCACCTCGCCCAAAGCTCACAGAAGGGGACAATGATATTATATAGAGTGTGCCTCGCCCAAAGCTCACAGAAGAGGGGCAATGATATTATATAGAGTGCACCTCGCCCAAAGCTCACAGAAGAGGGACAATGATATTATATAGAGTGCACCTCGCCCAAAGCTCACAGAAGGGGGACAATGATATTATATAGAGTGCACCTCGCCCAAAGCTCACAGAAGAGGGGCAATGATATTATATAGAGTGCACCTCGCCCAAAGCTCACAGAAGGGGACAATGATATTATATAGAGTGTGCCTCGCCCAAAGCTCACAGAAGGGGACAATGATATTATATAGAGTGCACCTCGCCCAAAGCTCACAGAAGAGGGGCAATGATATTATATAGAGTGCACCTCGCCCAAAGCTCACAGAAGAGGGACAATGACATTATATAGAGTGCACCTCGCCCAAAGCTCACAGAAGAGGGGCAATGATATTATATAGAGTGTGCCTCACCCAAAGCTCACAGAAGAGGGACAATGACATTATATAGAGTGCACCTCGCCCAAAGCTCACAGAAGGGGGACAATGATATTATATAGAGTGCACCTCACCCAAAGCTCACAGAAGGGGGACAATGACATTATATAGAGTGCACCTCGCCCAAAGCTCACAGAAGGGGGACAATGATATTATATAGAGTGAACCTCACCCAAAGCTCACAGAAGAGGGGCAATGATATTATATAGAGTGCACCTCGCCCAAAGCTCACAGAAGAGGGACAATGATATTATATAGAGTGTGCCTCACCCAAAGCTCACAGAAGAGGGACAATGATATTATATAGAGTGTGCCTCACCCAAAGCTCACAGAAGAGGGGCAATGATATTATATAGAGTGCACCTCACCCAAAGCTCACAGAAGAGGGGCAATGACATTATATAGAGTGCACCTCGCCCAAAGCTCACAGAAGAGGGGCAATGATATTATATAGAGTGCACCTCGCCCAAAGCTCACAGAAGAGGGGCAATGATATTATATAGAGTGTGCCTCACCCAAAGCTCACAGAAGGGGACAATGATATTATATAGAGTGTGCCTCGCCCAAAGCTCACAGAAGAGGGACAATGATATTATATAGAGTGCGCCTCGCCCAAAGCTCACAGAAGAGGGACAATGACATTATATAGAGTGCACCTCGCCCAAAGCTCACAGAAGAGGGACAATGACATTATATAGAGTGCACCTCGCCCAAAGCTCACAGAAGAGGGACAATGACATTATATAGAGTGCACCTCGCCCAAAGCTCACAGAAGGGAGACAATGATATTATATAGAGTGCACCTCGCCCAAAGCTCACAGAAGAGGGACAATGATATTATATAGAGTGCACCTCACCCAAAGCTCACAGAAGAGGGACAATGACATTATATAGAGTGCACCTCGCCCAAAGCTCACAGAAGAGGGACAATGACATTATATAGAGTGCACCTCGCCCAAAGCTCACAGAAGGGAGACAATGATATTATATAGAGTGCACCTCGCCCAAAGCTCACAGAAGAGGGGCAATGACATTATATAGAGTGCACCTCGCCCAAAGCTCACAGAAGGGGGACAATGACATTATATAGAGTGAACCTCACCCAAAGCTCACAGAAGAGGGGCAATGATATTATATAGAGTGCACCTCGCCCAAAGCTTACAGAAGGGGGACAATGATATTATATAGAGTGTGCCTCACCCAAAGCTCACAGAAGAGGGGCAATGATATTATATAGAGTGTGCCTCACCCAAAGCTCACAGAAGAGGGGCAATGATATTATATAGAGTGTGCCTCGCCCAAAGCTCACAGAAGAGGGACAATGATATTATATAGAGTGCGCCTCGCCCAAAGCTCACAGAAGAGGGACAATGACATTATATAGAGTGCACCTCGCCCAAAGCTCACAGAAGAGGGGCAATGACATTATATAGAGTGCACCTCGCCCAAAGCTCACAGAAGAGGGACAATGACATTATATAGAGTGCACCTCGCCCAAAGCTCACAGAAGAGGGGCAATGATATTATATAGAGTGCACCTCGCCCAAAGCTCACAGAAGAGGGACAATGACATTATATAGAGTGCACCTCGCCCAAAGCTCACAGAAGAGGGACAATGATATTATATAGAGTGCACCTCGCCCAAAGCTCACAGAAGGGAGACAATGACATTATATAGAGTGCACCTCGCCCAAAGCTCACAGAAGAGGGACAATGACATCATATAGAGTGTGCCTCACCCAAAGCTCACAGAAGAGGGACAATGACATTATATAGAGTGCACCTCGCCCAAAGCTCACAGAAGGGGGACAATGATATTATATAGAGTGCACCTCGCTCAAAGCTCACAGAAGAGGGACAATGACATTATATAGAGTGCACCTCGCCCAAAGCTCACAGAAGAGGGGCAATGATATTATATAGAGTGCACCTCGCCCAAAGCTCACAGAAGGGAGACAATGACATTATATAGAGTGAACTTCACCCAAAGCTCACAGAAGAGGGGCAATGATATTATATAGAGTGCACCTCGCCCAAAGCTCACAGAAGAGGGGCAATGATATTATATAGAGTGCACCTCACCCAAAGCTCACAGAAGAGGGACAATGATATTATATAGAGTGCACCTCGCCCAAAGCTCACAGAAGAGGGGCAATGATATTATATAGAGTGCACCTCGCCCAAAGCTCACAGAAGAGGGGCAATGATATTATATAGAGTGCACCTCGCCCAAAGCTCACAGAAGAGGGGCAATGATATTATATAGAGTGCACCTCGCCCAAAGCTCACAGAAGAGGGACAATGATATTATATAGAGTGCACCTCACCCAAAGCTCACAGAAGAGGGGCAATGATATTATATAGAGTGCACCTCGCCAAAAGCTCACAGAAGGGGGACAATGATATTATATAGAGTGCACCTCGCCCAAAGCTCACAGAAGAGGGACAATGACATTATATAGAGTGCACCTCGCCCAAAGCTCACAGAAGAGGGGCAATGATATTATATAGAGTGCACCTCGCCCAAAGCTCACAGAAGAGGGACAATGATATTATATAGAGTGCACCTCGCCCAAAGCTCACAGAAGGGGGACAATGATATTATATAGAGTGCACCTCGCCCAAAGCTCACAGAAGGGGGACAATGATATTATATAGAGTGCACCTCGCCCAAAGCTCACAGAAGAGGGACAATGACATTATATAGAGTGCACCTCGCCCAAAGCTCACAGAAGAGGGGCAATGATATTATATAGAGTGCACCTCGCCCAAAGCTCACAGAAGGGGGGCAATGACATTATATAGAGTGCACCTCGCCCAAAGCTCACAGAAGAGGGGCAATGATATTATATAGAGTGTGCCTCACCCAAAGCTCACAGAAGAGGGACAATGACATTATATAGAGTGCACCTCGCCCAAAGCTCACAGAAGAGGGACAATGACATTATATAGAGTGTGCCTCACCCAAAGCTCACAGAAGAGGGGCAATGATATTATATAGAGTGCACCTCGCCCAAAGCTCACAGAAGAGGGACAATGATATTATATAGAGTGCACCTCGCCCAAAGCTCACAGAAGAGGGACAATGATATTATATAGAGTGCACCTCGCCCAAAGCTCACAGAAGAGGGGCAATGATATTATATAGAGTGCACCTCGCCCAAAGCTCACAGAAGGGGGACAATGATATTATATAGAGTGCACCTCGCCCAAAGCTCACAGAAGGGGGACAATGATATTATATAGAGTGCACCTCGCCCAAAGCTCACAGAAGAGGGACAATGACATTATATAGAGTGCACCTCGCCCAAAGCTCACAGAAGAGGGGCAATGATATTATATAGAGTGCACCTCGCCCAAAGCTCACAGAAGGGGGACAATGACATTATATAGAGTGAACCTCACCCAAAGCTCACAGAAGAGGGGCAATGATATTATATAGAGTGCACCTCGCCCAAAGCTCACAGAAGAGGGACAATGATATTATATAGAGTGCACCTCGCCCAAAGCTCACAGAAGAGGGGCAATGATATTATATAGAGTGCACCTCGCCCAAAGCTCACAGATGAGGGGCAATGATATTATATAGAGTGCACCTCGCCCAAAGCTCACAGAAGAGGGACAATGATATTATATAGAGTGCACCTCACCCAAAGCTCACAGAAGAGGGGCAATGATATTATATAGAGTGCACCTCGCCCAAAGCTCACAGAAGGGGGACAATGATATTATATAGAGTGCACCTCGCCCAAAGCTCACAGAAGAGGGGCAATGATATTATATAGAGTGCACCTCGCCCAAAGCTCACAGAAGAGGGACAATGATATTATATAGAGTGTGCCTCGCCCAAAGCTCACAGAAGAGGGACAATGATATTATATAGAGTGCACCTCGCCCAAAGCTCAGAGAAGAGGGGCAATGATATTATATAGAGTGCACCTCGCCCAAAGCTCACAGAAGAGGGACAATGATATTATATAGAGTGCACCTCGCCCAAAGCTCACAGAAGGGAGACAATGACATTATATAGAGTGCACCTCGCCCAAAGCTCACAGAAGAGGGACAATGACATTATATAGAGTGCACCTCGCCCAAAGCTCACAGAAGAGGGGCAATGATATTATATAGAGTGCACCTCACCCAAAGCTCACAGAAGAGGGGCAATGATATTATATAGAGTGCACCTCGCCCAAAGCTCACAGAAGGGAGACAATGACATTATATAGAGTGCACCTCGCCCAAAGCTCACAGAAGAGGGACAATGACATTATATAGAGTGCACCTCGCCCAAAGCTCACAGAAGAGGGGCAATGATATTATATAGAGTGCACCTCGCCCAAAGCTCACAGAAGAGGGGCAATGATATTATATAGAGTGCACCTCGCCCCAAGCTTACAGAAGGGGGACAATGATATTGTCACGCTCCCCGGGTCCTCGGCTCCCCTCCCCGGGTCCTCTGCTCCGCTCCCCGGGTCCTCAGCTCCGCTCCCCGGCTCACCTGCCATGCTCCCCGCTCTCCAACCTCCGGTGCCCGTCCTTCCCAGGCCCCCTGGTCTCCGCTCCCGGCGCCCGACGGCTTCCCAGGTCCTGGCCGGCTCCCCTGCGTCCTCCTCTCAGCTTCCTTCCCTGGCTTCTGGCACCCGGGCCGCGCGCATGCGCATTAGGGCGCGCGCGCGGTCACTGACCCTTTCTTAAAGGGCCAGTGTCAAATTACAGGAAATGATGCACATAGGTACAGGGTATATAGGGGGTTAATGTCCAAGGGAGCGGGGCCTGTTCTTCGTGTTTTCCCAAGCTAGGAGTCAGGTCTCCTTGTGTTTTGTGAGATACTTACCTCTCTATCTTCTAGAGCCGATCCTGCATCGCCATCCGGTCCTGCGGTACCTCGAATCCCGAACGCTGCCCATCTGCCATCCTGACAGTCCGTACCATCTCGGATCCCTGCGGTGACCCGTCATCTCGCTCCAACGGTTCCGGACCCCGCCTGACACCATCACGGCTTCCGAACCTGAGCTCCGTCACCCGGACCACCATCAGTGACCTCGTGGTCCCAGGGACTTCTCCATTTTCTCCCAGTGCACGGACTGTCCTGCTACCTACAGTGCTCCGGCTACCGGACTCCTTTCCCTCATCCGGGAGTTCGGCCCAGTGGATCCACCTCCAGGGTCTACCCGTCCATCTGGCCCTAACAGATATTATATAGAGTGCACCTCGCCCAAAGCTCACAGAAGAGGGGCAATGACATTATATAGAGTGCACCTCGCCCAAAGCTCACAGAAGAGGGGCAATGATATTATATAGAGTGTGCCTCGCCCAAGGCTCACAGAAGGGGACAATGATATTATATAGAGTGCACCTCGCCCAAAGCTCACAGAAGAGGGACAATGACATTATATAGAGTGCACCTCGCCCAAAGCTCACAGAAGGGGGACAATGACATTATATAGAGTGCACCTCGCCCAAAGCTCACAGAAGAGGGGCAATGATATTATATAGAGTGCACCTCGCCCAAAGCTCACAGAAGAGGGACAATGACATTATATAAAGTGCACCTCGCCCAAAGCTCACAGAAGGGGGACAATGACATTATATAGAGTGCACCTCGCCCAAAGCTCACAGAAGGGGACAATGACATTATATAGAGTACACCTCGCCCAAAGCTCACAGAAGAGGGACAATGACATTATATAGAGTGCACCTCGCCCAAAGCTCACAGAAGAGGGACAATGACATTATATAGAGTGCACCTCGCCCAAAGCTCACAGAAGAGGGGCAATGATATTATATAGAGTGTGCCTCACCCAAAGCTCACAGAAGAGGGACAATGATATTATATAGAGTGCACCTCGCCCAAAGCTCACAGAAGAGGGACAATGACATTATATAGAGTGTGCCTCACCCAAAGCTCACAGAAGGGGACAATGATATTATATAGAGTGTGCCTCACCCAAAGCTCACAGAAGGGGACAATGATATTATATAGAGTGTGCCTCGCCCAAAGCTCACAGAAGAGGGACAATGACATTATATAGAGTGCACCTCGCCCAAAGCTCACAGAAGAGGGACAATGACATTATATAGAGTGCACCTCGCCCAAAGCTCACAGAAGAGGGACAATGACATTATATAGAGTGCACCTCGCCCAAAGCTCACAGAAGAGGGGCAATGATATTATATAGAGTGCACCTCACCCAAAGCTCACAGAAGAGGGACAATGACATTATATAGAGTGCACCTCGCCCAAAGCTCACAGAAGAGGGACAATGACATTATATAGAGTGCACCTCGCCCAAAGCTCACAGAAGAGGGACAATGACATTATATCTAGTTCATCCTTCCTCCTCCAGTTCTACATTTGGTCACTAAGTAATTTATAACCAACAATGTTGTACTGAGGAATCCTCCGCCCTGATATAAAGCTGTTATAGTATCTGCCATTACTACCTCTTGTGGTAGTGTATTCCACAGTCTGACTGCTCTAACTGTAAAGAACCCTTTCCTATTTAGCTGTCGGAATCGCTTTTCTTCCACTCGCAGTGAGTGCCCCCTGGTCCTTAGTGTTGTCTTTGGAAGAAATAAGTCATGTGCCAGTCCTTTATATTGACCACAAATGTATTTATACATATAAATGAGATCTCCTCTGAGACGTCTTTTTTCTAAGCTAAACATATCTAACTTTTTCAACCTTTTGTCATACGGGCGGCCTCTATTACTCATCATACGGGCGGCCTCCAATACTCATCATACGGGCGGCCTCCATTACTCATCATACGGGCGGCCTCCAATACTCATCATACGGGCGTCCTCCATTACTCATCATACGGACGGCCTCCATTACTCATCATACGGGCGGCCTCCATTACTCATCATACGGGCGGCCTCCATTCCTCATCATACGGGCGTCCTCCATTACTCATCATACGGGCGGCCTCCATTACTCATCATACGGGCGGCCTCCATTACTCATCATATGGGCAGCCTCCATTACTCATCATATGGGCACCCTCCATTCCTTGTAATAGTCTAGTTGCCCGCCTTTGAACTGACTCTAACTTCTGAATGTCCTTTTTAAAATGTGGAGCCCAAAACTGGATCCCATATTCCAGATGTGGCCTTACAAGTGATTTATAGAGGGGTAACTATACATTGGGATCCCGGGATCTAATCTCTCTTTTTATACACCCTAAAATCTTGCTTGCTTTAGCAGCTGCTGCCTGACATTGAGTGCTGCTGCTCAGCTTATTTGTAATGAGAATACCCAAGTCTTTCTCCTGTTCTGTAGTCCCGAGTTTACTTCCATGTAATGTATATGCAGCTATAGGATTACTCCGTCCTAGGTGCATTACTTTACATTTATCAACATTAAATCTCATTTGCCAAGTATCTGCCCATTCTGACATCTTATCCAGATCTTTTAGTAATATTGTACTATCAAGGTCAGGTTTTTAATGTAATATCCTACATAGTTTGGTGTCATCAGCAAAGACTGACACTTTACTATCAATCCCATCCACAAGGTCATTAATAAAGAGATTAAAAAGAATCGGTCCTAGCACAGATCCCTGCGGCCCCCACTGCTCCCAGTACAGATCCCTGCGGCCCCCACTGCTCCCAGTACAGATCCCTGCGGCCCCCACTGCTCCCAGTACAGATCCCTGCGGTCCCCACTGCTGACTATAGCCCATTTAGAGAATGTTCCATTTATGACTACTCTTTCTTTCCTTTCTTTTAGCCAATTCCTTACCCAGTTGCATATAGTTTCCCCTGGTCCTTGCTTCTGGAGCTTTAGTATAAGGCTATTATGTGGTACAGTATCAAATGCCTTTGCAAAGTCCAAATAAATCACATCAGCTGCATTACCAATATCCAGGTTTGCACTTACCCCCTCATAGAACCCCAACAGGTTGGTCAGACACAACTTATCTTTCATGAATCCATGCTGTCTGTCAGTTATTATATTATTTTCTGCAACATATTTTTGCATGTCATCCCTTAAAATACCCTCAAAAACTTTGCATACTGCTGATGTCAGGCTTGCTGGACGGTAGTTGCCTGGATCTACCCTCTTACCTTTCTTAAATATCGGTACCACATCAGCAATCCTCCAATCCTGAGGCACCAACCCTGTTACAAGCGAGTCTAAAAAGATGAGATACAGCGGTCTGTCGATTACGGAGGTCAATTCCCTCAATATTCGTGGATGAATGCCATCTGGCCCTGGGGATTTGTCAATGTTTAGTTTACTCAGACGTAGGCGTACTTCATCTTGTGTTAAATTAATTATATCTGGTGGGGAACTTTGATTTTTCACTTGTTGAATGATCCCTGGTACAGTCAGTTCCTTGGTGAACACAGATGAGAAATGCCTATTTAATATCTCAGTCTTTTGTTTGTCCTCTATAACTAACTTATTACATTTTAAGGGGCCGATACTATCCTTTGTTTTCCTTTTGGCATTAATGTATTTATAAAAGATTTTGGGATTTATTTTAATGTCACTGGCGATTTTTGCTTCAGTAGCTACTTTTGCTTGTTTGATTTCTTTTTTGCATTGCCTATTGATATCTTTATACTCCTGAAAAGCTATTTCTGTATTCTCAGCCTTCAAGATTTTAAACGCCCTTTGTTTTTGTTTTATTATACTTTGTACAGTCTTATTTATCC
Organism: Anomaloglossus baeobatrachus; assembly: GCF_048569485.1. Lineage (NCBI taxonomy): Eukaryota > Metazoa > Chordata > Amphibia > Anura > Aromobatidae > Anomaloglossus > Anomaloglossus baeobatrachus. The sequence continues at coordinate 1,870,463 of NC_134360.1, read as the reverse complement.
ATAGTGGTTTCTTTATATTCCGGGACGTTTTATTACCAGAGGGTATACGTTTTTTTACAGGACTCTAGCAGTATATCCTTAAACTTACCCCATTTATGTTCAGTATCCCCAGTTACCATGACTTTGTCCCAATCTACACATTTAAGCTCTTCCCTTAATTTGTTGAAATCAGTTTTCCTAAAATTCCAGGTTTTAGCATTTCCCCTTTGAAATGTTCTATTGAATATTATGTTGAAGCTTACCATATTATGATCGCTGGTACCCAAGTGCTCCCGGACCTGTAGATCTGAAATTGTATCCGGTCTATTTGACAGGACCAGATCTAGCAGATTATCTCCCCTCGTCGGTTCATCTACCATCTGAGAGAGGAAATGGTCTTGAATGGTAGATAAGAACTTACAGCTTTTAGCACAACCAGAAGATTCTATGTCCCACTGTATGTCTGGATGGTTGAAATCCCCCATAATAAGAACCCGATTATTATTATTAGCTGCCTTTACAATTTGTTCCAGCATTTCACCCTCTATTTGTTCAGGTATGTTAGGAGGCTTATAGCAAACTCCAATTAGCATTTTTCCATTATTCCCCTCCCCATGTACATTTACCCATACTGACTCTACATTGTTGCGGTTCCCCCCAATGTCATCATACAACACAGGTTTTAGGTTAGATTTGATAAATATACACACCCCACCACCTTTTTTGTCTTTCCTGTCCCTCCTAAATGTACTATAACCCTGTATGTTTGTCACCCAGTCATGGCTTTCATCCAGCCAGGTTTCCGTAATGCCCACCACATCATAATCCATGGTTGACATAAGAGTCTCCAATTCATTCATTTTGTTTGCAAGACTTCTTGCATTTGCCAGTAGACAAACCTAGAGCATGCAGCACCAAAAAAAGCCAGAATACCCGAAAACAAGAAAAACAACAATCCTGTGCGCACATCCTCAAAAACAACTGGTAAAAATCAATGCTTGTGAAGCCTAAAATCCATTTCTTAAGAAAATAAGTGCTGCACAGATGTAATCTCCGCACAGCCAAGCCCGATCAAACATCCTCTGAAATCACAACATAAAGAAAACAGTAAAATAACTCCGCAGTGTATATGTATGTATATCCTTTGTCTTTTCTGGGAGCTTGGGCATAGGACCTCTAACCTCTACCAAAATACCGGAGTCCCCTGATGATTCCTATACGATGAAACGTGTTGGGACAAAGCTAGGAACGGTATAGGGGTATAAAGCGAGGGTTAGCTGTGGTCTGCCCTTCTTAGGGCAGAAGCTTGGGGCAACCGGTTAAGGTAGTTTCCCTAGGGATGTGTGGGGTCAGCGACAACATGAGAATGCAAGGACGACCCACCTGGAGGAAACCCTGATGCACCCTGATTGAATTGAAGTGTATATGTGGCGCAGTACGGCTCCTCATAGGTTGGTCATACGCCTGTGTCCATAGGATAGTCCATCGATACCCGATCCCCAGGGGCCGATACTCCGCTCACCCCACCAATCAGCAGATATCAGATGGAAACACTGTGCAGCACCAGAACACTGCACATTTATACATGGTTAGAGGCTTCCAGTGATGAGAGAAGCTGAATAGTATTATCCATTACTAACACCTGGGCTTGATGACAGCTGTCAATTCACAGCTGATATCAAGCCCAAAAGCATTACCCTGTTTGCCACCATACTAGGGCAATTTGGAAGAGCCGAGCAATGTGCAGAATTGGCATCTAATGCATACGCCACTTTTGGGGCGGATGCTATTTTTAGGCTGGGAAAGGCCAAATGACTATGGGCACTCCCAGCCTGATAATACCAGCCCCCAGCTGTCTGCTTTACCTGGCCTGGTTATCAAAAATAGAGGGTCCCCATGTCATTTTTTTTTTTAAATTTATTCCCGATCACACTTGTTTGCAGGTCAAATGTTCTGCTCTTGCCTCCATTTTGCTTGCTTTTGCAGCCCCTAGCCCTTACTACGATTATTTTACCAAAGCTTGGGTCCTAATTGACTTCTATTGACTTTATGTGGTTTGGGGTCAAGTCCAGGTACCAAAATCGAACTTTTAACTAAAGTCCAGGCAAACTCGAAAACCCACGGGTCCGCTCATCCCTAGTGGCTTCATTTCAACATTATAGTCCTAAGGGACATTCAGCAACCACTTGAATGATACAGCTTAACACATAATGTGCCAATCATCCAGTGTTTGCTTCCAATTATCTGGCTTACTGAGTTTAAAATTAGACAATAATTTACAAAACCGTATAATCAGCGTTTTACATTGTATACAATTTGGTAATTACTATTGTCTATTTTTCATAAATTAGAGATGCAATTGTTGTATCACAAAGGTTTCTTAGCGTGATTGGACAATGCCTCAGTTGTTCGCAGATGGAGGGATTAGACTTTATTATTAGTTACATTAAAATAATGGCTATAACTAAAAAGTAATTAACCTGCAAAAGTCATTATATAATGATATCGAGCTGTAAACACCTTAATTACTGAAAAACACTTATTACTGTGCAGATTGGACTCGATCATCTGGTTGAAAGTATTTGAATTAAGTTTTACTGTACAGTGGGTACGGAAAGTATTCACACCCTTTTACATTTTTCCCTCTTTGTTTCATTGCAGCCATTTGGTAAATTCTCATTAATGTGCACTCTGCGCCCACCCCCCATCTTGTCAGAAAAAAAACCCAGAAATGTTTGCAAACTTATTAAACAAGAAAACCTGAAATATTACATGGTCATAAGTATTCAGCCCCTTTGCTCAGTATATCCCATGGTCATAAGTATTCAGCCCTTTTGCTCAGTATAACACATGGTCATAAGTATTCAGCCCCTTTGCTCAGTATATCCCATGGTCACAAGTATTCAGCCCCTTTGCTCAGTATATCACATGGTCTTAAGTATTCAACCCCTTTGCTCAGTATATCACATGGTCATAAGTATTCAGCCCCTTTGCTCAGTATAACACATGGTCATAAGTATTCAGCCCCTTTGCTCAGTATATCCCATGGTCATAAGTATTCAGCCCTTTTGCTCAGTATAACACATGGTCATAAGTATTCAGCCCCTTTGCTCAGTATATCCCATGGTCACAAGTATTCAGCCCCTTTGCTCAGTATATCACATGGTCTTAAGTATTCAACCCCTTTGCTCAGTATATCACATGGTCATAAGTATTCAGCCCCTTTGCTCAGTATAACACATGGTCATAAGTATTCAGCCCCTTTGCTCAGTATATCCCATGGTCACAAGTATTCAACCCCTTTGCTCAGTATAACACATGGTCATAAGTATTCAGCCCCTTTGCTCAGTATAACACATGGTGATAAATGTTCAGCCCCTTTGCTCAGACACTCATATGTCAGTCCCATGCTGTCCATTTCCTTGTGCTCCTCCTTGAGATGATTCTACTCCTTCATTGGAGTGCAGATGTGTGTAATTACACTGATAGGACGTGATTTGGAAAGGCGCACACCTGTCTATATAAGACCTCACAGCTCACACTGCATGTCACACCAAATGAGGATCATGAGGTCAAAGGAACTGGCAAAGGAGCTCAGAGACATAATTGTGGCAAGGCACAGATCTGGCCAGGGTTACAAAAGAATTTCTGCAGTACTCAAGGTTCCTAAGAGCACAGTGGCCTTCATAATCCTTAAATGGAAGAAGTTTGGGACCAGCAGAACTCTTCCTAGACTTGGCCATCCAGCTTAACTGAGCAATCGTGGGAGAAGGGCCTTGGTGAGAGAGGTAAAGAAGAACCCCAAGATCACTGCGGCCGTGCTCCAGAAATGCAGTAGGGAGACGGGAGAAAGGTCCACAAAGTCACCTATCACTGCAGCCTCCACCAGTCGGGCCTTTATGGCACAGTGGCTCGACGGAAGCCTCTCCTCAGTGCAAGACGTATGAAAGCTGCATAGAGTTTGCAAAAACACACATGAAGGACTCCCAGACTATGAGGAATAAGATTCTCTGGTCTGATGAGACGAAGATAGAAATTTTTGGTGATAATTCTAAGAGGTATGTGTGGAGAAAACCAGGCACTGCTCATCACCTGCCCAATACAATCCCCACAGTGAAACATGGTGGTGGCAGCATCATGCTATGGGGGCAGGGACAGGACGACTGGTTGCAATTGAAGGAAAGATGAAGAACAAAGGAGCGGCTTCATTATAACTCTGACCAATCTTGACCAGCCCAGCCAGAGCCCTGACCTAAACCCAATTGAGCAACTCTGGAGAGTCCTGAAAAGAAAATGGTGTCCACCAACATTCACCATCCAACCTGACGGAAGTGGAGAGGATCTGCAAGGAAGAATGGCCGAGGATCCCCAAATCCAGAATCGCAAGAAGACTCATGGCTGTACTAGCTCAAAAGGGAGGAGGCTTATACTCACTGAGCAAAGGGGCTGAATACTTATGACCATGTGATATTTCAGTTTTTCTTGTTTAATAAATTTGCAAAAATTTCTACATTTCTGGCTGTTTTTTTCTGTCAAGATGGGGGATGGGGTGCAGAGTGTACAATAATGAGGGGAAAAAAAATGTACCAAATTGCTGCAATGAAACAAGGGGTGAAAAATGTAAAGGGGTCTGAATACCTTCCGTGCCCACTGTATATTCATGTGTGGATATACTTTATATATATATATATATATATTGTGACGGGGTATGCGACAGAGCAGTAAGGGACGCCAGGCCAAGGAACAATCCAAGAAGATTTAATGAGGCAGGGAGCATAAAACATGCAATATTAAAATGGTTCTTTAGAGTCCACACAAAGGAAATAGGTCCGGGGCGCCAAGGAGAATGCAAAAGTCCCCACAGTCCAATCGTCCATGTACGGGCGATAAGGAGCTGGCCTTAGCACAGGTCCTCACCCTTCACTCAACAAAGCATAACCCCACGTGGCTGCGGATCTCCAGTCTGTAACAGTCCACACACACAGACCCCAGGATCCAGCCTCAGCTATATATCCTAGTACGTCTCCAGCCGAGATCCAACTAACATGTTCTTCTCTCCTGGGATCAGCCCCTTAGGTGGGCACACCTCCCCCTGGCCATTTGATACATGAATGGACTTTAGACTCCTGGCTCTGTTCTGTTTACCAAGTTGTAGATTGGAGAAGTCCCATGCTGAGAAGAACAATATATATATGCAACCCCCACCAAATCAATGACAATAGCTACTGCTGAAGCCTGATTGCAATATGATACAGGCTAGGGGGAAATATGGTCACTTACATCCCAAGACATAGTACTACAGCAAATACAGAGAGAAGGTAAAATACATCACATGGCATCTTATACAAAAATATGGGATGGAGAAAACTACATACATCATGACAATTCCTTCCCCTCCCAACTTGTGTACGTACTAGGGACCTCTACAGGTCGCTGGTTAAGTACACGCAGGCATGGCTGACAGGACTCAAGGCTCCTCTTGCCTGGACAGTCCATCTGCATTTTGGGTGTTGGCTCCAGGTTCTTTAGTGTATGATGAAGATGTAGGGTTGAATGTTCGGGTCCAGTTTATATCCTCCTTCACTTAAACTCTGCTTCCTGCACCCACAAATCGGCATTGTATATCTCCCACATCATTGCCTAGGAGTATGTCTGCAGGAAGGCCGCTCATCACACCGATTATGCATTGTTTTGCCCCAAAGCCATAATCCAGGGTTACACTCGCTCTTGGAATGTATCTTTGAGTACCTCCAGCCAATTCAATGGCAATTCCTGGTCCCTGTTGAATTGCTTCTGGTTGAATTACTCGGGGATCTGCGATGGTGAGAAAAGCCCCAGTGTCACGAAAGCCAACAACTTTTTGGCCATCCAGCACGACCTCCTGTAGATGTTTATGCTGAAGATCATAAGAACGCATGGCTGTGGCTCGCACTCCATAGACTCCTGGTAGGGAAGTCAAGATATCAGGGTCACTTGGCAAATCATCAAGGCCTGAATCCAGCTCTTCTCCTGCTGAAGATGTCTGTAGATAATGGACAGGCAAAGGTGGTCTGCAGCTGTTCTGCCTCTGAACACCTGGACAGTGAGCTTGCAGATGACCAGGCTGCCCACATTGATAACATCTGCGCTGCGTCTCACTTCTTCCAGTTTGCCTTCTGGAGAAGTAGGTAGGACACCTTGGTGACTGATAGGGAGGTGCAGGTGCTGGAGGTGGTTGTCGATTTGGAGGATGACTCCACTGGATAGATGGGCATGTGGCCCGCAGATGTCCGGGATGCCCACAGCTATAACATCTCCGCTCTTCTACTTTCTCCCCTCGTCGTATTCCAAAAAATGTGGTAGAAACAACTGGAGGCACGTACACACGGGTATCCACATTAGGTGGTGATCTAGGTCGAGGAACATTGGACACTGAAGGACAAGGAACCTCTGGTGTTGGGGAGCTGGTCAGTTTTGCTCCCTCTGCTAGCAGCTTCTTCCATTGAGGCTTGATAGTGAGCACTTCATCAGCTAGAGCAGCAGCTTGTTCCATTGTCTCTGGTCTCCTCTCACGCACCCATTCCCGAATCTCAGTAGGGCACTTGGCATAAAACTGCTCTTTTAGGATGACCTGGATGAACGTCTCCCAAGTTAAGGCCCCCTCTCCCTCCAGCCAGCGATGGCATACTTGTTTCAGTCTGTGGGCATACATCTTGAAAGACACTTCTCCATCACAGGCTAATGTACGGAACTTAGTCCTATAAGTATCTGGGGTCACGGCATAATGTTCCAGAATGGTCTGTTTTATCTCCCCATACTCACAATTCCACTGAGGGTCCATAGCTCTATAGGCGTCGGCAGCTCCACCCTCCAAGAGGCCCACCAGGTGTCTGACTCGCTCTCTTTCTTGGACTTCCATTAATCGGCACTGATGCTCAAAGTCCTGAAAGAAGCCCTCAATGTCACCTGCAGCTTCATTAAATGGCTTAAAGTCCTTGCGGGACACTCTGGAGAATTCCCTCATAGTTGGTGCTGTGGTTACAGTTTGTCTGGAGCCTCTAGCTGCTTCCACAGCAAATCTCCTCTCCAGCAATGCCCTCTCTTGAGCTCTGCGAATAGCATCCATCTTATATTCAATGGTGACCTCATCTCCCAGCAGTGCCATCTCCTCCTCATACCACACAATCCATTGACTTTTTTGGGTATTTACCTCCAGCTCCCGTCTGTTTCGAGGGGGACCCGGGGAAGCGTGCCAAGATGGGAAATGGACTGCTTCCGCCGGTCAAGGTCCACTGTGCGGTGTAAGGGACCGCAGCTATGGTGGGTGAAGAGTGAGCGGGTTGCTGCTAGCGATCGTCTGGAATGTCACAGACGATCTATGTACACCGATCTGCCCTAACCCGTGAGGGTTGTATGGCACAGATCTCACGGCTCGGTGTACCTGTTGCACGGGGAAGCACAGAGGTGCCCACGCACGTGTGCCAGTGGAAGTCACGAGAATATGGCACGAGGGTAGCACAGAGGTGCCCACGCACGTGTGCTTTCAATAACCAGGTGAGTCCGATGGAGACTTGAGGAGCTCACCTGGGACAGGAACACGGCCTGTTGACGGGGATACTGCCGGAGCAGCAAGGCAGGAACACGGCCTGCAAACGAGGTACTACCAAAGCAGCAAGGGCCAAGCCCACAGAAGACAGTAATGCCTGAGCAGTGGCGTGGCAGCACGCTGCCAGACATCCAAACATAGAAGGACGGTCGCGCGCCGCCATGATGGCAGGAGGAGCTTTTAAGGAGGTGTCGTTCCACCCAAGGGCGGGCGCGAGGCGGAGATGACGGACTTGACCCAATCAGGGTCCACGACGTCCCAGCCTGGCCAGTCAGGATTCACCACGTCACCAGCCTTGTCATCAAGCCGTGTGATGTCAGTGGGCGAATCAGAACCCACCACGCATTGCACATGCTCACCCTCCTGCCTCTGGGAAATAGAGGCGGGATCCTCGGTCTCACAATGTGCAGAGATAACGGGAGTCTCACTGCTTCCCTGAGCAGTAAACCTCTGCACATTGCGCAACCTCGCAGACCTTCGGGGCCACTGAGCAGGAGGGTCTGCGGCAGGCCAGGAATGGGAGACCGCTTCACTCCTTGTAACAGGAAAACCACTAGGTGTCACCCTTCTGCTGCCTCTCTGAGAAGGTATCTCCTGCACACTGCGCAGTCTGGCAGACCTTCGGCGCTGCTGAGCAGGAGCGCTCGTGGCAGGCAAGGAATGGGAGACTGCCTCAGTCCTTGCCTCAGGAGAGCCACGAGATGTAACATTACCCCCCCGTCTAGGCCCCCCCCTCCTGTCCGTGCTCGAAGGCCGCTATCAAACCCGGGGCGTGGATATGATCCTCCAACTCCCAGGATCTATGCTCCGGACCACGGCCGGCCCACTCCACGAGGTAGTATCTCTTGCCCTGTATGACTTTTGTCTCCACAAGTTTTGCCACCTCAGGGTCGTCGGACGGGGAGTCGGTTTGAGCCGGCAGGGACCCCGAAAATTTATTAAGTCGTACGGGTTTCAGGAGGGACACGTGAAAGGTGTTGGCTATAGCCCAGCGTGGAGGGAGCTGGAGTCGATATGCCACAGGGTTTACCTGCTGTAGTACTTTAAACGGACCCAGATACCTAGGGGCGAATTTGGCTGCCTGTACCCGTAGGTTAACATTCTTAGAGGACAGCCATACTAGGTCACCAGGGGCGAAGGATGGTGCAGGGCGGTGGCGAACATCAGCCGTTGTCACCATCCGGTCTTTAGCCCTCTTAAGAGCCTCTTGGGTGTCATCCCAGATCTCCCGGGCCTTGGTCGCCCAATCCTCCACTCTAGTATCGGGTGACGTAATGGGAATCGGAACCGGGATTTTGGGATGTTGTCCGTTATTGAGTAGGAACGGAGTCTGGCCAGAGGATTCATGGACCGAATTGTTAATGGCAAATTCGGCCCAAGGAAGGAGGTTAGCCCAGTTGTCGTGATGCGCGGAGATAAAATGGCGGAGGTAAGTTACCAAGGTCTGATTAGTCCTCTCCACTAGTCCATTGGTCTCGGGATGGTATGCGGAGGAGATGTTCAGCTCTATCTGCAGGAGCTTACAGAGCTCTCTCCAGAAGCGAGACGCGAACTGGGGACCCCGGTCGCTCACCACCTTGTCAGGCATGCCATGCAACCTAAATACATGCCGAATGAACAAGGTGGCGAGAGCACGTGACGTCGGGAGTCGTGGGAGAGGCACCAAGTGGACCATTTTAGAGAAGTGGTCCGTGATGACCCATACGACCCTGTGCCCTGCTGACTTGGGCAGATCTCCCAGGAAGTCCATCCCTACCACTTCCCAGGGACGATCCGGCACTGGCAGTGGGTGAAGAAGACCTGCCGGTCTCTGCCGGGACGGCTTATTCCGAGCACACGACATACAGGCTCCCACATATTCCTGTATGTCCTGGGGTAGTCTCGGCCACCAATAATGCCTGGTCACCAGGTCTCTGGTCCTTTTGACCCCGAAGTGACCCCCGACCTTGGAGGCATGGGCCCACGGTAGCACCTCGTTCCGTAGTTCAGGGGGAACGAGGGTTTTGCCAGGTGACACCTGGTCCAAAGAAGTGGGAGTGACCATCCTCAAGCTGTCCGGGGGTAGTATAAGACGAGGCTCCTCCTCGTCCTAATCCAACACAACCATACAACGTGACAAGGCATCGGCCCGTACGTTCTTCTCACCGGCCAGGTGGCGGATAAGAAAGCGGAACCGGGAGAAGAATAAAGACCAACGGGCCTGCCTTGGGTTCAGGCGTTGTGCTGTCTGGAGGTATGTGAGGTTTTTGTGGTCAGAAAATACCTCAAATGGATGCTTCGCACCCTCCAGGAGATGCCGCCATTCCTGGAATGCTAGTTTCATCGCCAGTAACTCCCTATCCCCTATGGAGTAGTTCCTCTCGGCCGGAGAAAAGGTCTTGGAGAAAAAGAAACACGGATGTTTCCTTCCTCGTTCGTTTTTCTGGTACAGGACTGCACCTGCACCGACCGAAGAGGCGTCTACCTCCAGTAGGAAGGGTTTGGAGATGTCTGGACGATGAAGGATGGGAGCTCTGGAGAAGTGAGTTTTGAGAGTGTGAAATGCCTCTACCGTTTCCCGTGTCCATGCTTTGGGATTAGCGCCCTTGCCGGTAAGGGCAATGATGGGTGCTGCCACCGTCGAGAAGTTGGGAATGAACTGGAGATAATAATTGATAAACCCCAAGAATCGCTGGATCGCCTTCAGCGAGCGGGGCTCAGGCCAGTTCATCACTGTCTCCAACTTCCCCGGATCCATTGCTAACCCCTGACTGGACACTATGTACCCCAGGAACGGCAAGGATTCCTGTTCAAAAACGCACTTTTCCAGCTTAGCATATAACGAATGGGTGCGGAGCCTCTTAAGTACTCGGATGACATCCCTCCGATGGGTGGTAAGATCGGGGGAGAAGATAAGAATGTCATCCAGGTATGCAACCACGGAAAGATACAAATCCCGGAAAATGTCATTCACAAAGTCTTGAAATACGGCGGGGGCATTGCAGAGTCCGAAGGGCATTACTAGATACTCGTAGTGACCGTCCCTGGTGTTAAAGGCGGTCTTCCACTCATCGCCCTTTCGGACTCGCACTAGATTATACGCCCCGCGTAGATCCAGCTTTGTGAAGACCTTTGCCCCGCGGAATCGATCAAATAGCTCAGTAATGAGGGGCAAAGGGTATTTGTTCTTGATTGTGATTGCATTTAATCCCCTGTAATCGATACAGGGGCGCAGATCCCCTTCCTTCTTCTGCACAAAAAAGAACCCTGCACCAGCCGGTGAAATAGACTTGCGAATGAACCCCTTCGCCAGGCTGTGCTGAATATATTTGGACATAGCCTCCGTCTCTGGAGCAGAGAGTGGATACACTCTGCCCCTAGGGGGCTCGGAGCCTGGGTTCAGGTCTATTCGGCAATCATATGGCCGGTGGGGAGGAAGAGTATCTGCGGCCCTTTTGGAAAAGACATCCCTGTAGGCCTCATAAGGTGTCGGTAAACCCGGCCCCTCAGTATTCCCTGAGGACCCAACCAACCTAATGGTAGCGGGTGCTTCGGTAGTCACGAGGTGCTCTCTACAGGATCCTGCCCAGGATGAGATCTCCCCTGTTGCCCAGTTGAGTATAGGAGCATGCTGTCTCAACCAGGGAAGGCCCAGTAGGATCTCATCCGTCCCCCCTGGAAGCACCAGGAAGGACACCTGCTCATGGTGTCCCGGTGGTACATCCATCCTGAGAGGGATGGTGATCTGGGTGATAGGATCGAGTAGTATGGACCCGTCGACTACCCGGACCCTGAGTGGCTTGGGCAACAGAACCAGGGGAACTGAGTATCGGGTTGCCAGGGAGGTCGAGATGAAATTGCCTTCAGCGCCTGAGTCCAAGCAAGCCAGGGCAGAGAAGAGAGTAGTGCCGAACTGCAACTGGGCGCTGATAGTCAACCTAGAGGGAGAAGTAGCGTCTAGAGTCCCCCCTCTGATAGAAACTAGACACTGTTTTTTCCCGACGGTTTGGGACATCGGGTAGCTATGTGTCCCCTCTGCCCACAGGAAAAGCAGATGACACAAGACCGAGAACCTGGGGCAGAGGAGACCACCTTGGACACCTCCATTAACTCCACGGAGTCGCCTACAGGACTGGCTGGGAGACCTGTCTGATGGAAGACGGGAGTCAGACGCTTTTTAGGCCGAGAAGACGTGGGTGCTGAAGAGACCTCGAGCCTTCGCTCCGCCTGGCGGATATCTATGCGAGAGGCAACCTGAATCAAGGACTCTAAAGTGGCAGGCACCTCACGTGTGGCCAGTGCGTCTTTGACAAACCCTGCCAGGCCCTCCCAAAACACAGGGACAAGGACCTTATCCGGCCAGTCCAGCTCTGCGGCCAGTGTCCTAAAGTGTACAGCAAAGTCCCCGACTGAAGCAGACCCTTGCCGAAGTCGTAGGAGGCGCAGCGCGGAATCGTGGGTGACTTGAGGCCCGAGGAACACCATTCTCATGGCCCCAAGATAAGCTGCTAAGTTATTCACCACACGATCTCCGCGCTCCCACAACGGCGTGGACCACTTCAGCGCTCTCCCTGTGAGCAGGGACTGGACGAAGGCTACCTTCGCCTTCTCGGTAGCGTAAAGAGTCGCGGACAGCTCTAAGTAGGTGGTAACCTGGTTTATAAAACCACGGCACTCAGAGCTGTTGCCGCTAAAGCGCTCTGGAAGCGCAAGGCGAGGAGACCTTCCGCCCAATAGCACAGCCTGGGTAGCCGCCTGGGTGGCGACTGTCGTCAGAGTAGTCTTATCGGAGGAAGACTGCTCCACTGCTGCCAATCGTGACTCCAACTGCTGCACATAACGCAGCAACTGCTGCTGCTCTTCAGCCATAGCCAGACCTTTGGCGCGACCGTAATGTTATGAGGGGGACCCGGGGAAGCGTGCCAAGATGGGAAATGGACTGCTTCCGCCGGTCAAGGTCCACTGTGCGGTGTAAGGGACCGCCGCTATGGTGGGTGAAGAGTGAGCGGGTTGCTGCTAGCGATCGTCTGGAATGTCACAGACGATCTATGTACACCGATCTGCCCTAACCCGTGAGTGTTGTATGGCACAGATCTCACGGCTCGGTGTACCTGTTGCACGGGGAAGCACAGAGGTGCCCACGCACGTGTGCCAGTGGAAGTCACGAGAATATGGCACGAGGGTAGCACAGAGGTGCCCACGCACGTGTGGTTTCAATAACCAGGTGAGTCCGATGGAGACTTGAGGAGCTCACCTGGGACAGGAACACGGCCTGTTGACGGGGATACTGCCGGAGCAGCAAGGCAGGAACACGGCCTGCAAACGAGGTACTGCCAAAGCAGCAAGGGCCAAGCCCACAGAAGACAGTAATGCCTGAGCAGTGGCGTGGCAGCACGCTGCCAGACATCCAAACATAGAAGGACGGTCGCGCGCCGCCATGATGGCAGGAGGAGCTTTTAAGGAGGTGTCGTTGCACCCAAGGGCGGGCGCGAGGCGGAGATGACGGACTTGACCCAATCAGGGTCCACGACGTCCCAGCCTGGCCAGTCAGGATTCACCACGTCACCAGCCTTGTCATCAAGCCGTGTGACGTCAGTGGGCGAATCAGAACCCACCACGCATTGCACATGCTCACCCTCCTGCCTCTGGGAAATAGAGGCGGGATCCTCGGTCTCACAATGTGCAGAGATAACGGGAGTCTCACTGCTTCCCTGAGCAGTAAACCTCTGCACATTGCGCAACCTCGCAGACCTTCGGGGCCGCTGAGCAGGAGGGTCTGCGGCAGGCTAGGAATGGGAGACCGCTTCACTCCTTGTAACAGGAGAACCACTAGGTGTCACCCTTCTGCTCCCTTCTGCTGCCTCTCTGAGAAGGTATCTCCTGCGCAGTCTGGCAGACCTTCGGCGCTGCTGAGCAGGAGCGCTCGTGGCAGGCAAGGAATGGGAGACTGCCTCAGTCCTTGCCTCAGGAGAGCCACGAGATGTAACACCCGTCTTTCCTCCCTTTGCTGTGGAAATTGTTCCTCGGTGCCATCTTGCAGGCAAGCGTTTTCCAATGCCTCAATTAGTTGCTCCTTAGAGAATCCTTTGTAACTGACTCCTAATTCACGGGCCATTGTTTGTAGGCTCACCACAGTTCAGTTCCTGTATCCTGAGGTTCTGAATCCAGATGTTAATGGGCCGTTGTCCTCCATTCTTTCTGCTCTGATCCCGCCGCTGCCACCAGTTTGTGACGGGGTATGCAACAGAGCAGTAAGGGACGCCAGGCCAAGGAACAATCCAAGAAGATTTAATGAGGCAGGGAGCATAAAACATGCAATATTAAAATGGTTCTTTAGAGTCCAGACAAAGGAAATAGGTCCGAGGGCGCCAAGGAGAATGCAAAAGTCCTCAAAGTCCAATCGTCCATGTACGGGCGATAAGGAGCTGGCCTTAGCACAGGTCCTCACCCTTCACTCAACAAAGCATAACCCCACGTGGCCGCGGATCTCCAGTCTGTAACAGTCCACACACACAGACCCCAGGATCCAGCCTCAGCTATATATCCTAGTACGTCTCCAGCCGAGATCCAACTAACTGAACTAACATGTTCTTCTCTCCTGGGATCAGCCCCTTAGGTGGGCACACCTCCCCCTGGCCATTTGATGCATGAATGGACTTTAGACTGCTGGCTCTCTTCTGTTTACCAAGTTGTAGATTGGAGAAGTCCCATGCTGAGAAGAACAATATATATGCAACCCCCACCAAATCAATGACAATAGCTACTGCTGAAGCCTGATTGCAATATGATACAGGCTGGGGGGAAGGTATGGTTACTTACATCCCATCCTGACATAGTATTACAGCAAATACAGTGAGAAGGTAAAATACATCACATGGCATCTTATACAAAAATATGGGATGGAGAAAACTACATACATCATGACATATATATATATATATATATATATATATATATATATGTATATATATATATATATATATATTCATATTCTACTGGAGGTAGTATCAGGGCGTTGCCCGGGATAGTAACTGTCTCTCTGTCTCTCTCCCAGTCTCTGTGTCGCTGTCTCTCTCTCTCTATCCCAGTCTCTGTGTCGCTGTCTCTCTCCCAGTCTCTGTGTCACTTTCTCTCTGTCTCTCTCCCAGTCTCTGTGTCGCTGTCTCTCTCCCAGTCTCTGTGTCGCTGTCTCTCTCCCAGTCTCTGTGTCGCTGTCTCTCTGTCTTTCTCCCAGTCTCTGTGTCGCTGTCTCTCTGTCTCTCTCCCAGTCTCTGTGTCGCTGTCTCTGTCTCTCTCCCAGTCTCTGTGTCGCTGTCTCTCTCCCAGTCTGTGTCGCTGTCTCTTTCCCCATCTCTGTGTCGCCGTCTCTTTCCCCGTCTGTCTCTTTCCCCGTCTGTCGCCGTCTCTTTCCCCGTCTGTCTCTCTCTTTCCCAGTCTGTCTCTGTCTCTTTCCCCATCTGTCTTTGTCTCTTTCCCCACTCTGTCTCTTTCCAGGTCTGCTTCTTTCCAGGTCTGCTTCTTTCCAGGTCTGCCTCTTTCCAGGTCTGTCTCTTTCTATCCGTCTCCCCACCGACATCTTATTACCTCACACATAAGCTTCTTATACTAACACTGTCCTTTGTTCCTATAGCAACCAATCACGGCTCTTATTAAAAACCTTTAGTTCTAGGCTCCATTTCCTTTAATGGAGGAATGTTTTTTGGAGAGTAAGGGGTGCTTCACACACAGCGAGCTCGCTGCCGAGATCGCTGCTGAGTCACGTTTTTTTGTGACGCAGCAGTGACCTCATTAGCGATCTCGCTGTGTGTGACACTGAGCAGCGATCTGGCCCCTGCTGCGAGATCGCTGCTCGTTACACACAGCCCTGGTTCGTTTTCTTCAAAGGCGCTCTCCCGCTGTGACACACAGATCGCTGTGTGTGACAGCGAGAGAGCGACGAAATGAAGCGAGCAGGGAGCAGGAGCCGGCGTCTGGCAGCTGCGGTAAGCTTGTAACCAAGATAAACATCAGGTAACCAAGGTGGTTACCCGATATTTACCTTAGTTACCAGCCTCCGCAGCTCTCACGCTGCCTGTGCTGCCAGCTCCGGCTCTCTGCACATGTAGCTGCATTACACATCGGGTTAATTAACCCGATGTGTACTGTAGCTAGGAGAGCAAAGCTAAGCGGTGTGTGCTGGTAACTAATGTAAACATCGGGTAACCATACCCGATGTTTACCTTAGTTACCAGTGTCCGCAGCTTCCAGACGCCGGCTCCGTGCAAGCGCAGCATCGCTTGCACGTCGCTGCTGGCTGGGGGCTGGTCACTGGTCGCTGGTGAGATCTGCCTGTTTGACAGCTCACCAGCGACCATGTAGCGATGCAGCAGCGATCCTGACCAGGTCAGATCACTGGTCGGATCGCTGCTGCATCGCTAAAGTGTGAAGGTACCCTAACTGTAAAGCGCAGGGTTAAATTTTCCTGTCAAAACAATAGTCTACGACGTTCCCTGGGTCACATGAGGCGTCTGTGCAAAATGTCATGATTGTAAATGCGACGGTGCGGATTCCTTTAGCGGACATACATACACTGAGCTTTATACATTAGAGATTTTATATATATATATATATATATATATATATATATTACACATACAGAAAGAGAGAGAAAGCAAGCCAACGCTATTCTGATGAGAGCAATTTCCTTCTATCAGATGTAGGGGTGTCATATGTAAAATACAGGGCCTTGAAAAGTATTCATACCCTAAGAACTGTTCCACATTTTTTTCATGGTACTCTCAGAAACAGAAATGTCTGTTATTGGTATTTTATATGACACCATCACTTAGTACAAGTATTTCATAGTATCATAGTATCATAGTTTCATAGTTTTTAAGGTTGAAGGGAGACTCTAAGGCGGGCTTTGCACACTACGACATCGCAGCCCGATGCTGCGATGCCGAGTGCGATAGTGCCCGCCCCCGTCGCAGCAGCGATATGTGGTGATAGCTGGCGTAGCGAAAGTTATCGCTACGCCAGCTTCACACACACACTCACCTGCCGTGCGACGTCCCTGTGGCCGGCGACCCGCCTCCTTGTTAAGGGGGCGGGTCGTGCAGCGTCACTGCGACGTCACACGGCAGGCGGCCAATCAGAGCGGAGGGGCGGAGATGAGCAGGATGTAAACATCCTGCCCACCTCCTTCCTTCCGCATATCCTACGGAAGCCGCAGTGAGGCCGGTAGGAGACGTTCCTCGCTCCTGCGACTTCACACACAGCGATGTGCGCTGCCGCAGGAGCGAGGAACAACATCGGACCGTCGCGTCAGCGTAACATGGATTACGCCGACGCTGCACCGATGATACGATTACGACGCTTTTGCGCTGGTTAATCGTATCATCCAGCCTTTACACACTGCGATGTCGCATGCGATGCCGGAAGTGCGTCATTTTCAATTTGACCCCACCGACATCGCACCTGCGATGTCGCAGTGTGCAAAGTGCCCCTTAGTCCATCTAGTTCAACCCGTAGCCTAACATTTCTAAAGTGTAAAATAAATGATACCTGGTTTTCCACATATTTTAAAGACATACATCTGAAAATTGTGATGTGAATTTGCATTCAGACCCCTGAGTTCAACTTTTGTTTAATGTGACCAGAGCCCCTTCTTCCACATGCCATGTAGAGGACACAGAGCAGTGGGAGAAGGGGCTCCGGTCAGATGAGGACAAGGGAGAAATGGGATAAATGCAAACCACTGTGTGGTGAAAACTAACCCTGCACATCACCCTGAGAAAACCATCCCCACTATCAGACATGGCGGAGGCAGCATCCTGCAGGGGGGAGATTTTTTTTGTTTTGTTTTAGGCTTAATGGTCCTTTAAGTGAGACATCCATCTTATTTGGTGTAAAACACTTGGACTGGAGGAGGATGAGATAAAGTCCCCAGTTTACAGCCAGGCATCTGAAGCGCAGCTCTACATCATTATTCACATAAACACACCGAGCACAAATGGCTTCAATTCCAATGCTGCAAAGCAACATCGCAATCTAAAAATAGAAGATAAAACATATCAAAGCGATGAAAGAGATAAAAGCACAAAGCCTCCATCCACAATATAATAACGGAATCTTCCCTTTCCCGCGTACAATCAGAAGCACATATGGAGCAGATTATGTCAGGCCTGCTTCACCTCGGGAGATGCAGGTGCTCTCTGAAGACTTGTTCTCAAACAGTTCTGTGCAAAAGTTCCAGACAAAGACACCGATAGCATGTGTATCAGAAGAAAGGGATTTACGACGCGCTCACACCATGTAATTCATTCATAGATTTATGTTTCTTATTCTTTGTAGGCACAGGTCAGCGCGTTTCGAGGGACACAGCCCTCTTCATCAGGACAGTAGACCAGATCTATATATATAATTGCCTTATTCTGTCTGTCTGTCTGTCTGTCTGTCATGCTTCAAAATTGTGTCCTTCCGGTGACATTGTGTCCTTACGGTGACACAAAGCTGATTGGCCGCTGGGCTCGCCATGGCCCCGCCCCCCCACACAGATTGGCCGCTCGCCCAGGCTGCGCCCCCACACGGATTGGCCAGCCGCTCGCCCAGGCTCCGCCCCCCCCACAGATTGGCCTCTCGCCCCGGCACCCAGCAGGCATTGGCAACTCGGCCACGCCACGCCCCCCTCACGCAATGGACGCTAGCTCTGCCCCCCCCCCGCGCATTCCCCGAACTGACACGGTCACGGCTCCCAGGTGAGTACTGTACAACCCCCCCCCCCCAACGGGAGCCCACATGAGCGTACGCCGCCAACCCAGCCGACACTTACCCTCGCATTGCTGGCCTTGCCGCCGTATGCTGGTGTGGGCTCCCGTGCGAGTGGGGGACGTGATACGCTGGTAACCATGCTAGCATAGTTACCAGCACATCAAGGTCCTGCAGCGGCGGAAGATCCACACGCACACACATAACAGCACACACACACACACATACACACACATCAGATCACACTCACTCTCACAAACACCTCACACACACATCGCATCCACACACTCACAGCATCCGGCGATATCGCTTGCTTCTCGGCCTCGATACTGTGCTGTTGTGACCTTCCAGGACCTGCCGGAGGATCACATGGCCAGAAGCATGTGGTATCTCCGGATGTTGTGAGTATGAGCGCGTATGTGCAATATAGTCAATGTGTGTGTGCGTGAGTGCATGCGATCGGGTGTGTGTCGATGTGTGTGAGTGTATGCGATCGGGTGTGTGTCGGTGTGTGTGAGTGTATGCGATCGGATCTGTGAGTGTCGGCAGAGGAGCATGGCGTGCTGGAGGAGGCTGGGAGGAGAGAGGCTGATCCTGGGGAAGGCTGGGATGGGGAGGCTGATGCTGGGGACAGAGAGGCTGATGCTGGGGACAGAGAGGCTGATGCTGGGGACAGAGAGGCTGATGCTGGGATGAGAGAGGCTGATGCTGGGATGAGAGAGGCTGATGCTGGGGACAGAGAGGCTGATGCTGGGGACAGAGAGGCTGATGCTGGGGACAGAGAGGCTGATGCTGGGGACAGAGAGGCTGATGCTGCGGGTAGAGAGGCTGATGCTGGCGCAGCATGGCTGATGGAGCTCGTTTGGGAGTGCGCAGCATGGCGGATGGAGCACGTTTGGGAGTGCGCAGCATGGCGGATGGAGCACGTTTGGGAGTGCGCAGCATGGCGGATGGAGCACGTTTGGGAGTGCGCAGCATGGCGGATGGAGCACGTTTGGGAGTGCGCAGCATGGCGGATGGAGCACGTTTGGGAGTGCGCAGCATGGCGGATGGAGCACGTTTGGAAGTGCGCAGGATGGGAGATGGAGCACGATGGGGGGTGCGCAGCATAGGGGATGGAGCACGTTTGGGAGTGCGCAGCATGGCGGATGGAGCACGTTTGGGAGTGCGCAGCATGGGGGATGCAGCACGATGGGGAGTGCGGAGTATAGCGGATGTAGCACGTTTGGGAGTGCGCAGCATGGCGGATGGACCACGTTTGGGAGTGCGCAGCATGGCGGATGCAGCACGTTTGGGAGTGCGCAGCATGGGAGATGGAGCACGATGGGGAGTGCGCTGCATGGGGGATGGAGCACGATAGGGAGTGCGGAGTATGGCGGATGGAGCACGTTTGGGAGTGCGCAGCATGGCGGATGGAGCACGTTTGAGAGTGCGCAGCATGGCGGATGGAGCACGTTTGGGAGTGCGCAGCATGGGGGATGGAGCATGATGGGGAGTGCGCTGCATGGCGGATGGAGCACGATGGGGAGTGCGGAGTATGGCGGATGGAGCACGTTTGGGAGTGCGCAGCATGGCGGATGGAGCACGTTTGGGAGTGCGCAGCATGGCGGATGGAGCACGTTTGGGAGTGCGCAGCATGGCGGATGGAGCACGATGGGGATTGCGCAGCATGGCTGATGGAGCACGTTTGGGAGTGCGCAGCATGGGGGATGGAGCACGATGGGAAGTGCGCTGCATGGCGGATGGAGCACGATGGGGAGTGCGGAGTATGGCGGATGGAGCACGTTTGGGAGTGCGCAGCATGGCGGATGGAGCACGTTTGGGAGTGCGCAGCATGGCGGATGGAGCACGTTTGGGAGTGCGCAGCATGGGGGATGGAGCACGATGGGGAGTGCCCAGCATGGCGGATGGAGCACGTTTGGGAGTGCGCAGCATGGGGGATGGAGCACGATGGGGAGTGCGCTGCATGGCGGATGGAGCACGTTTACGAGTGCGCAGGATGGGAGATGGAGCACGATGGGGGGTGCGCAGCATAGGGGATGGAGCACGATGGTGAGTGCGTTGCATGGGGGATGGAGCACGATGGGAAGTGCACACCTCCCCCCAACACACACACGCGCGCGCACTGCACAACACACCACACACACACACTGGGAACCACAAACAACTGCCCTACACAGACACCCACACACAGACAACGCTGCACACACAAATATACGCACATACCGCACAACACACACATTGCACAAAACATACCTCACCCCAAAACACACCACACACACAAACCGCGCAACACACACACAACGCTACAGACACACAGCGCTCCACAAACAACGCAACACACAAACAACACCGCTCTCACCCCCCGCCACACCCAGACAACACCCAGAACATGTACAGCGCCCTACACAAACACTTGGTAACTACACACAACATCTATATATATATATATATATATATATATATATATATATATATATATATAACAAAAATCATACATGAACTACACAATACGTAAATTCTAGAATACCCGATGCGTAGAATCGGGCCACCTTCTAGTATAACATAAATATAGTGATGATTATGTGCTTTCTGGTCTGCTGTCCTGATGAAGAGGGCTGCGTCTGCAATACTTCTCATATACGAGGCCTCGGGCCTGGATACAAACTGCAGAGGAGAAAGACGGTGGAGGAGATGGGAGGAGATGGGGAAATCTGACCAAGATGTGAACTCTTCTTAGGAACATGAGATTTACAAATACTTTCCACCACCCCAGCATCTAACTCAAGGATATGGACGTAATCCAAGCTGCTTTATACTTGAAAGAGCCAGCGATCAATTAAACAAATCATTAACGAGACCAGAAAAACAGCGCATTTTACATTAATTATAAACAATTTTAAAGGTTAAGATTGAAACGGTCGATAAAATCTGTGCAATGAGAGGAACGCTGTGATAGTCCAGGGCTGCCTAATTATCAGGGTCCTCACTGCACGTTCCCCGCCTCCTGCATCTCTCAGCTGTGTAATGACAGCAATGAGAGGAACACTGTGATAGTCCAGGGCTGCCTAATTATCATGGTCCTAACTGCACGTTCCTCACCTCCTGCATCTCTCAGCTTTGTAATGACAGCAATGAGAGGAACGCTGTGATAGTCCAGGGCTTCCTAATTATCAGTGTCCTCACTGCACGTTCCTCACCTCCTGCATCTCTCAGCTTTGTACTGACAGCAATGAGAGGAACGCTGTGATAGTCCTGGGCTGCCTAATTATCAGGGTCCTCACTGCACGTTCCCCGCCTCCTGCATCTCTCAGCTTTGTACTGACAGCAATGAGAGGAACGTTGTGATAGTCCAGGGCTGCCTAATTATCATGGTCCTAACTACACGTGCCTCGCCTCCTGCATCGCTCAGCTTTGTAATGACAGCAATGAGAGGAACGCTGCGATAGTCCAGGGCTGCCTAATTATGATGGTCCTCACTGCACGTGCCTCGCCTCCTGCATCGCTCAGCTTTGTAATGACAGCAATGAGAGGAACGCTGTGATAGTCCTGGGCTGCCTAATTATCAGTGTCCTCACTGCACGTTCCCCGCCTCCTGCATCTCTCAGCTTTGTAATGACAGCAATGAGAGGAACGCTGTGATAGTCCAGGGCTGCCTAATTATCATGGTCCTCACTGCACGTTCCTCGCCTCCTGCATCTCTCAGCTTTGTACTGACAGCAATGAGAGGAACGCTGTGATAGTCCAGGGCTTCCTAATTATCATGGTCCTCACTGCACGTTCCCCGCCTCCTGCATCTCTCAGCTTTGTACTGACAGCAATGAGAGGAACGCTGTGATAGTCCAGGGCTGCCTAATTATCAGGGTCCTCACTGAATGTTCCCCGCCTCCTGCATCGCTCAGCTTTGTAATGACAGCAATGAGAGGAACGCTGTGATAGTCCAGGGCTGCCTAATTATCATGGTCCTAACTGCACGTGCCTCGCCTCCTACATCGCTCAGCTTTGTAATGACAGCAATGAGAGGAACGCTGTGATAGTCCAGGGCTGCCTAATTATCAGGGTCCTCACTGCACGTTCCTCGCCTCCTGCATCTCTCAGCTTTGTAATGACAGCAATGAGAGGAACGCTGTGATAGTCCAGGGCTGCCTAATTATCAGGGTCCTCACTGCACGTTCCTCGCCTCCTGCATCTCTCAGCTTTGTAATGACAGCAATGAGAGGAACGCTGTGATAGTCCAGGGCTGCCTAATTATCAGGGTCCTCACTGCTCGTTCCTCGCCTCCTGCATCTCTCAGCTTTGTAATGACAGCAATGAGAGGAACGCTGCGATAGTCCAGGGCTGCCTAATTATCAGGGTCCTCACTGCACGTTCCTCGCCTCCTGCATCTCTCAGCTTTGTAATGACAGCAATGAGAGGAACGCTGTGATAGTCCTGGGCTGCCTAATTATCAGGGTCCTCACTGCACGGTCCTCGCCTCCTGCATCGCTCAGCTTTGTAATGACAGCAATGAGAGGAACGCTGTGATAGTCCTGGGCTGCCTAATTATCAGTGTCCTCACTGCACGTTCCCCGCCTCCTGCATCTCTCAGCTTTGTACTGACAGCAATGAGAGGAACGCTGTGATAGTCCAGGGCTGCCTAATTATCATGGTCCTAACTGCACGTGCCTCGCCTCCTACATCGCTCAGCTTTGTAATGACAGCAATGAGAGGAACGCTGTGATAGTCCAGGGCTGCCTAATTATCAGGGTCCTCACTGCACGTTCCTCGCCTCCTGCATCTCTCAGCTTTGTAATGACAGCAATGAGAGGAACGCTGTGATAGTCCAGGGCTGCCTAATTATCAGGGTCCTCACTGCACGTTCCTCGCCTCCTGCATCTCTCAGCTTTGTAATGACAGCAATGAGAGGAACGCTGTGATAGTCCAGGGCTGCCTAATTATCAGGGTCCTCACTGCTCGTTCCTCGCCTCCTGCATCTCTCAGCTTTGTAATGACAGCAATGAGAGGAACGCTGCGATAGTCCAGGGCTGCCTAATTATCAGGGTCCTCACTGCACGTTCCTCGCCTCCTGCATCTCTCAGCTTTGTAATGACAGCAATGAGAGGAACGCTGTGATAGTCCAGGGCTGCCTAATTATCATGGTCCTCACTGCACGTTCCTCACCTCCTGCATCTCTCAGCTTTGTACTGACAGCAATGAGAGGAACGCTGTGATAGTCCAGGGCTGCCTAATTATCAGGGTCCTCACTGCTCGTTCCTCGCCTCCTGCATCTCTCAGCTTTGTAATGACAGCAATGAGAGGAACGCTGTGATAGTCCAGGGCTGCCTAATTATCATGGTCCTCACTGCACGTTCCTCGCCTCCTGCATCACTCAGCTTTGTAATGACAGCAATGAGAGGAACGCTGTGATAGTCCAGGGCTGCCTAATTATCATGGTCCTCACTGCACGTTCCTCACCTCCTGCATCGCTCAGCTTTGTAATGACAGCAATGAGAGGAACGCTGTGATAGTCCAGGGCTGCCTAATTATCAGTGTCCTCACTGCACGTTCCTCGCCTCCTGCATCGCTCAGCTTTGTAATGACAGCAATGAGAGGAACGCTGTGATAGTCCAGGGCTGCCTAATTATCATGGTCCTCACTGCACGTTCCTCGCCTCCTGCATCTCTCAGCTTTGTAATGACAGCAATGAGAGGAACGCTGTGATAGTCCAGGGCTGCCTAATTATCAGGGTCCTCACTGCACGTTCCTCGCCTCCTGCATCGCTCAGCTTTGTAATGACAGCAATGAGAGGAACGCTGTGATAGTCCAGGGCTGCCTAATTATCATGGTCCTCACTGCACGTTCCCCGCCTCCTGCATCTCTCAGCTTTGTACTGACAGCAATGAGAGGAACGCTGTGATTGTCCTGGGCTGCCTAATTATCATGGTCCTCACTGCACGTTCCCCGCCTCCTGCATCTCTCAGCTTTGTACTGACAGCAATGAGAGGAACGCTGTGATAGTCCAGGGCTGCCTAATTATCATGGTCCTAACTACACGTGCCTCGCCTCCTGCATCGCTCAGCTTTGTAATGACAGCAATGAGAGGAACGCTGTGATAGTCCTGGGCTGCCTAATTATCAGTGTCCTCACTGCACGTTCCCCGCCTCCTGCATCTCTCAGCTTTGTACTGACAGCAATGAGAGGAACGCTGTGATAGTCCAGGGCTGCCTAATTATCATGGTCCTAACTGCACGTGCCTCGCCTCCTGCATCGCTCAGCTTTGTAATGACAGCAATGAGAGGAACGCTGTGATAGTCCAGGGCTGCCTAATTATCAGGGTCCTCACTGCACGTTCCTCGCCTCCTGCATCTCTCAGCTTTGTAATGACAGCAATGAGAGGAACGCTGTGATAGTCCAGGGCTGCCTAATTATCAGGGTCCTCACTGCTCGTTCCTCGCCTCCTGCATCTCTCAGCTTTGTAATGACAGCAATGAGAGGAACGCTGCGATAGTCCAGGGCTGCCTAATTATCAGGGTCCTCACTGCACGTTCCTCGCCTCCTGCATCTCTCAGCTTTGTAATGACAGCAATGAGAGGAACGCTGTGATAGTCCAGGGCTGCCTAATTATCATGGTCCTCACTGCACGTTCCTCACCTCCTGCATCTCTCAGCTTTGTAATGACAGCAATGAGAGGAACGCTGTGATAGTCCAGGGCTGCCTAATTATCATGGTCCTCACTGCACGTTCCTCGCCTCCTGCATCGCTCAGCTTTGTAATGACAGCAATGAGAGGAACGCTGTGATAGTCCAGGGCTGCCTAATTATCATGGTCCTCACTGCACGTTCCTCGCCTCCTGCATCTCTCAGCTTTGTAATGACAGCAATGAGAGGAACGCTGTGATAGTCCAGGGCTGCCTAATTATGATGGTCCTCACTGCACGTTCCCCGCCTCCTGCATCTCTCAGCTTTGTACTGACAGCAATGAGAGGAACGCTGTGATAGTCCAGGGCTGCCTAATTATGATGGTCCTCACTGCACGTTCCCCGCCTCCTGCATCTCTCAGCTTTGTACTGACAGCAATGAGAGGAACGCTGTGATAGTCCAGGGCTGCCTAATTATCAGGGTCCTCACTGCACGTTCCTCACCTCCTGCATCTCTCAGCTTTGTACTAACAGCAATGAGAGGAACGCTGTGATAGTCCAGGGCTGCCTAATTATCAGGGTCCTCACTGCACGTTCCTCGCCTCCTGCATCTCTCAGCTTTGTACTGACAGCAATGAGAGGAACGCTGTGATAGTCCAGGGCTGCCTAATTATGATGGTCCTCACTGCACGTTCCTCGACTCCTGCATCTCTCAGCTTTGTAATGACAGCAATGAGAGGAACGCTGTGATAGTCCAGGGCTGCCTAATTATCAGGGTCCTCACTGCACGTTCCTCGCCTCCTGCATCTCTCAGCTTTGTAATGACAGCAATGAGAGGAACGTTGTGACAGTCCAGGGCTGCCTAATTATCAGGGTCCTCACTGCACGTTCCTCGCCTCCTGCATCTCTCAGCTTTGTACTGACAGCAATGAGAGGAACGCTGTGATAGTCCTGGGCTGCCTAATTATCAGGGTCCTCACTGAATGTTCCCCGCCTCCTGCATCTCTCAGCTTTGTACTGACAGCAATGAGAGGAACGCTGTGATAGTCCAGGGCTGCCTAATTATCATGGTCCTCACTGCACGTTCTTCACCTCCTGCATCTCTCAGCTTTGTACTGACAGCAATGAGAGGAACGCTGCGATAGTCCAGGGCTGCCTAATTATCAGGGTCCTCACTGCTCGTTCCTCGCCTCCTGCATCTCTCAGCTTTGTACTGACAGCAATGAGAGGAACGCTGCGATAGTCCAGGGCTGCCTAATTATCATGGTCCTCACTGCTCGTTCCTCGCCTCCTGCATCTCTCAGCTTTGTACTGACAGCAATGAGAGGAACGCTGTGATAGTCCAGGGCTGCCTAATTATCAGGGTCCTCACTGCACGTTTCTCGCCTCCTGCATCTCTCAGCTTTGTAATGACAGCAATGAGAGGAACGTTGTGATAGTCCAGGGCTGCCTAATTATCAGGGTCCTCACTGCACGTTCCTCACCTCCTGCATCTCTCAGCTTTGTACTGACAGCAATGAGAGGAACGCTGTGATAGTCCAGGGCTGCCTAATTATCAGTGTCCTCACTGCACGTTCCCCGCCTCCTGCATCTCTCAGCTTTGTACTGACAGCAATGAGAGGAACGCTGTGATAGTCCAGGGCTGCCTAATTATCAGGGTCCTCACTGCATGTTCCTCGCCTCCTGCATCTCTCAGCTTTGTACTGACAGCAATGAGAGGAACGCTGTGATAGTCCAGGGCTGCCTAATTATCAGGGTCCTCACTGCATGTTCCTCGCCTCCTGCATCTCTCAGCTTTGTACTGACAGCAATGAGAGGAACGCTGTGATAGTCCAGGGCTGCCTAATTATCATGGTACTCACTGCACGTTCCTCGCCTCCTGCATCTCTCAGCTTTGTAATGACAGCAATGAGAGGAACGCTGTGATAGTCCAGGGCTGCCTAATTATCAGTGTCCTCACTGCACGTTCCCCGCCTCCTGCATCTCTCAGCTTTGTACTGACAGCAATGAGAGGAAAGCTGTGATAGTCCAGGGCTCCCTAATTATCAGTGTCCTCACTGCACGTTCCCCGCCTCCTGCATCTCTCAGCTTTGTAATGACAGCAATGAGAGGAACGCTGTGATAGTCCAGGGCTGCCTAATTATCAGGGTCCTCACTGCACGTTCCTCGCCTCCTGCATCTCTCAGCTTTGTAATGACAGCAATGAGAGGAACGCTGTGATAGTCCAGGGCTGCCTAATTATCATGGTCCTCACTGCATGTTCCTCGCCTCCTGCATCTCTCAGCTTTGTACTGACAGCAATGAGAGGAACGCTGTGATAGTCCAGGGCTGCCTAATTATCAGGGTCCTCACTGCACGTTCCCCGCCTCCTGCATCTCTCAGCTTTGTAATGACAGCAATGAGAGGAACGCTGTGATAGTCCAGGGCTGCCTAATTATCAGGGTCCTCACTGCACGTTCCTCGCCTCCTGCATCTCTCAGCTTTGTACTGACAGCAATGAGAGGAACGCTGTGATAGTCCAGGGCTGCCTAATTATCAGGGTCCTCACTGCTCGTTCCTCGCCTCCTGCATCTCTCAGCTTTGTACTGACAGCAATGAGAGGAACGCTGTGATAGTCCAGGGCTGCCTAATTATCAGGGTCCTCACTGCACGTTCCCCGCCTCCTGCATCTCTCAGCTTTGTACTGACAGCAATGAGAGGAACGCTGTGATAGTCCAGGGCTGCCTAATTATCAGGGTCCACACTGCACGTTCCTCGCCTCCTGCATCTCTCAGCTTTGTACTGACAGCAATGAGAGGAACGCTGTGATAGTCCAGGGCTGCCTAATTAGCAGGGTCCACACTGCACGTTCCTCGCCTCCTGCATCTCTCAGCTGTGTACTGACAGCAATGAGAGGAACGCTGTGATAGTCCAGGGCTGCCTAATTATCATGGTCCTCACAGCTCGTTCCTCGCCTCCTGCATCTCTCAGCTTTGTAATGACAGCAATGAGAGGAACGCTGTGATAGTCCAGGGCTGCCTAATTATCAGGGTCCACACTGCACGTTCCTCGCCTCCTGCATCGCTCAGCTTTGTACTGACAGCAATGAGAGGAACGCTGTGATAGTCCAGGGCTGCCTAATTATCATGGTCCTCACTGATCGTTCCCCGCCTCCTGCATCTCTCAGCTTTGTACTGACAGCAATGAGAGGAACGCTGTGATAGTCCAGGGCTCCCTAATTATCATGGTCCTCACTGCTCGTTCCTCGCCTCCTGCATCTCTCAGCTTTGTACTGACAGCAATGAGAGGAACGCTGTGATAGTCCAGGGCTGCCTAATTATCAGGGTCCTCACTGCTCGTTCCTCGCCTCCTGCATCTCTCAGCTTTGTAATGACAGCAATGAGAGGAACGCTGTGATAGTCCAGGGTTGCCTAATTATCAGGGTCCTCACTGAATGTTCCCTGCCTCCTGCATCTCTCAGCTTTGTACTGACAGCAATGAGAGGAACGCTGTGATAGTCCAGGGCTGCCTAATTATGATGGTCCTCACTGCACGTTCCTCGCCTCCTGCATCTCTCAGCTTTGTAATGACAGCAATGAGAGGAACGCTGTGAATGTCCTGGGCTGCCTAATTATCAGGGTCCTCACTGATCGTTCCCCGCCTCCTGCATCTCTCAGCTTTGTAATGACAGCAATGAGAGGAACGCTGTGATTGTCCTGGGCTGCCTAATTATCAGGGTCCTCACTGCTCGTTCCTCGCCTCCTGCATCTCTCAGCTTTGTAATGACAGCAATGAGAGGAACGCTGTGATAGTCCAGGGCTGCCTCATTATCAGGGTCCTCACTGAATGTTCCCCGCCTCCTGCATCTCTCAGCTTTGTACTGACAGCAATGAGAGGAACGCTGTGATAGTCCAGGGCTGCCTAATTATGATGGTCCTCACTGCACGTTCCTCGCCTCCTGCATCTCTCAGCTTTGTAATGACAGCAATGAGAGGAACGCTGTGATTGTCCTGGGCTACCTAATTATCAGGGTCCTCACTGCTCGTTCCTCGCCTCCTGCATCTCTCAGCTTTGTAATGACAGCAATGAGAGGAACGCTGTGATAGTCCAGGGCTGCCTCATTATCAGGGTCCTCACTGAATGTTCCCCGCCTCCTGCATCTCTCAGCTTTGTACTGACAGCAATGAGAGGAACGCTGTGATAGTCCAGGGCTGCCTAATTATGATGGTCCTCACTGCACGTTCCTCGCCTCCTGCATCTCTCAGCTTTGTAATGACAGCAATGAGAGGAACGCTGTGATAGTCCAGGGCTGCCTAATTATCAGGGTCCTCACTGCACGTTCCTCGCCTCCTGCATCTCTCAGCTTTGTACTGACAGCAATGAGAGGAACGCTGTGATAGTCCAGGGCTGCCTAATTATCAGGGTCCTCACTGCACGTTCCTCGACTCCTGCATCTCTCAGCTTTGTACTGACAGCAATGAGAGGAACGCTGTGATAGTCCAGGGCTGCCTCATTATCATGGTCCTCACTGCACGTTCCTCGCCTCCTGCATCTCTCAGCTTTGTAATGACAGCAATGAGAGGAACGCTGTGATAGTCCAGAGCTGCCTAATTATCAGGGTCCTCACTGCACGGTCCTCGCCTCCTGCATCTCTCAGCTTTGTACTGACAGCAATGAGAGGAACACTGTGATAGTCCAGGGCTGCCTAATTATCAGGGTCCTCACTGCACGTTCCTCGCCTCCTGCATCTCTCAGCTTTGTACTGACAGCAATGAGAGGAACGCTGTGATAGTCCAGGGCTGCCTAATTATGATGGTCCTCACTGCACGTTCCTCGCCTCCTGCATCTCTCAGCTTTGTAATGACAGCAATGAGAGGAACGTTGTGATAGTCCAGGGCTGCCTAATTATCAGGGTCCTCACTGCACGTTCATCGCCTCCTGCATCTCTCAGCTTTGTAATGACAGCAATGAGAGGAACGCTGTGATAGTCCAGGGCTGCCTAATTATGATGGTCCTCACTGCACGTTCATCGCCTCCTGCATCTCTCAGCTTTGTATTGACAGCAATGAGAGGAACGCTGCGATAGTCCAGGGCTGCCCAATTATCAGGGTCCTCACTGCACGTTCCTCACCTCCTGCATCTCTCAGCTTTGTAATGACAGCAATGAGAGGAACGCTGTGATAGTCCAGGGCTGCCTAATTATCAGGGTCCTCACTGCACGTTCCTCGCCTCCTGCATCTCTCAGCTTTGTACTGACAGCAATGAGAGGAACGCTGTGATAGTCCAGGGCTGCCTAATTATGATGGTCCTCACTGCACGTTCCTCGCCTCCTGCATCTCTCAGCTTTGTACTGACAGCAATGAGAGGAACGCTGCGATAGTCCAGGGCTGCCTAATTATCATGGTCCTCACTGCACGTTCCTCGCCTCCTGCATCTCTCAGCTTTGTAATGACAGCAATGAGAGGAACGCTGTGATAGTCCAGGGCTGCCTAATTATCAGGGTCCTCACTGCACGTTCCCCGCCTCCTGCATCTCTCAGCTTTGTACTGACAGCAATGAGAGGAACGCTGCGATAGTCCAGGGCTGCCTAATTATCATGGTCCTCACTGCACGTTCCTCGCCTCCTGCATCTCTCAGCTTTGTACTGACAGCAATGAGAGGAACGCTGTGATAGTCCAGGGCTGCCTAATTATGATGGTCCTCACTGCACATTCCTCGCCTCCTGCATCTCTCAGCTTTGTAATGACAGCAATGAGAGGAACGTTGTGATAGTCCAGGGCTTCCTAATTATCAGGGTCCTCACTGCACGTTCCTCGCCTCCTGCATCGCTCAGCTTTGTAATGACAGCAATGAGAGGAACGCTGTGATAGTCCAGGGCTGCCTAATTATCAGGGTCCTCACTGCACGTTCCTCGCCTCCTGCATCTCTCAGCTTTGTACTGACAGCAATGAGAGGAACGCTGTGATAGTCCAGGGCTGCCTAATTATCAGGGTCCTCACTGCACGTTCCTCGCCTCCTGCATCTCTCAGCTTTGTAATGACAGCAATGAGAGGAACGCTGCGATAGTCCAGGGCTGCCTAATTATCATGGTCCTCACTGCACGTTCCTCACCTCCTGCATCTCTCAGCTTTGTACTGACAGCAATGAGAGGAACGCTGTGATAGTCCAGGGCTGCCTAATTATGATGGTCCTCACTGCACGTTCCTCGCCTCCTGCATCTCTCAGCTTTGTAATGACAGCAATGAGAGGAACGTTGTGATAGTCCAGGGCTGCCTAATTATCAGGGTCCTCACTGCACGTTCATCGCCTCCTGCATCTCTCAGCTTTGTAATGACAGCAATGAGAGGAACGCTGTGATAGTCCAGGGCTGCCTAATTATGATGGTCCTCACTGCACGTTCATCGCCTCCTGCATCTCTCAGCTTTGTATTGACAGCAATGAGAGGAACGCTGCGATAGTCCAGGGCTGCCCAATTATCAGGGTCCTCACTGCACGTTCCTCACCTCCTGCATCTCTCAGCTTTGTAATGACAGCAATGAGAGGAACGCTGTGATAGTCCAGGGCTGCCTAATTATCAGGGTCCTCACTGCACGTTCCTCGCCTCCTGCATCTCTCAGCTTTGTACTGACAGCAATGAGAGGAACGCTGTGATAGTCCAGGGCTGCCTAATTATGATGGTCCTCACTGCACGTTCCTCGCCTCCTGCATCTCTCAGCTTTGTAATGACAGCAATGAGAGGAACGCTGTGATAGTCCTGGGCTGCCTAATTATCAGGGTCCACACTGCACGTTCCTCGCCTCCTGCATCTCTCAGCTTTGTACTGACAGCAATGAGAGGAACGCTGCGATAGTCCAGGGCTGCCTAATTATCATGGTCCTCACTGCACGTTCCTCGCCTCCTGCATCTCTCAGCTTTGTAATGACAGCAATGAAAGGAACGCTGTGATAGTCCAGGGCTGCCTAATTATCAGGGTCCTCACTGCACGTTCCCCGCCTCCTGCATCTCTCAGCTTTGTACTGACAGCAATGAGAGGAACGCTGCGATAGTCCAGGGCTGCCTAATTATCATGGTCCTCACTGCACGTTCCTCGCCTCCTGCATCTCTCAGCTTTGTACTGACAGCAATGAGAGGAACGCTGTGATAGTCCAGGGCTGCCTAATTATCAGGGTCCACACTGCACGTTCCTCGCCTCCTGCATCTCTCAGCTTTGTAATGACAGCAATGAGAGGAACGCTGTGATAGTCCAGGGCTGCCTAATTATGATGGTCCTCACTGCACATTCCTCGCCTCCTGCATCTCTCAGCTTTGTAATGACAGCAATGAGAGGAACGTTGTGATAGTCCAGGGCTTCCTAATTATCAGGGTCCTCACTGCACGTTCCTCGCCTCCTGCATCGCTCAGCTTTGTAATGACAGCAATGAGAGGAACGCTGTGATAGTCCAGGGCTGCCTAATTATCAGGGTCCTCACTGCACGTTCCTCGCCTCCTGCATCTCTCAGCTTTGTACTGACAGCAATGAGAGGAACGCTGTGATAGTCCAGGGCTGCCTAATTATCAGGGTCCTCACTGCACGTTCCTCGCCTCCTGCATCTCTCAGCTTTGTAATGACAGCAATGAGAGGAACGCTGCGATAGTCCAGGGCTGCCTAATTATCATGGTCCTCACTGCACGTTCCTCACCTCCTGCATCTCTCAGCTTTGTAATGACAGCAATGAGAGGAACGCTGTGATAGTCCAGGGCTGCCTAATTATGATGGTCCTCACTGCACGTTCCTCGCCTCCTGCATCTCTCAGCTTTGTAATGACAGCAATGAGAGGAACGTTGTGATAGTCCAGGGCTTCCTAATTATCAGGGTCCTCACTGCACGTTCCTCACCTCCTGCATCTCTCAGCTTTGTAATGACAGCAATGAGAGGAACGCTGTGATAGTCCAGGGCTGCCTAATTATCAGGGTCCTCACTGCACGTTCATCGCCTCCTGCATCTTTCAGCTTTGTAATGACAGCAATGAGAGGAACGTTGTGATAGTCCAGGGCTTCCTAATTATCAGGGTCCTCACTGCACGTTCCTCGCCTCCTGCATCGCTCAGCTTTGTAATGACAGCAATGAGAGGAACGCTGTGATAGTCCAGGGCTGCCTAATTATCAGGGTCCTCACTGCACGTTCCTCGCCTCCTGCATCTCTCAGCTTTGTACTGACAGCAATGAGAGGAACGCTGTGATAGTCCAGGGCTGCCTAATTATCAGGGTCCTCACTGCTCGTTCCTCGCCTCCTGCATCTCTCAGCTTTGTAATGACAGCAATGAGAGGAACGCTGTGACAGTCCAGGGCTGCCTAATTATCATGGTCCTCACTGCTCGTTCCTCGCCTCCTGCATCTCTCAGCTTTGTACTGACAGCAATGAGAGGAACGCTGTGATAGTCCAGGGCTGCCTAATTATCAGGGTCCTCACTGCTCGTTCCTCGCCTCCTGCATCTCTCAGCTTTGTAATGACAGCAATGAGAGGAACGCTGTGACAGTCCAGGGCTGCCTAATTATCAGGGTCCACACTGCACGTTCCTCGCCTCCTGCATCTCTCAGCTTTGTAATGACAGCAATGAGAGGAACGCTGTGATAGTCCAGGGCTGCCTAATTATCATGGTCCTAACTGCACGTGCCTCGCCTCCTGCATCTCTCAGCTTTGTAATGACAGCAATGAGAGTAACGTTGTGATAGTCCAGGGCTTCCTAATTATCAGGGTCCTCACTGCACGTTCCTCACCTCCTGCATCTCTCAGCTTTGTAATG
Source organism: Anomaloglossus baeobatrachus (assembly GCF_048569485.1). Classification (NCBI taxonomy): domain Eukaryota; kingdom Metazoa; phylum Chordata; class Amphibia; order Anura; family Aromobatidae; genus Anomaloglossus; species Anomaloglossus baeobatrachus. The sequence continues at coordinate 1,836,796 of NC_134360.1, read as the reverse complement.
ACAGCAATGAGAGGAACGTTGTGATAGTCCAGGGCTGCCTAATTATCATGGTCCTCACTGCACGTTCCTCGCCTCCTGCATCGCTCAGCTTTGTAATGAGTAAGCGGCAGGGACTCCACACACAACAACCTCCATTATAAAATTAGATGAGAAAGTCCTGCAAGTGCCCGAATAAATAATATCTGACCATGCTGCTCGCCAAGTGTCGCCATTGCACATCAACACCACGTTGCGGTGACACATTGCATCTCTAGCCGCTGTAGTCAATGACATTGGGGTGACCGGGAATGGAGGGGTGTACTAATGGCCGCCTGTTTGTGGCCGGCTTTATCTTGGATGAATAAGCGATCTAATATATCTTTAATATGTGCAATACCCCAAGATAACTAATGTAACCCCTGCGATGGAGCAGATCCCAAAACTCCTCAAAAGACTTCAGTCTCCATTCAGCTTCTGCTCCAAAAAGTCCAAGAATACTCCATGTGCCCATAACCAAAGAGGGGAACAGGCAGAAGAAAACCTCAACATTTGGCTGCAGAAACACCAGAAAAAAAAAGAAACAAAAAACCCAAAAACACAACAATAAAAAAGCTACATTTGCAAAAAAAAACAAAAAACCTCCTATTAGAGACTTGGAGGAGATACTGTATCTAAAAGTCCTTTGTAAACATCAGAACGGACGGCCTCATCTCCATGAGAAAACTCGTCAGGAGGGAGATCCGAAGGGAAACCTCGTCAGATCTTCACAGCCTTCATTTTCTAACCCTAATTACCAAGCACTTATGACACAGACATACGCCATCTAATAAGACGGGCACATTCATACCGGGCAAAGAAGGACATTTTACCTACAAGAGTGGGTCCATAAGGGAGAATGGGAATATATTGGGGAGCCATCACCCAACAGAACGCCCAATGGCAGAGGAGGATAACGAATGCAGGAGGAAAGTGATATTTCACCAATATATAGGCCAAAACAATCCAATCTCCAGAAGAATCGCATCTAAACCCACAGGACGGGGAGACAAACTACAGAAGGCAAAAGGTGCCACAGAACAGAAGGCAGATCCTATGAATAAATATAGAAAAGCAAGGCCGTGGGGAAAAAATGCCAGAAATGCCAAAAAGATCAGATCTAACACTGTTGGGTATGGAGTCACGTCCCCGGCCATCACGTCTCCGGCCATCACGTCTCCGGCCATCACGTCTCCGGCCATCACGTCTCCTGCCATCACGTCTCCGGCCATCACGTCTCCGGCCATCACGTCTCCTGCCATCACGTCTCCGGCCATCACGTCTCCTGCCATCACGTCTCCGGCCATCACGTCTCCGGCCATCACGTTTCCGGCCATCACGTCTCCGGCCATCACGTCTCCTGCCATCACGTCTCCGGCCATCACGTCTCCTGCCATCACGTCTCCGGCCATCACGTCTCCTGCCATCACGTCTCCGGCCATCACGTCTCCGGCCATCACGTTTCCGGCCATCACGTTTCCGGCCATCACGTCTCCGGCCATCACGTCTCCGGCCATCACGTCTCCGGCCATCACGTCTCCTGCCATCACGTCTCCTGCCATCACGTCTCCTGCCATCACGTCTCCTGCCATCACGTCTCCAGCCATCACGTCTCCTGCCATCACGTCTCCTGCCATCACGTCTCCTGCCATCATGTCTCCTGCCATCACGTCTCCTGCCATCACGTCTCCGGCCATCACGTCTCCGGCCATCACGTCTCCGGCCATCACGTCTCCTGCCATCACGTCTCCGGCCATCACGTCTCCTGCCATCCCGTCCCCGGCCATCACGTCTCCAGCCATCACGTCTCCGGCCATCACGTCTCCGGCCATCACGTCTCCTGCCATCACGTCCCCTGCCATCACGTCACTGGCCATCACGCCTCCGGCCATCACGTCTCCGGCCATCACGTCACTGGCTATCCCTTCTCCGGCCATCACGTCTCCGGCCATCACGTCTCCGGCCATTACGTCTCCGGCCATCACGTCTCCGGCCATCACGTCTCCTGCCATCACGTCCCCGGCCATCACGTCTCCGGCCATCACGTCTCCGGCCATCACGTCTCCGGCCATCACGTCACTGGCTATCCCTTCTCCGGCCATCACGTCTCCGGCCATCACGTCTCCGGCCATCACGTCTCCGGCCATCACGTCTCCGGCCATTACGTCTCCGGCCATTACGTCTCCGGCCATTACGTCTCCGGCCATCACGTCTCCGGCCATCACGTCCCCGGCCATCACGTCTCCGGCCATCACGTCTCCGGCCATCACGTCCCCGGCCATCACGTCTCCTGCCATCACATCTCCGGCCATCACGTCACTGGCTATCCCTTCTCCGGCCATCACGTCTCCGGCCATCACGTCACTGGCTATCCCTTCTCCGGCCATTACGTCTCCGGCCATCACGTCTCCGGCCATCACGTCTCTGGCCATCACGTCTCCGGCCATCACGTCTCCGGCCATCACGTCTCCGGCCATCACGTCACTGGCTATCCCTTCTCCGGCCATCACGTCTCCGGCCATCACGTCTCCGGCCATTACGTCTCCGGCCATCACGTCTCCAGCCATCACGTCCCCGGCCATCACGTCTCCAGCCATCACGTCTCCGGCCATCACGTCCCCGGCCATCACGTCTCCTGCCATCACGTCTCCGGCCATCACGTCACTGGCTATCCCTTCTCCGGCCATCACGTCTCCGGCCATCACGTCACTGGCTATCCCTTCTCCGGCCATTACGTCTCCGGCCATCACGTCTCCGGCCATCACGTCTCCTGCCATCACGTCCCCAGCCATCACGTCTCCGGCCATCACGTTTCCGGCCATCACGTCTCCTGCCATCACGTCTCCTGCCATCACGTCTCCGGCCATCACGTCTCCGGCCATCACGTCTCCTGCCATCACGTCTCCGGCCATCACGTCTCCGGCCATCACGTCTCCGGCCATCACGTCTCCGGCCATCACGTCTCCGGCCATCACGTCCCCGGCCATCACGTCCCCTGCCATCACGTCACTGGCCATCACGCCTCCGGCCATCACGTCTCCGGCCATCACGTCACTGGCTATCCCTTCTCCGGCCATCACGTCTCCTGATACAGATTGCAGCAGATGTGGTAAACGGATCAACATTTGTTTTCCTCTCTTCTAAACCCGTAATAACGTCCATCACAAATCAGCAGCAGAATACACACGGTTCACATTTGGACTTTGCAGTGGATTTACAATACATTTCTGTTGATTTCCACATGTGAATTTGCAGAAGATTTTTTTCCACATTCATACATACAATTTACTGGAGAACGCAATATTTTGTAAACCATTTGAGAAGAATTTCTTGGGCTTTGTGCACACTGCGCTTCTACTTTTCCTAACAGAGGCTCCACGGACTTTTTTGATTTCCATATTTCCCAGGGGGCAATGCACCTAGGATTTCACTGTATTGAGTGCCCTCGTTAGCTGCCGGCAGTGTTTTCTCTGGCTGGTCTCCCCGAGATCAGTGATTATTTTGTCTTGTTGGTCTACTAGGCATTGCTCCCACCTGGCCAGAATCCTACTCCACACTGATGAGGGGCAATACCCCGAAACAGCTGTCTGTGGATGGATACCTGGCCTTGGGATTTCCCTTATCATAGCTTTAAACTTGTCAAAGAGTTGGATATTGACTAAAAGGGCCACTTCACATGGTGGTTATGGTGGTCTCCTAAAAAGAGCCACTCCTTGGCTAGGTCCTTCACGGAGGGATATCTGGCTGGTTTCTGTGTCGAGACTCCTAACAAAGGCTCCACGAACTTTTTTGATTTGCGTTTCTACTTTCAGGCAGCGGTTCTTATGTCTGAAGCCTCGGAAAACAGCGATGACGCGGTAATGGTTTGTACGGATGCGGATGGCATCAGTGTGCGCTGTCAGACAGCATTTCCAGCCTTATACGCCTACTTGAGCCCTGTGGCGCTTTCTGCCTGGGCCATATATTCAGTCCCTCTTGCCAATCTACAATGAGCAGAAGGGGGCGCTATTTCACTTTCGGACACAAGTAGCAGAAAAGCTAAAATTGCTCCTGGAAACAGTGAACCAAATAACTGATGGCCGACAGAACGAGGCAGGTAACGTGGCTCCGAAAACATTTACTCTCAAAGTGAGAACAAGATCGAAAAAAGAATTCAAATCTCCATAAAGAGCAGAACTACACTGTAATGATAATGCCCCTTCACGCTTCAGTGGTGTAGATGTAATTAATGCCGCAATCCCCCGCGTCAGCCCGGCCCAGCACAAATCACAGAACTGCAGAGCCCAGGCCCACAACATCTACACACATCATTTATAATCTGTACAGGACCGGGTGCAGACAATGCACAGGAAACCCAAAGCTTGGACCTCATTATTGCAGCCGCAGTCTCTTGGCTTGTACGGACCGGAACTCATTTGGAAGCAAAGTGCAGAAAATTGTCTTGAAAGGTTTGGATTGGGAGTGAAAGTGCGGACGCTTCTTCCCAGGATCTCCGAGCACTTTGTATTCTTTCTATTGTACAGAACTGGAGGGAAAGAACTCTGGCCTCGATCCTGGTCCCGCTGCAGAGCATCGCTCCAGACACTTCTTAAAGGGACAGGGATCCATAACAGAGATTCATGGATTGACTGCTTGGACGGAGCCAGTGACAGGAACCGTGCAAATATCAGATAAGAAATGGTATTATCCAAATGTCTTGCAGTATATATATATATATATATATATATATATATATATGTTAGGGCCAGATGGACGGGTAGACCCTGGAGGTGGATCCACTGGGCCGAACTCCCGGATGAGGGAAAGGAGTCCGGTAGCCGGAGCACTGTAGGTAGCAGGACAGTCCGTGCACTGGGAGAAAATGGAGAAGTCCCTGGGACCACGAGGTCACTGATGGTGGTCCGGGTGACGGAGCTCAGGTTCGGAAGCCGTGATGGTGTCAGGCGGGGTCCGGAACCGTTGGAGCGAGATGACGGGTCACCGCAGGGATCCGAGATGGTATGGACTGTCAGGATGGCAGATGGACAGCGTTCGGGGTTCGAGGTACCGCAGAACCGGATGGCGATGCAGGATCGGCTCTAGAAGATAGAGAGGTAAGTATCTCACAAAACACAAGGAGACCTGACTCCTAGCTTGGGAAAACACGAAGAACAGGCCCCGCTCCCTTGGACATTAACCCCCTATATACCCTGTACCTATGTGCATCATTTCCTGTAATTTGACACTGGCCCTTTAAGAAAGGGTCAGTGACCGCGCGCGCGCGCCCTAATGCGCATGCGCGCGGCGCGGGTGCCAGAAGCCAGGGAAGGAAGCTGAGAGGAGGACGCAGGGGAGCCGGCCAGGACCTGGGAAGCCGTCGGGCGCCGGGAGCGGAGACCAGGGGGCCTGGGAAGGACGGGCACCGGAGGTTGGAGAGCGGGGAGCAGGGCAGGTGAGCCGGGGAGCGGAGCTGAGGACCCGGGGAGCGGAGCAGAGGACCCGGGGAGCGGAGCAGAGGACCCGGGGAGGGGAGCCGAGGACCCGGGGAGCGTGACAGTACCCCCCCCACGCCCCCCTCCCCGCAACCGGGACATGAAGGCACGGATCAGAGGAGTGCCCACGTTCTCCCTGGGCTCCCAGGACCTATCCTCAGGACCATACCCCTCCCAGTCCACCAGGAAGAACTGCCGACCACGTACGGTCTTCATGGCCACGATATCCCTTACCGCATAGATGTCGTCCTCAGCAATAGGAGGAGGAGCCGGGCTGGCGGCAGCGGAGAAGGGACCAAGGACAACCGGCTTGAGCAGAGAGACGTGGAAGGAGTTGGGTATTCTCATTGTGGCCGGGAGCTGTAGTTTGTAGGAAACCTCATTGATCTTGCCGAGGACTTTAAACGGCCCGATGTAGCGAGGTCCCAGCTTGTAGGATGGTATCTTCAGTCGGATGTACTTGGAAGCAAGCCAGACGAGATCTCCCGGAGAGAAACACGGAGGATCTAGGCGTCTCTTGTCCGCGTGTCTCTTCATCCGCAGGGTTGCCCGTGCAAGGGACGCCTTAACTGAGTCCCAAATGGTAGTAAAGTCACGGAGTACTGCATCAGCAGCAGGGATGTCCGAGGACGAGGATACAGGCAATGGGACAGACGGCTGAAGTCCGTAGACGACATGGAAGGGAGAACTGGAGGAGGACTCACTGACGTGGTGATTATGGGAGAATTCTGCCCAAGGAAGAAGCGTGGACCAATCGTCATGATGGGCGTTCACGTAGTGACGTAAGAAAGAGGTCAATATCTGATTGACCCTCTCCACTTGGCCATTAGACTGAGGATGGTAGGCAGATGAAAAGTCTAGAGTCACTCCCAGATGTTTGCAGAGAGCCCTCCAGAAGCGGGAGGTGAACTGAGTTCCTCTGTCGGACACTATGTGTGATGGAAAGCCATGCAAGCGGAAGATGTGATGTATATAGGCGTCCGCGAGTTCCTGAGCAGAGGGCAGTCCAGCCATAGGAACGAAATGGGCCATTTTAGAGAATCGATCCACCACGACCCATATGACTGTGTGTCCGGAGGACAATGGCAAGTCCGTAATAAAGTCCATCGTTATGTGCTGCCAGGGAACTGAGGGTATGGGCAGAGGCAGAAGACGGCCGTATGGCAGGTGTTTGGGTGTCTTGTTCCTGGCACAGGAGGAGCAGGCAGAGACAAAAGAGGCGACGTCCGTGCGCAGGGATGGCCACCAGTAATGACGTACAATAGCGCTCCATGTTTTCTTCTGACCTGCATGACCGGCTATTTTCGAGGCATGGCCCCAGTGTAACACTTTTTGCCTGTCAGTCTCAGAGACATAGGTCTTCCCGGGCGGTATCTGGGCCAGGGTGACAGGAGCCACCGGAATAATCTTGCTTGGACAGATGATGGGTTGAGATGTCTCTTCCTCCTGTTCCATGGGCACGAAAGACCTAGACAAGGCATCAGCGCGTACATTCTTGTTTGCGGGTTGGAAATGAAGCTGGAAGTCGAACCGGGTAAAGAACAAGGACCACCTGGCTTGCCGTGGGTTCAATCGCTGAGCAGTCCGCAGGTATTCCAGGTTTTTGTGGTCCGTGTAAACAATGACAGGGTACACTGCTCCTTCCAGAAGATAGCGCCATTCCTCCAGAGCCAGTTTGACCGCCAATAGCTCTCGGTCACCGATGGTGTAATTGCGTTCAGGCGCGGAGAAGCTCTTGGAGAAGAAACCGCACGTCACCATCTTCCCGGAGGAGGACTTCTGCATGAGCACTGCTCCGGCTCCCGAGGAGGAGGCATCCACCTCCAAGGTGAACTGGCGGTTTAACTCTGGACGGTGGAGTACAGGAGAGGAGGCAAAGGCTCGTTTTAGAGCGCCAAACGCGGCGTCGGCCGCAGGTGACCAGTCCTTTGGATTAGCCCCCTTCTTGGTCAAAGCGGAGAGAGGAGCAGTCAGAGCCGAGAAGTGAGGAATGAACTGGCAGTAATAGTTAGCGAATCCGAGAAAGCGTTGGATTGCCTTCAGTCCAGAAGGAGGAGGCCAGTTGAGAATGGAGGAGACCTTCTTGGGATCCATCTGCAGTCCGGTATCGGTGATGAGGTACCCCAGGAAGGGGAGAGAAGACTGTTCGAAGACGCACTTCTCGTACTTGGCGTACAGACGATTCTCTCTCAGTCGTTGTAGAACCTGTTGCACGTTCTCTCGGTGGGTCTGGAGGTCCGGAGAGAAGACAAGGATGTCGTCCAGATATACCACCACACAGACGTAGAGAAGGTCCCGAAACACATCGTTCACTAATTCTTGGAAGACAGCTGGTGCGTTACACAGGCCGAAGGGCATCACGCAGTATTCATAGTGCCCATCGCGAGTGTTGAACGCGGTCTTCCATTCATCCCCTGAGCGGATACGGACCAGGTTGTAGGCACCCCGAAGATCCAACTTGGTGAACACACAAGCTCCTCTGAGCCGATCAAACAATTCGGGGATGAGCGGCAGGGGGTACTTGTTTTTCACGGTGATTAGGTTCAATCCCCGGTAGTCTATACATGGGCGTAGGTCGCCCTCTTTCTTCTTTACGAAGAAGAAGCCTGCTCCAGCAGGAGAGGAGGATCTCCGGATGAATCCCTTAGCCAGGCTCTCTGTGATGTACGTAGACATGGCCCTTGTTTCGGCTGGAGACAGTGGATATATCCGTCCTCGAGGTGGTGTAGTTCCCGGGAGCAGGTCAATGGCACAATCGTAAGGACGATGTGGCGGAAGTACTTCGGACTCCTTCTTGTCAAAGACGTCCACGAAGGACCAATAGGCTGAGGGCAGTCCCGGTAGGGACTCGGGAACCGGAGGTCGCCGGATGGGTTGTATGGTCTTCAGACACCTCTCATGGCAAGAAGACCCCCATCGAGTAATATCACCAGTGCCCCAGCTGACTGAAGGCTCGTGTGTCCGCAACCAGGGAAGACCCAGCAGAATTTGATGTGACATATGTGGGAGGACGTAGAGAGCGATGTTCTCGGTGTGCAGAGCACCGATACGCAGTTCAAGCGGCTTGGTGATCCAGGAGATGGTGTCAGAGAGAGGTCTCCCATCCACAGAGGCAATCACGAGGGGCTTGTCGAGTGGAGTAACAGGCACCTGGTACTTGTCCACTGTGGCCTGCTGGATGAAATTGCCTGCTGCCCCAGAATCGAGGTACGCCTCAGCCGTAAACCGCGTCTCTCCCGTTGTTACTTGCACAGTCCATGTGACTGGGTCTGAGAGAGTCCCAGCACCTAGGGTGACCTCTCCTACCAACCCTAGGCTTTGGAGTTTCCCGGCCTCTCTGGACAGGCGCGTAGCAGGTGTGTGCCCTCTCCGCAGTAAAAGCAGAGACCCTTGGCGAGCCGCTCTGCTCGACGTTGTTCAGACTGTCGCACACGGTCGATCTGCATGGGCTCATGGACGGAGACACCAGAGGCCGTTGACTGGAGTACGGCGGGCTTCCGTGGAGGAGAGGAATGCCGTACCGGACGTCTCTCACGGGATACCTCTTTGGACCGCTCCTGAAAGCGTATGTCCACTCGAGTCGCTAGGGTAATCAGGGCGTCCAGGGTGGACGGTACATCACGTCCAGCCAGCTCATCTTTGATTCGACCCGATAGTCCTTCCCAGAAGGCGGCGGTTAGGGCCTCGTTATTCCACCCGAGTTCTGAAGCCAAGGTGCGGAAACGGATGGCGTATGGACCCACCGTCAGTGTTCCCTGACGTAACCGGAGAAGTGATGACGCAGACGCGGAGGCGCGTCCGGGTTCGTCAAAGGTGCTGCGAAAGGCCTGCAGGAACTCCTGGAGGTTCTTGGTCATAGGTTCCTCCTTCTCCCACAAGGGGTTCATCCACGCCAGTGCCTCGCCCTCTAGGTGAGACATGATGAAGGCGACCTTGGCTTGGTCGGAGGCAAACAGATGTGGCAGCTGCGTGAAATGGAGGGAGCATTGGTTTATAAACCCCCTGCAGGTCTTGGGATCTCCGGCGTACCGGGGTGGTTTGGCCAAACGCAGTCTGGAAGCATCCGAAGAGGCAGCCACAGGAGCGGGGGTCGTGGCTTGACTAGTGGAGGCTCGGGATGTTGAAGACGTGACTGCCGCTTGTAGCGTGGTCAGGCGGGTGTCCACGGAAGTCATAAAGTTCAGCATGCGGGTCTGAACTTCACGCTGGCGTTGGAGTTCCTCATGCAAGGCCGCTAGTGCTTCGGCGGGATCCATGGCCTGTTCTTACTGTTAGGGCCAGATGGACGGGTAGACCCTGGAGGTGGATCCACTGGGCCGAACTCCCGGATGAGGGAAAGGAGTCCGGTAGCCGGAGCACTGTAGGTAGCAGGACAGTCCGTGCACTGGGAGAAAATGGAGAAGTCCCTGGGACCACGAGGTCACTGATGGTGGTCCGGGTGACGGAGCTCAGGTTCGGAAGCCGTGATGGTGTCAGGCGGGGTCCGGAACCGTTGGAGCGAGATGACGGGTCACCGCAGGGATCCGAGATGGTATGGACTGTCAGGATGGCAGATGGACAGCGTTCGGGGTTCGAGGTACCGCAGAACCGGATGGCGATGCAGGATCGGCTCTAGAAGATAGAGAGGTAAGTATCTCACAAAACACAAGGAGACCTGACTCCTAGCTTGGGAAAACACGAAGAACAGGCCCCGCTCCCTTGGACATTAACCCCCTATATACCCTGTACCTATGTGCATCATTTCCTGTAATTTGACACTGGCCCTTTAAGAAAGGGTCAGTGACCGCGCGCGTGCCCTAATGCGCATGCGCGCGGCGCGGGTGCCAGAAGCCAGGGAAGGAAGCTGAGAGGAGGACGCAGGGGAGCCGGCCAGGACCTGGGAAGCCGTCGGGCGCCGGGAGCGGAGACCAGGGGGCCTGGGAAGGACGGGCACCGGAGGTTGGAGAGCGGGGAGCAGGGCAGGTGAGCCGGGGAGCGGAGCTGAGGACCCGGGGAGATGAGCAGAGGACCCGGGGAGCGGAGCAGAGGACCCGGGGAGGGGAGCCGAGGACCCGGGGAGCGTGACAATATATATATATATATACACATACTGTATATTATCACAAATATATGGGGCACGTTCAGCACTCGCCTGAAGGCAGGGATTGGATTGAGCTACTCTATTCATTACTGTCCTCTGTCGGGTCCACAGTCCCCCATCCGTGCTGTGCACTTATCTGTAGTCCCTGCCTCGCAGTCCCTCCATGGAGTAGAGTATATAAACACATCTTCAGAAAACGTATTTCTAAAGACTGTTTATGATTTGCTGAGGGCTGTGACTAGTCGCAGGGGCTTTAGTACTCTAGGTAGTCGGCCCACTTAGCATGTTAGCTCGCCCCTATCTACAGGACCACCTGACCAGAATCTACAGGACCACCTGACCAGAATCCACTGGATTACCAGAGCAGAATAAACTGGACCACCTAACCAGAATCCACTGGATTACCAGACCAGAATAAACTGGATTACCAGACCAGAACCCACTAGACCACCTGGCCAGAACCCACTAGACCACCTAGCCAGAATCCACCAAAACATTTGGCCAGAATCCACTACATCCTTGAACCAGAATCCACAACCTGATAAATGCCCAGGAGGCTGTTGAGTTGAGGAGCTCTGCGGCCATGCTGCTCATCATTGTCCGCACTGAGATTATGATTTGTGAGTCCGGCCTTACTGAGATACACACACACACACAGACACACACAGACACACACACACACACACACACACACGTCTTTGGATCTGGACTAAACTTTAGAGAGGACACTGATTGTAGCCGTAGCAGAGCCATATTCACTGTGATCGTATGCCATGCTGCACTGCACGTTGGCTTAAGGAGCCACCGGTCAATTTCATGTAATAAAGCCAGGAGAAACCTCTGAAGCCCCCAGTCCTTGGATGTGAGGCCACGACTAGAGGAAGCACAACTGTGAGGGATCATACAGACCTTAGCTCTCCATGTACGAGTTCTAGCCATGCTTTTGGCGGATAGCACTTATGGCTGTTCATCCAACATTGTATTTTTGTGGACCAAGAGATCTAGAAAGATTTATGGAGACATGTCCCTTTGTGACCCAAGTCTCAGATCAAATGAAAGTCAATGAGACTGTGGAAGTATTGGGGCTGCACTTGGATGCCATTCATGTGCTGTTCATTTTTCACAGACTGTTTAAGGCTAAATTCACACAGTGCATCTTAAAATGCAGCCTAAAAAAAAAAACCCAAAAAAACGCATAAAGATTACACAGGCGGCAAAAAACGCATCAAAAACCGCATGCAGTTTTTACGCATTTTTCCCTTGTTTTTCCTGCATTTTGCCCAATGCGTATTTTTAAGTCAAATCTATTGACTGGAGGCTCAAAAACGCAGGAAAAACGTAAAAAGAACTGACACATGCTGCATCTTCAAAAACACAGCCAAGATACAGCCAAAAAATGCCCAGTGTGGACAGTGACAGAGAAATCCCATAGACTTTGATGGAGGAAGGACATACTGCATATAGGGGCATCTTTGTGACCTGTGCATGCACGTCCTTCACTGTGTGGACATAGCGTAATAGGAGAAATTGCCAGCATTTATATATTCTTAAGAGAAAAACTGATGAAACTGATGGAGCAGGAGCGGCATGAAATGTAGAAAACACAAGCGGATTGTCCGAGGTCACCGCCCAAACATCATCTCCAAAGTGTATAATCGCGGCCACAATCCAGACATTACCATTACTGCACAGCCGATTGCGCAGAGCTACGGGAAGACCGGCTGATAATGTGTATGGAGGTGTCCCAACTGTACCCCGACGGCAGACGGCAGGGGGCACAAAGGGCACGGCATGGTACACTTCAAGACTCACTATCCTTTTGTTTTTCATGGAGATAAGACTCTGCCAAAAATGTCTGGCAGCGGCTTATTCCCTCTAATTCTGAGAAATAATACCCGCTCTGCCAAGCGTGCATGTTTACGGGGGTCACATATACCGTCTGCCCACAGAAGGGCTCGGCGCCAGCTGTGTAAAGCAGTCACATGACATCGCGGCCGACTGAAAATTCATTCCTCACATTAGCCCTCGGCTTCACTTGGCGTTCAGCGAGGAGAGGGAAAAGGCACATCGGCGATGGCTTGTCTCACCAGAAAACAGAAATGTCAGGCACTAAAGGTCAACGAGGGGCAGATGGGTGGTCCCCCATATGGATCAGATGGTCAGATATGGCTGACTTTCATCTAATGTGTATAGGGGCCTAAAGATATACAGCCAACTGAAAACGAAGGCGTTAAGGCCACCAAAGACCTTAGCCAGAAGTTGGCTGATGGCTGAACACCTCTTGGAGGAATCGGACCATCCATACAGCCATGCCGTTGCCGATTTCAGCTGTATGAAGCGGTTATACGCGGCCAATGTTTGGCTTCGTTTCCAGCAATACCGTGTCCTCCGCTGGCCATCTTCGCAGACATCACCAGCTTTTATCATCTTATTTCTTATTGGCGCCATTATGCAATCGTTATTTTCTTGGGATATTTTACGGATTTGGTCTCAGTCTAATTTTGTCTCTTTCTACCTAATCTTGCGTAGCCGTCAGCTTCTGTACACGTCCGGTTAGTAACGTCCCACCAACATTTCCATACTGGTATTTCATTTTTACACAGGGGGACTCGGGTTTGTGAAATCTGCTTTTCTCAGACTGATGAATCTTTTTGGACCCCGGCTCCACATTTCCTTCTGCTTTCCATCGCAGCCCGTCGCCTTCCGGATTTCAGAATCTGGTTCACAAGAGACGCAGACACGGTTTATGCTTTATTTACTGTACTGTCAAAATATTGGTAAAAATCTGTCAAAAGGAAAACTTTAACGAGAAGCATAATGGGTCATAAATATGCAAATATGCTAATGAGTGCACTGCAGTTCCCATTCCATTGACACTTGTACTCTGGCCAAATGGTACCAATTCCTTGGGAATAGTGCGCCCCTGCCAGACAGATCATATGGAGCTAAATCTGCCGGCTTTACCAGCAAGCTGACTATTCATTAACTGCTAACGGCAGAAGAGAAGACAAATATTAGAGAGAAATGGTATGAGAAGGTTATCAATGCTGGAAGCTGTGACTGCGGAGTCTACAGTCCATAGGAGACAAGAGCGTTACTGGTCCTGAACGTAGCTATAAAGCAGGGACCCAGCAGCGCAAGGGACCCAGCAGCGCCAGGGTCTCAGCAGCGCCAGGGATCCAGCAGCGCCAGGGATCCAGCAGCGCCAGGGATCCAGCAGCGCAAGGGACCCAGCAGCGCTAGGGATCCAGCAGCGCCAAGGATCTCAGCAGCGCCAAGGGTCTCAGCAGCGCCAAGGGTCTCAGCAGCGCCAGGGACCCAGCAGCGCCAGGGATCCAGCAGCGCAAGGGTCCCAGCAGCGCCAGGGTCTCAGCAGCGCCAGGGATCCAGCAGCGCCAGGGATCCAGCAGCGCCAGGGACCCAGCAGCGCCAGGGATCCAGCAGCGCCAGGGATCCAGCAGCGCCAGGGACCCAGCAGCGCAAGGGACCCAGCAGCGCCAGGGATCCAGCAGCGCCAAGGATCTCAGCAGCGCCAAGGGTCTCAGCAGCGCCAAGGGTCTCAGCAGTGCCAAGGGTCTCAGCAGCGCCAGGGACCCAGCAGCGCCAGGGATCCAGCAGCGCAAGGGTCCCAGCAGCGCCAGGGACCCAGCAGCGCCAGGGACCCAGCAGCGCCAGGGACCCAGCAGCGCCAGGGTCTCAGCAGCGCCAGGGACCCAGCAGCGCCAGGGTCTCAGCAGCGCCAGGGACCCAGCAGCGCCAGGGACCCAGCAGCGCCTGGGCTCCCACTATTTACTACATGACAGAGGGTACAGCTGGTGGGCCCTTTTATGCCTGAAGATACAGTATATCGAAACAGGAGCAAAAACTGACAAAATAGACTTCAAAATATTCAACAGCACAGTGGCTCAGTGGTTAGCATTGTATGGTGGCTCAGTGGTTAGCACTGCACGGTGGCTCAGTGGTTAGCACTGCGCAGTGGCTCAGTGGTTAGCACTGCGCAGTGGCTCAGTGGTTAGCACTGCACGGTGGCTCAGTGGTTAGCACTGCACGGTGGCTCAGTGGTTAGCACTCTATGGTCAGTCTGCCCTGAGTTCAAATCCCACCAAGGAGAACATGTGAAAGCAGTCTGTATAGTCTCCCCTTGTTTCCTCAGATTTCCTCCCACACTCCAAGGACATAATAGTAGGGGATGTAGAGTGTCCTCCCCGATGGGGACAGTGATGATGATGTCTGAAGTGCTGGGAATTGATATTTATGTAACTCAGTTATAGAGCACTATCTCTAGACTACATGCATGAATATTAAAGAGGATGTCCAATTTTGAAGACTTTTTTACTCTAATACATGTATGTGGGCTAAAGTCATTTTTGCAATTGGTTTAATCACAAACTGGTGTCCCCAATTGGCGTCTATAATGTGTGTGACATTGTCTGGTCCTGGCTACAGAATGAGTTACCCCAGAAGCCGTCAGTCGGGGGGTCTGTAACGTTTTCTGAGCTCCTCTCAGTGGATTTATGACCACATCAAAGTTGAATGTGCAGGTAACAAAGAGCCTGGAACATTTTTAATTAATCCCCATTGCATAAATTATTTTTAGCCCCGAATGCATTTAAGCAAAACAAATAAAAATGTCCCCATAGATGGAGAAAACTCCATATGGCTATGGCCACAGCTGTGGGGGAGGGGAAGCTGGTTCCTTATGTTTGGATATCCGCTGATCATGTGTATGGGAGGAATCCATTGGGATCTGGGGATGTCATGCCCAAGTGACAGACCTAATTATACGATGGAGCCCTCGCCCCGTCTGCAGCTCGTCCTCAGCTGAGCCGGAGGGTGCAGCCATACTTCTATTTTCTGCACTTCCCCTTTAGTGGCAGCTGTAATAAGCAGTGGCGAAACTACCGCGGTCGCAGCGGTCGCAATCACGACCGGGCCCGGGAGGTTAGGGGCCCGGCGGCCGCCAGGCAGATCAGCAGCCAGCTCCTGTCAGTGTAAGAGGAGCTGCGCTGATCTGCCGCAGACCACGCGGCCGCTATTTGACCCGCTGCCGCCGCCAACACCGGGCCCCCAAGCCTGGTGTCACAGCGGAATCGGGGCCCCCTGCCTGGTGTCAGCGGCTGCGGCGTCTCCCCCGTCACCGCGCACAGTAATGATGAAGCATAGCGTGGCCGGTGTCGCGCTATGCATCACCATTCTCCCCCTGTACGGTGACGTCACTCCCGAGCGACTGCTGTGCTGAGTTCACAGAGTGCAGGACGGGAGGACGCCAACCGCACCGCAGCACCGGGAGAACGAGCAGCGGGGAGGACAGCAGCGGTGGAAGAGGAAAGTGGTGAGGACAGAGCAGCGGCTGGGGATCGAGGAGAGCGGTGAGGACAGCAGCGGTGGAAGGAGGAGAGAAGGTGAAGACTTGTTTTTTGGGGTTTTTTTTAATACAAATTAGTGAGTAAACGGTGGCCAGAGGCTTGGGAAGGCAGTTCTGGGGAAGCTGCATTATTATACATGGAAGCCTGAAGAGGCTGCTTTATACATGGAGGTCTGAGGAGGCTGCATTATATATAGAGGACTGAAGAGGCTGCTTTATACATGGAGGTCTGAGGAGGTTGCTTTATACATGGAGGTCTGGGGAGGCTGCATTATTATACATGGAGGCCTGGAGATACTGCATTATACATGGAGGCCTGGAGAGGCTGGCTGCTATATTATACATGGAGGCCTGAGGAGGCTGGGTGCATTGTTATACATTGAGGCCTGGAGAGGCTGGTTGCTATATTATACATGGAGGCCTGAGGAGGCTGGGTGCATTGTTATACATGGAGGCCTGGAGAAGCTGGCTGCTACATTATACATGGAGGCCTAAGGAGGCTGGGTGCATTGTTATACATGGAGGCCTGGAGAAGCTGGCTGCTACATTATACATTGAGGCCTAAGGAGGCTGGGTGCATTGTTATACATGGAGGCCTGGAGAAGCTGGCTGCTACATTATACATTGAGGCCTAAGGAGGCTGGGTGCATTGTTATACATGGAGGCCTGGAGAAGCTGGCTGCTACATTATACATGGAGGCCTAAGGAGGCTAAGTGCATTGTTATATATGGAAGCTACCTTATACATGGACTATGGGGGTGCATTATAAAACATTGGGGACTATGTGGTGCAGTATAACATATGGAGAACTATGAGAAATTCATTATAATAATTGGAGGGCTACTTTATACATGGAGGATTATGGGGGTGCATTATAATACATGGAGGACTATGGAAGTGTATTCTAATATATGAAGGGTTATGTGGGACCCTTTATACTATTTGGAAGGCTATGTGGGGGCCATTATTGTATTTGGAGATCTATATACAAGGGGGGACAAAGATACAAGCCGGGGATGGGAACGTTTTGTGCTGAGGGAAAAAGGCTCTTTCCCTCAGCACCCAGCTTTCCCTGCTCTGCTCTACATCTCTCAGCACCCAGCTTTCCCATGCTCTGCTATACATCTTCTCTCAGCACCCAGCTTTCCCATGCTCTGCTATACATCTTCTCTCAGCACCCAGCTTTCCCATGCTCTGCTATACATCTTCTCTCAGCACCCAGCTTTCCCATGCTCTGCTATACATAATTTCTCAGCACCCAGCTTTCCCATGCTCTGATATGGGAAAGCTGGGTGCTGAGGGAAAGATGTATAGCAGAGCATGGGGAAGCAGTGTGCCGAGGACAAGATGGATATCAGAACATAGGAAAGCTGGGTGCTGATAGAGGGATTTCAGATCATGGGAAACCTGGGTGCTGTGGGTAAGAGCCAAGTGTCAGCATCATTATCCTGTATCCCGAGTGTCAGTGTCATTGTCCCGTACCCCAAGTGTCGGTGTATGTGGAGGAGGGGGCCCAGATCTGAACTTTGCACCGGGGCCCATCAAACTCTAGTTACGCCCCTGGTAATAAGGCATAAACATTAGGCCGGTACATGCACGCTACATATTGTATTATGCATTTTTGCAGGGTCCGTACATATAGGAAGCATTCCTCATTTCCAGTCTTCTGGTCTCCATCTTTTCCCTCATTTCTTTCTCTTCTGACTGCTTTAACCCTCACGCGTGCTGGACAACAAAGGCTAATTGAGTCCCATGGATGCACAACAATGGGGGATGACACCGGCAGCTGGTGCCGCTCGCTGACCCTGGGGGTGAGGAAATGAGGCGCTGGGATAGTGACCGGCGGGAGATCATAGGAGAACACAGGGAATCTGCTAGATTTTGTATTTTTTGTATAAAATGTTGCTGCAAAATGATCGATGTTTCTCAGCAGATAAATGCTTATTGCACTTTTGTCTTTACTTTTCAGGTCCTTGCTGTTTCACCCCACACTCCGTATGCGCTTGATTTGCCTTATTTATTTCTCTTCTTTAGAGCTCGATCGCACGTCCGTGCAGTTCGGTCTGGGATGACCATGCCCGGAAATCTAGATGAGTCTTCATCAGTCCAGCATCGTGGGCCGACACCCGACGGAACGGCACAAGAGTGTGAATCAGCCCTTAGCAAATAAAATGAGGCATTAGACATAGAAACCGCATGAAACTTGCAGAAAATCTATAACAATCATGTCCTTCTCTACAGCAAAAAAAGCACAAAAAAACTCAGGAACATTTACTGTAAAGCTTTATTGATGACGGCGATTGTGATGGAGCGGCCGGTGGAAGCCATCGCCTCCTACTGAATCCATCTTCAGCCGCACAAAAACCCCACACCGGCCACACACTGCAGAAAGTCTCCTTCCAGTAAACTCATCACACGGCAAACACCTTCCCCTCCACAAAGCCGGGCACTCAGAGGCTCACACCGGCCACACACTGCAGAAAGTCCCCTTCCAGTAAACTCATCACACGGCAAACACCTTCCCCTCCACAAAGCCGGGCACTCAGAGGCTCACACCGGCCACACACTGCAGAAAGTCCCCTTCCAGTAAACTCATCAGATGGCTGTGACGGGGGTGTACAACAGAGCAAAGGATGGACGAGGCCGAGGGACGATCCAACAGGTTTATTAACAGGAATGCAAGAACAGCACACGATAAGTCCACGTAAAACAGATTCGGGGGCCCTTCCCGACAATCCTCGGACCGGATTACAAAGCAATCGTCCTTACAGTAGTCCAAAGAGTTCCACACAATCCCACGGGCCGCCACACAGGCCTAGCTCCGTCCGTGTCCACAGCCACACAGGCTGGAGCTCCTGCTCCCTTCAAGTTTCAGCTCACTCTGCCTGAATCTCCCAGGTAAGCAGAGTTTACACTAGTTGGACTCTAGGCCCACCTCCCCCTACTCCCAGGGATGGAAGTGCCTCAAGAGGATATAACCTTGCATTTTAGGGGGGTGATTACCTACAACAATAGAAATGTACACAGAAGTAGTTCAAATAAGACAATGAACCCAGCTTGAAATAGGAATCTGTACAGCATATACAGTGAGAGGGTAAATTACACCTTCACAATCCCTCCCCCTCCCAACTTGTGTACGTACTAGGGACCTCTACAGGTCACTGGTTAAGTACACACAGGCAGAGCGTTACTTACATGTGGCTTCATGCAGCCACGAATTGGCATCGTAGCTCTCCCACATCATTGCCCAGGAGAACAGCTGCAGGCAGACCACCCATCACCCCAACCACACATCGCCTGACCCCAAAACCAAAGCTCAGATCCACAGTGGCTGTGGGAATAGTCCTCCATTGTCCACCAGCCAGTTCAATGACAATCCCAGGTCCTCTATGGATTGCCTCAGGCCGAACCACTCGGGGATCAGCCAGTGTGAGGAAAGCACCCGAGTCACAAAATCCAACAAGTCTCTGTCCATCCAGCACAACCTCCTGCAAGTGCTTACCTCGATGAGCAGAAGTCGTCATAACTGCAGGTCGCACCCCGTAAACTCCTGGTGGTGCAACATGGGCTGAGTCACTAGGCCAGTCCTCACATAGCGGTGCCACATCTTCCTCCAAGGCGCTGGGCTGTAAATAATTAACAATCCGATTGGGCGCAGGATCAGTCCTCATTTGAACAGCTGGGCAGGAGACTTGCCGATGCCCTGGCTGTCCACATTGATAGCATCTGAGCTGGGTCTCCCTCCATCCAAGGCGTCCTCTTGGGTAAGGGGTAGGGGAACTTGGAGGCCGGCTCCCACCTGAAGGTGCTGTAGGGGTTTGAGGATGATTCCTCCATGGCCTGGCTGGGCATGAGGCCTGCAAATGCCCGGGATGCCTACAAACATAACACCTGTGCTCTGTTACTTCCTCTCCCCGGCGTATTCCAGAAAGTGCAGTAGAAGCAACTGGAGGCACATTAACACGGGTATCAACATGTGGTGGCTTAGAGGAACGGGGAACAATGGGGACAGAATAACTGGGGGCATCCGGTGTTGTGGAGCTGTTAGGCGTCTCTCCATCCTCCAACAGAACCCTCCACTGAGGCTTGATGGTGAGCACCTCATCAGCTAGAGCAGCAGCTTCCTCCACTGTCGCTGGTTTTCTCTCACGCACCCATTCCCGGATCTCAGCGGGGCACTTGAAGTAAAACTGCTCTTTTAGGAGGACCTGGAGGACGGTCTCCAAGGTTAAGGCCTCCTCTGCCTCCAACCAACGATGCCACAGATGTTTGAGTTTGTGGGCATACATCTTGAAGGACACTTCCTCATCACATGCTAGAGTACGGAACTGAGTCCTGTAAGTGTCTGGCGTTACAGCATAATGTTCTAGAATAGTCTGTTTAATATCCGCATACTCACAGTTCCACCGATGGTCCATAGCTCTATAGGCTGCAGCAGCTCCACCCTCTAAGAGCCCAACCAGATGCCGGACGCGCTCCCTTTCTGGGACTTCCATTAATCGACACTGATGCTCAAAGTCCTGGAAGAAGCCCTCAATGTCACCAGCAGCCTCATTAAACTGCTTGAAGTCTTTGCGGGACACTCTGGGAAGTTCCCTCATGATGGGTGCTGGGGTTACAGTCTGTCTGGAACCTCTCGCGGCTTCCACAGCGAGCTGCTTATCCAGCAATGCCATCTCCTCCATCCTGCGCTCCTTCTCTTCAGCTCCACGCATGGCCTCCCTCTTATCTTCTATGGTGGCCTCATCTCCAAGCAGTGCCATCTTTTCCTTGTACCACACAACCCATTGACTTTTTTGGGTATTCACCTCCGGCTCCCGTTTTTGCTCCCCTTGCTGTGGAAATTGTTCCTCGGTGCCATCTTGCAGGCAAGCGTGTTCCAATGCCTCAATTAGTTGCTCCTTAGAGAGTCCTTTGTAGCCGACACCTAATTCACGGGCCTTTGTTTGTAGACTCGCCACAGTCCAGTTCCTGTATCCTGAGGTTCTGGTTTCAGACGTCGATTGGCTGTTGTCCTCCATTTCTCCTGCTCTGATCCCGCCGCTGCCAACCAGTTTGTGACGGGGGTGTACAACAGAGCAAAGGATGGACGAGGCCGAGGGACGATCCAACAGGTTTATTAACAGGAATGCAAGAACAGCACACGATAAGTCCACGTAAAACAGATTCGGGGGCCCTTCCCGACAATCCTCGGACCGGATTACAAAGCAATCGTCCTTACAGTAGTCCAAAGAGTTCCACACAATCCCACGGGCCGCCACACAGGCCTAGCTCCGTCCGTGTCCACAGCCACACAGGCTGGAGCTCCTGCTCCCTTCAAGTTTCAGCTCACTCTGCCTGAATCTCCCAGGTAAGCAGAGTTTACACTAGTTGGACTCTAGGCCCACCTCCCCCTACTCCCAGGGATGGAAGTGCCTCAAGAGGATATAACCTTGCATTTTAGGGGGGTGATTACCTACAACAATAGAAATGTACACAGAAGTAGTTCAAATAAGACAATGAACCCAGCTTGAAATAGGAATCTGTACAGCATATACAGTGAGAGGGTAAATTACATCTTCACAATGGCAAACACCTTACCCTCCACAAAGCCGGGCACTCAGAGGCTCACACCGGCCACACACTGCAGAAAGTCTCCTTCCAGTAAACTCATCAGATGGCAAACACCTTCCCCTCCACAAAGCCGGGCACTCAGAGGCTCACACCGGCCACAAACTGCAGAAAGTCCCCTTCCAGTAAACTCCTCACACGGCAAACACCTTCCCCTCCACAAAGCCGGGCACTCCAGAGGCTCACACCGGCCACACACTGCAGAAAGTCCCCTTCCAGTAAACTCATCACACGGCAAACACCTTCCCCTCCACAAAGCCAGGCACTCAGAGGCTCACACCGGCCACACACTGCAGAAAGCCCCCTTCCAGTAAACTCATCACACGGCAAACACCTTCCCCTCCACAAAGCCAGGCACTCAGAGGCTCACACCGGCCACACACTGCAGAAAGCCCCCTTCCAGTAAACTCATCACACGGCAAACGCCTTCCCCTCCACAAAGCCAGGCACTCAGAGGCTCACACCGGCCACACACTGCAGAAAGTCTCCTTCCAGTAAACTCATCACACGGCAAACGCCTTCCCCTCCACAAAGCCGGACACTCAGAGGCTCACACCGGCCACACACTGCAGAAAGTCCCCTTCCAGTAAACTCCTCACACGGCAAACACCTTCCCCTCCACAAAGCCGGGCACTCAGAGGCTCACACCGGCCACAAACTGCAGAAAGTCCCCTTCCAGTAAACTCCTCACACGGCAAACACCTTCCCCTCCACAAAGCCGGGCACTCAGAGGCTCACACCGGCCACACACTGCAGAAAGTCCCCTTCCAGTAAACTCATCACACGGCAAACGCCTTCCCCTCCACAAAGCCGGACACTCAGAGGCTCACACCGGCCACACACTGCAGAAAGTCTCCTTCCAGTAAACTCCTCACACGGCAAACACCTTCCCCTCCACAAAGCCGGGCACTCAGAGGCTCACACCGGCCACAAACTGCAGAAAGTCCCCTTCCAGTAAACTCCTCACACGGCAAACACCTTCCCCTCCACAAAGCCGGGCACTCAGAGGCTCACACCGGCCACACACTGCACAAAGTCTCCTTCCAGTAAACTCATCACACGGCAAACACCTTCCCCTCCACAAAGCCGGACACTCAGTGGCTCACACCGGCCACACACTGCAGAAAGTCCCCTTCCAATAAACTCATCACACGGCAAACGCCTTCCCCTCCACAAAGCCGGGCACTCAGAGGCTCACACCGGCCACACACTGCAGAAAGTCTCCTTCCAGTAAACTCCTCACACGGCAAACACCTTCCCCTCCACAAAGCCGGGCACTCAGAGGCTCACACCGGCCACACACTGCAGAAAGTCTCCTTCTAGTAAACTCATCAAACGGCAAACACCTTCCCCTCCACAAAGCCGGGCACTCAGAGGCTCACACCGGCCACACACTGCAGAAAGTCTCCTTCCAGTAAACTCATCACACGGCAAACACCTTCCCCTCCACAAAGCCGGACACTCAGTGGCTCACACCGGCCACACACTGCAGAAAGTCCCCTTCCAATAAACTCATCACACGGCAAACGCCTTCCCCTCCACAAAGCCGGGCACTCAGAGGCTCACACCGGCCACACACTGCAGAAAGTCCCCTTCCAGTAAACTCATCACACGGCAAACGCCTTCCCCTCCACAAAGCCGGGCACTCAGAGGCTCACACCGGCCACACACTGCAGAAAGTCCCCTTCCAGTAAACTCATCACACGGCAAATGCCTTCCCCTCCACAAAGCCGGGCACTCAGAGGCTCACACCGGCCACACACTGCAGAAAGTCTCCTTCTAGTAAACTCATCACACGGCAAACGCCACCCCCTCCACAAAGCCGGGCACTCAGAGGCTCACACCGGCCACACACTGCAGAAAGTCTCCTTCCAGTAAACTCATCACACGGCAAACACCTTCCCCTCCACAAAGCCGGGCACTCAGAGGCTCACACCGGCCACACACTGCAGAGAGTCCCCTTCCAGTAAACTCATCATAAGAAAGTCTCCTTCTAGTAAACTCATCACACGGCAAACGCCTTCCCCTCCACAAAGCCGGACACTCAGAGGCTCACACCGGCCACACACTGCAGAAAGTCTCCTTCTAGTAAACTCATCAAACGGCAAACACCTTCCCCTCCACAAAGCCGGGCACTCAGAGGCTCACACCGGCGACACACTGCAGAAAGTCTCCTTCCAGTAAACTCATCACACGGCAAACACCTTCCCCTCCACAAAGCCGGACACTCAGTGGCTCACACCGGCCACACACTGCAGAAAGTCCCCTTCCAATAAACTCATCACACGGCAAACACCTTCCCCTCCACAAAGCCGGACACTCAGAGGCTCACACCGGCCACACACTGCAGAAAGACCCCTTCCAGTAAACTCATCACACGGCAAACACCTTCCCCTCCAGAAAGCCGGGCACTCAGAGGCTCACACCGGCCACACACTGCAGAAAGTCTCCTTCCAGTAAACTCATCACACGGCAAACACCTTCCCCTCCACAAAGCCGGACACTCAGAGGCTCACACCGGCCACAAACTGCAGAAAGTACCCTTCCAGTAAACTCATCACACGGCAAACACCTTCCCCTCCACAAAGCCGGACACTCAGAGGCTCACACCGGCCACACACTGCAGAAAGTCTCCTTCTAGTAAACTCATCACACGGCAAACGCCTTCCCCTCCACAAAGCCGGGCACTCAGAGGCTCACACCGGCCACACACTGCAGAAAGTCTCCTTCCAGTAAACTCATCACACGGCAAATACCTTCCCCTCCACAAAGCCGGGCACTCAGAGGCTCACACCGGCCACAAACTGCAGAAAGTCTCCTTCCAGTAAACTCATCACACGGCAAACACCTTCCCCTCCACAAAGCCGGGCACTCAGAGGCTCACACCGGCCACAAACTGCAGAAAGTCTCCTTCCAGTAAACTCATCACACGGCAAACACCTTCCCCTCCACAAAGCCGGGCACTCAGAGGCTCACACCGGCCACACAGTGCAGAAAGTCCCCTTCTAGTAAACTCAGATGGCAAACGCCTTCCCCTCCACAAAGCCGGGCACTCAGAGGCTTACACCGGCCACACACTGCAGAAAGTCTCCTTCCAGTAAACTCATCACACGGCAAACACCTTCCCCTCCACAAAGCCGGGCACTCAGAGGCTCACACCGGCCACAAACTGCAGAAAGTCCCCTTCCAGTAAACTCAGACGGCAAACGCCTTCCCCTCCACAAAGCCGGGCACTCAGAGGCTTACACCGGCCACACACTGCAGAAAGTCCCCTACTAGTAAACTCATCACACGGCAAACGCCTTCCCCTCCACAAAGCCGGACACTCAGAGGCTCACACCGGCCACACACTGCAGAGAGTCCCCTTCCAGTAAACTCATCACACGGCAAACGCCTTCCCCTCCACAAAGCCGGGCACTCAGAGGCTCACACCGGCCACACACTGCAGAAAGTCTTCTTCCAGTAAACTCCTCACACGGCAAACACCTTCCCCTCCACAAAGCCGGGCACTCAGAGGCTCACACCGGCCACACACTGCAGAAAGTCCCCTTCCAGTAAACTCATCACACGACAAACACCTTCCCCTCCACAAAGCCGGGCACTCAGAGGCTCACACCGGCCACAAACTGCAAAAAGCCCCCTTCCAGTAAACTCATCACACGGCATACGCCTTCGCCTCCACAAGCCGGGCACTCAGAGGCTCACACCGGCCACAAACTGCAGAAAGTCTCCTTCCAGTAAACTCAGACAGCAAACGCCTTCCTCTCCACAAAGCCGGGCACTCAGAGGCTCACACCAGCCACAAACTGCAGAAAGTCTCCTTCCAGTAAACTCATAACACGGCAAACACCTTCCCCTCCACAAAGCCGGACACTTAGAGGCTCACACCGGCCACAAACTGCAGAAAGTCTCCTTCCAGTAAACTCATCACACGGCAAAAACGCCTTCCCCTCCACAAAGCCGGACACTCAGAGATTCACACCGGCCACACACTGCAGAAAGTCTCCTTCCAGTAAACTCATCACACGGCAAACGCCTTCTCCTCCACAAAGCCGGGCACTCAGAGGCTCACACCGGCCACACACTGCAGAAAGTCCCCTTCCAATAAAATCATCACACGGCAAACGCCTTCCCCTCCACAATGCCGGGCACTCAGAGGCTCACACCGGCCACACACTGCAGAAAGTCCCCTTCCAGTAAACTCATCACACGGCAAACGCCTTCCCCTCCACAAAGCCGGACACTCAGAGGCTCACACCGGCCACACACTGCAGAAAGTCTCCTTCCAGTAAACTCATCACACGGCAAACGCCTTCTCCTCCACAAAGCCGGGCACTCAGAGGCTCACACCGGCCACACACTGCATAAAGTCCCCTTCCAATAAAATCATCACACGGCAAACGCCTTCCCCTCCACAATGCCGGGCACTCAGAGGCTCACACCGGCCACACACTGCAGAAAGTCCCCTTCCAGTAAACTCATCACACGGCAAACACCTTCCCCTCCACAAAGCCGGGCACTCAGAGGCTCACACCGGCCACACACTGCAGAAAGTCCCCTTCCAGTAAACTCACACGGCAAACGCCTTCCCATCCACAAAGCCGGACACTCAGAGGCTCACACCGGCCACACACTGCAGAAAGTCCCCTTCCAATAAACTCATCACATGGCAAACGCCTTCCCCTCCACAAAGCCGGGCACTCAGAGGCTCACACCGGCCACACACTGCAGAAAGTCCCCTTCCAGTAAACTCATCACACGGCAAACACCTTCCCCTCCACTGGCCGGGCACTCAGAGGCTCACACCGGCCACAAACTGCAGAAAGTCTCCTTCCAGTAAACTCATCAGACAGCAAACGCCTTCCCCTCCACAAAGCCGGGCACTCAGAGGCTCACACCGGCCACAAACTGCAGAAAGTCTCCTTCCAGTAAACTCATCAAACGGCAAACACCTTCCCCTCCACAAAGCCGGACACACAGAGGCTCACACCGGCCACACACTGCAGAAAGTCTCCTTCTAGTAAACTCATCACATGGCAAAAACGCCTTCCCCTCCACAAAGCCGGACACTCAGAGGCTCACACCGGCCACACACTGCAGAAAGTCTCCTTCCAGTAAACTCATCACACGGCAAACGCCTTCTCCTCCACAAAGCCGGGCACTCAGAGGCTCACACCGGCCACACACTGCAGAAAGTCCCCTTTCAATAAACTCATCACACGGCAAACGCCTTCCCCTCCACAATGCCGGGCACTCAGAAGCTCACACCGGCCACACACTGCAGAAAGTCCCCTTCCAGTAAACTCATCACACGGCAAACGCCTTCCCCTCCACAAAGCCGGACACTCAGAGGCTCACAACGGCCACACACTGCAGAAAGTCTCCTTCCAGTAAACTCATCACACGGCAAACGCCTTCCCCTCCACAAATCCGGACACTCAGAGGCTCACACCGGCCACACACTGCAGAAAGTCCCCTTCCAGTAAACTCATCACACGGCAAACACCTTCCCCTCCACAAAGCCAAGCACTCAGAGGCTCACACCGGCCACACACTGCAGAAAGTCCCCTTCCAGTAAACTCATCACACGGCAAACGCCTTCCCCTCCACAAAGCCGGACACTCAGAGGCTCACACCGGCCACACACTGCAGAAAGTCCCCTTCCAATAAACTCATCACATGGCAAACGCTTTCCACTCCACAAAGCCGGGCACTCAGAGGCTCACACCGGCCACACACTGCAGAAAGTCGCCTTCCAGTAAACTCATCACACGGCAAACGCCTTCCCCTCCACAAAGCCGGACACTCAGAGGCTCACACCGGCCACACACTGCAGAAAGTCCCCTTCCAGTAAACTCATCACACGGCAAACACCTTCCCCTCCACAAAGCCGGACACTCAGAGGCTCACACCGGCCACACACTGCAGAAAGTCCCCTTCCAGTAAACTCATCACATGGCAAACGCCTTCCCCTCCACAAAGCCGGGCACTCAGAGGCTCACACCGGCCACACACTGCAGAAAGTCCCCTTCCAATAAACTCATCACACGGCAAACGCCTTCCCCTCCACAAAGCTGGACACTCAGAGGCTCACACCGGCCACACACTGCAGAAAGTCTCCTTCCAGTAAACTCATCACACGGCAAACGCCTTCCCCTCCACAAATCCGGACACTCAGAGGCTCACACCGGCCACACACTGCAGAAAGTCCCCTTCCAGTAAACTCATCACACGGCAAACACCTTCCCCTCCACAAAGCCAAGCACTCAGAGGCTCACACCGGCCACACACTGCAGAAAGTCCCCTTCCAGTAAACTCATCACACGGCAAACGCCTTCCCCTCCACAAAGCCGGACACTCAGAGGCTCACACCGGCCACACACTGCAGAAAGTCCCCTTCCAATAAACTCATCACATGGCAAACGCTTTCCACTCCACAAAGCCGGGCACTCAGAGGCTCACACCGGCCACACACTGCAGAAAGTCGCCTTCCAGTAAACTCATCACACGGCAAACGCCTTCCCCTCCACAAAGCCGGACACTCAGAGGCTCACACCGGCCACACACTGCAGAAAGTCCCCTTCCAGTAAACTCATCACACGGCAAACACCTTCCCCTCCACAAAGCCGGACACTCAGAGGCTCACACCGGCCACACACTGCAGAAAGTCCCCTTCCAGTAAACTCATCACATGGCAAACGCCTTCCCCTCCACAAAGCCGGGCACTCAGAGGCTCACACCGGCCACACACTGCAGAAAGTCCCCTTCCAATAAACTCATCACACGGCAAACGCCTTCCCCTCCACAAAGCTGGACACTCAGAGGCTCACACCGGCCACACACTGCAGAAAGTCCCCTTCCAGTAAACTCATCACATGGCAAACGCCTTCCCCTCCACAAAGCCGGGCACTCAGAGGCTCACACCGGCCACAAACTGCAGAAAGTCTCCTTCCAGTAAACTCATCACACGGCAAACACCTTCCCCTCCACAAAGCCGGGCACTCAGAGGCTCACACCGGCCACACACTGCAGAAAGTCCCCTTCCAGTAAACTCATCACACGGCAAACGCCTTCCCCTCCACAAAGCTGGGCAATCAGAGGCTCACACCGGCCACACACTGCAGAAAGTCTCCTTCTAGTAAACTCATCACACGGCAAACGCCTTCCCCTCCACAAAGCCGGGCACTCAGAGGCTCACACCGGCCACAAACTGCAGAAAGTCTCCTTCCAGTAAACTCATCACACGGCAAACACCTTCCCCTCCACAAAGCCGGGCAGTCAGAGGCTCACACCGGCCACACAGTGCAGAAAGTCCCCTTCTAGTAAACTCAGATGGCAAACGCCTTCCCCTCCACAAAGCCGGGCACTCAGAGGCTTACACCGGCCACACACTGCAGAAAGTCTCCTTCCAGTAAACTCATCACACGGCAAACACCTTCCCCTCCACAAAGCCGGACACTCAGAGGCTCACACCGGCCACACACTGCAGAGAGTCCCCTTCCAGTAAACTCATCACACGGCAAACGCCTTCCCCTCCACAAAGCCGGGCACTCAGAGGCTCACACCGGCCACACACTGCAGAAAGTCTTCTTCCAGTAAACTCCTCACACGGCAAACACCTTCCCCTCCACAAAGCCGGGCACTCAGAGGCTCACACCGGCCACACACTGCAGAAAGTCCCCTTCCAGTAAACTCATCACACGGCAAACACCTTCCCCTCCACAAAGCCGGACACTCAGAGGCTCACACCGGCCACAAACTGCAGAAAGTCTCCTTCCAGTAAACTCATCAGACAGCAAACGCCTTCCCCTCCACAAAGCCGGGCACTCAGAGGCTCACACCGGCCACAAACTGCAGAAAGTCTCCTTCCAGTAAACTCATCACACGGCAAACACCTTCCCCTCCACAAAGCCGGACACTCAGAGGCTCACACCGGCCACAAACTGCAGAAAGTCTCCTTCCAGTAAACTCATCACACGGCAAACACCTTCCCCTCCACAAAGCCGGACACTCAGAGGCTCACACCGGCCACACACTGCAGAAAGTCTCCTTCTAGTAAACTCATCACACGGCAAAAACACCTTCCCCTCCACAAAGCCGGACACTCAGAGGCTCACACCGGCCACACACTGCAGAAAGTCTCCTTCCAGTAAACTCATCACACGGCAAACGCCTTCTCCTCCACAAAGCCGGGCACTCAGAGGCTCACACCGGCCACACACTGCAGAAAGTCCCCTTCCAGTAAACTCATCACACGGCAAACGCCTTCCCCTCCACAAATCCGGACACTCAGAGGCTCACACCGGCCACACACTGCAGAAAGTCCCCTTCCAGTAAACTCATCACACGGCAAACGCCTTCCCCTCCACAAAGCCGGACACTCAGAGGCTCACACCGGCCACACACTGCAGAAAGTCCCCTTCCAATAAACTCATCACATGGCAAACGCTTTCCCCTCCACAAAGCCGGGCACTCAGAGGCTCACACCGGCCACACACTGCAGAAAGTCCCCTTCCAGTAAACTCATCACACGGCAAACGCCTTCCCCTCCACAAAGCCGGACACTCAGAGGCTCACACCGGCCACACACTGCAGAAAGTCCCCTTCCAGTAAACTCATCACACGGCAAACACCTTCCCCTCCACAAAGCCGGACACTCAGAGGCTCACACCGGCCACACACTGCAGAAAGTCCCCTTCCAGTACATTCATCACATGGCAAACGCCTTCCCCTCCACAAAGCCGGGCACTCAGAGGCTCACACCGGCCACACACTGCAGAAAGTCTCCTTCTAGTAAACTCATCACACGGCAAACGCCTTCCCCTCCACAAAGCCGGGCACTCAGAGGCTCACACCGGCCACACACTGCAGAAAGTCCCCTTCCAGTAAACTCATCACATGGCAAACGCCTTCCCCTCCACAAAGCCGGGCACTCAGAGGCTCACACCGGCCACAAACTGCAGAAAGTCTCCTTCCAGTAAACTCATCACACGGCAAACACCTTCCCCTCCACAAAGCCGGGCACTCAGAGGCTCACACCGGCCACACACTGCAGAAAGTCCCCTTCCAGTAAACTCATCACACGGCAAACGCCTTCCCCTCCACAAAGCTGGGCAATCAGAGGCTCACACCGGCCACACACTGCAGAAAGTCTCCTTCTAGTAAACTCATCACACGGCAAACGCCTTCCCCTCCACAAAGCCGGGCACTCAGAGGCTCACACCGGCCACACACTGCAGAAAGTCCCCTTCCAGTAAACTCCTCACACGGCAAACGCCTTCCCCTCCACAAAGCCGGGCACTCAGAGGCTCACACCGGCCACACACTGCAGAAAGTCCCCTTCCAGTAAACTCATCACACGGCAAACGCTTTCCCCTCCACAAAGCCGGGCACTCAGAGGCTCACACCGGCCACACACTGCAGAAAGTCCCCTTCCAGTAAACTCCTCACACGGCAAACACCTTCCCCTCCACAAAGCCGGGCACTCAGAGGCTCACACCGGCCACAAACTGCAGAAAGTCTCCTTCCAGTAAACTCATCACACGGCAAACGCCTTCCCCTCCACAAAGCCGGGCACTCAGAGGCTTACACCGGCCACACACTGCAGAAAGTCTCCTTCCAGTAAACTCATCACACGGCAAACACCTTCCCCTCCACAAAGCCGGGCACTCAGAGGCTCACACCGGCCACAAACTGCAAAAAGTCCCCTTCCAGTAAACTCATCACACGGCAAACGCCTTCCCCTCCACAAAGCCGGGCACTCAGAGGCTCACACCGGCCACAAACTGCAGAAAGTCTCCTTCCAGTAAACTCATCAGACAGCAAACGCCTTCCCCTCCACAAAGCCGGGCACTCAGAGGCTCACACCGGCCACAAACTGCAGAAAGTCTCCTTCCAGTAAACTCATCACACGGCAAACACCTTCCCCTCCACAAAGCCGGGCACTAAGAGGCTCACACCGGCCACACACTGCAGAAAGTCCCCTTCCAGTAAACTCATCACACGGCAAACACCTTCCCCTCCACAAAGCCGGACACTCAGAGGCTCACACCGGCCACAAACTGCAGAAAGTCTCCTTCTAGTAAACTCATCAGATGGCAAACACCTTCCCCTCCACAAAGCCGGACACTAAGAGGCTCACACCGGCCACACACTGCAGAAAGTCTCCTTCCAGTAAACTCATCACACGGCAAACGCCTTCCCCTCCACAAAGCCGGGCACTCAGAGGCTCACACCGGCCACACACTGCAGAAAGTCTCCTTCCAGTAAACTCATCACACGGCAAATGCCTTGCCCTCCACAAAGCCGGGCACTCAGAGGCTCACACCGGCCACACACTGCAGAAAGTCTCCTTCTAGTAAACTCATCACATGGCAAACGCCTTCCCCTCAACAAAGCCGGGCACTCAGAGGATCACACCGGCCACACACTGCAGAAAGTCTCCTTCCAGTAAACTCATCACACGGCAAACACCTTCCCCTCCACAAAGCCGGGCACTCAGAGGCTCACACCGGCCACACACTGCAGAAAGTCCCCTTCCAGTAAACTCATCAGATGGCAAACACCTTCCCCTCCACAAAGCCGGACACTCAGAGGCTCACACCGGCCACACACTGCAGAAAGTCTCCTTCTAGTAAACTCAGACGGCAAACGCCTTCCCCTCCACAAAGCCGGACACTCAGAGGCTCACACCGGCCACACACTGCAGAAAGTCCCCTTCCAGTAAACTCATCACACGGCAAACACCTTCCCCTCCACAAAGCCGGACACTCAGAGGCTCACACCGGCCACAAACTGCAGAAAGTCCCCTTCTAGTAAACTCATCACACGGCAAAAACGCCTTCCCCTCCACAAAGCCGGACACTCAGAGGCTCACACCGGCCACACACTGCAGAAAGTCTCCTTCTAGTAAACTCATCAGATGGCAAACACCTTCCCCTCCACAAAGCCGGACACTCAGAGGCTCACACCGGCCACACACTGCAGAAAGTCCCCTCCCAGTAAACTCATCACACGGCAAACGCCTTCCCCTCCACAAAGCCGGACACTCAGAGGCTCACACCGGCCACACACTGCAGAAAGTCTCCTTCTAGTAAACTCATCACATGGCAAACGCCTTCCCCTCCACAAAGCCGGGCACTCAGAGGCTCACACCGGCCACAAACTGCAGAAAGTCTCCTTCCAGTAAACTCATCAGACAGCAAACGCCTTCCCCTCCACAAAGCCGGGCACTCAGAGGCTCACACCGGCCACAAACTGCAGAAAGTCTCCTTCCAGTAAACTCATCACACGGCAAACACCTTCCCCTCCACAAAGCCGGGCACTAAGAGGCTCACACCGGCCACACACTGCAGAAAGTCCCCTTCCAGTAAACTCATCACACGGCAAACACCTTCCCCTCCACAAAGCCGGACACTCAGAGGCTCACACCGGCCACAAACTGCAGAAAGTCTCCTTCTAGTAAACTCATCAGATGGCAAACACCTTCCCCTCCACAAAGCCGGACACTAAGAGGCTCACACCGGCCACACACTGCAGAAAGTCTCCTTCCAGTAAACTCATCACACGGCAAACGCCTTCCCCTCCACAAAGCCGGGCACTCAGAGGCTCACACCGGCCAC
Source organism: Anomaloglossus baeobatrachus (assembly GCF_048569485.1). NCBI lineage: Eukaryota > Metazoa > Chordata > Amphibia > Anura > Aromobatidae > Anomaloglossus > Anomaloglossus baeobatrachus. The sequence continues at coordinate 1,803,633 of NC_134360.1, read as the reverse complement.
ACACTGCAGAAAGTCTCCTTCCAGTAAACTCATCACACGGCAAATGCCTTCCCCTCCACAAAGCCGGACACTCAGAGGCTCACACCAGCCACACACTGCAGAAAGTCCCCTTCTAGTAAACTCATCACATGGCAAACGCCTTCCCCTCAACAAAGCCGGGCACTCAGAGGATCACACCGGCCACACACTGCAGAAAGTCTCCTTCCAGTAAACTCATCACACGGCAAACACCTTCCCCTCCACAAAGCCGGGCACTCAGAGGCTCACACCGGCCACACACTGCAGAAAGTCTCCTTCTAGTAAACTCATCACATGGCAAACGCCTTCCCCTCAACAAAGCCGGGCACTCAGAGGATCACACCGGCCACACACTGCAGAAAGTCTCCTTCCAGTAAACTCATCACACGGCAAACACCTTCCCCTCCACAAAGCCGGGCACTCAGAGGCTCACACCGGCCACACACTGCAGAAAGTCCCCTTCCAGTAAACTCATCAGATGGCAAACACCTTCCCCTCCACAAAGCCGGACACTCAGAGGCTCACACCGGCCACACACTGCAGAAAGTCTCCTAGTAAACTCATCAGATGGCAAACACCTTCCCCTCCACAAAGCCGGACACTCAGAGGCTCACACCGGCCACACACTGCAGAAAGTCTGCTTCTAGTAAACTCATCACATGGCAAACGCCTTCCCCTCCACAAAGCCGGGCACTCAGAGGCTCACACCGGCCACACACTGCAGAAAGTCTCCTTCCAGTAAACGCCTCACACGGCAAACGCCTTCCCCTCCACAAAGCCGGGCACTCAGAGGCTCACACCGGCCACACACTGCAGAAAGTCCCCTTCCAGTAAACTCATCACACGGCAAACACCTTCCCCTCCACAAAGCCGGGCACTCAGAGGCTCACACCGGCCACACACTGCAGAAAGTCCCCTTCCAGTAAACTCATCACACGGCAAACACCTTCCCCTCCACAAAGCCGGGCACTCAGAGGCTCACACCGGCCACACACTGCAGAAAGTCTCCTTCTAGTAAACTCATCACATGGCAAACGCCTTCCCCTCAACAAAGCCGGGCACTCAGAGGATCACACCGGCCACACACTGCAGAAAGTCTCCTTCCAGTAAACTCATCACACGGCAAACACCTTCCCCTCCACAAAGCCGGGCACTCAGAGGCTCACACCGGCCAGAAACTGCAGAAAGTCTCCTTCTAGTAAACTCATCAGATGGCAAACACCTTCCCCTCCACAAAGCCGGACACTCAGAGGCTCACACCGGCCACAAACTGCAGAAAGTCCCCTTCTAGTAAACTCATCACACGGCAAAAACGCCTTCCCCTCCACAAAGCCGGACACTCAGAGGCTCACACCGGCCACAAACTGCAGAAAGTCCCCTTCTAGTAAACTCATCACACGGCAAAAACGCCTTCCCCTCCACAAAGCCGGACACTCAGAGGCTCACACCGGCCACACACTGCAGAAAGTCCCCTCCCAGTAAACTCATCACACGGCAAACGCCTTCCCCTCCACAAAGCCGGACACTCAGAGGCTCACACCGGCCACACACTGCAGAAAGTCTCCTTCTAGTAAACTCATCACACGGCAAAAACGCCTTCCCCTCCACAAAGCCGGACACTCAGAGGCTCACACCGGCCACACACTGCAGAAAGTCTCCTTCTAGTATACTCATCACACGGCAAACGCCTTCCCCTCCACAAAGCCAGGCACTCAGAGGCTCACACCGGCCACACACTGCAGAAAGTTCCCTTCCAGTAAACTCATCACACGGCAAACACCTTCCCCTCCACAAAGCCGGGCACTCAGAGGCTCACACCGGCCACACACTGCAGAAAGTCCCCTTCCAGTAAACTCATCACACGGCAAACGCCTTCCCCTCCACAAAGCCGGACACTCAGAGGCTCACACCGGCCACACACTGCAGAAAGTCCCCTTCTAGTAAACTCATCAGATGGCAAACACCTTCCCCTCCACAAAGCCGGACACTCAGAGGCTCACACCGGCCACACACTGCAGAAAGTCTCCTTCTAGTAAACTCATCAGATGGCAAACGCCTTCCCCTCCACAAAGCCGGACACTCAGTGGCTCACACCGGCCACACACTGCAGAAAGTCTCCTTCTAATATACTCATAACACGGCAAACACCTTCCCCTCCACAAAGCCGGGCACTCAGAGGCTCACACCGGCCACACACTGCAGAAAGTCCCCTTCTAGTAAACTCATCAGATGGCAAACGCCTTCCCCTCCACAAAGCCGGGCACTCAGAGGCTCACACCGGCCACAAACTGAGTTTACTAGAAGGAGATTTTCTGCAGACGGCAAACGCCTTCCTCTCTACAAAGCCGGGCAAAGTTGAGAAGTTTCCGTCTCATCTTTCCTTCTTTTTGAATCCAGTTCTGGTGTGACGCCCTGGCCAGCCAGGTTGTTACGGAGGGCTATCTGATAAGAACCTAAAGGAGTATCAGACAGTCAGGGTCCACCGTGCAAAGACTCTGCTGCAGACTATGGCAGAGTGCAATACCTCTGTTAACTCACAGAAGGATATAATAAGTAAGTAAAGCAATTCCTCCCTTACTTGGAGGGTGTGTGGAATTATCTCTGTTAATAATCACAGAGACAAATGCAATGTGTGCAAAATGGCACCTACCTAGGTCCGCTCTTCTAGTGGTGCAAAAGAGACGAACAGCAGCGTAAGCCGCACAAAGCTCCTACCTGCGTTCGCTCCACTAGTGTGCGAGGACACGAACCACTAGATATGGCACCTGCCTAGGTCCGCTCTTCTAGTGGTGCAAAAGAGACGAACAGCAGCGTAAGCCGCACAAAGCTCCTACCTCTGTTCGCTCCCCTAGTGTGCGAGGATACGAACAACTGCCAGACGCAGTATAAGGAACGTTACCCTAGCGGCAACGTCCACCTACGAGTAGAATCACAAGGCCCAGCCAGACCATGTGCCTCAGGCACCTGCCTATGTCCGCTCCCCTAAGAGGTAAGGATACGGACAGCAGCCGAAGCTGTAAGGTATAAGAACGCTACCCTGCCGGTAGCGCTCACCTAGCATAGACAGAGGAATGCCTAGAGGAACGCGCACAGAGCGTCTACTCATATGCATGAACCAAGAGGACTGAGCACCATGCGGCATTTGTCAGGGTCTTATATAGACTCTGTGCCTCATCCAAGATGGAGGACACCAGAGCCAATCCGCTGCCAGAACGACAGGAGTGACGTCATGCTGGCCTATCACCGAGCAAGCCGTCACAAGCACATGACCAGCGACCAATCGGCATAGAAGGTGTCAGAGACATGTGACCTCGTGTCAGCGATGATGTCACCCGCACATGTGCAATGGCTCCAAGATTGGACTTAGTCTCCGGCGCTCGCACATGTGCAGTAGCAAGAAATCTGGACTTAGTCTCCAGCGCTCGCACATGTGCAGTAGCAAGAAATCTGGACTTAGTCTCCAGCGCTCGCACATGTGCAGTAGCAAGAAATCTGGACATAGTCTCCAGTGCTCGCAGCAACCGTAACACAGGTAGTCACAAATAGGGCCCCGCACTACACCAGTCCCCTAACAAGGTGACAGCAGCCAAACACTAAAACCTTAGTCACCCCCTCAGTGCTTGATGGACACACCAGGGGGCGGAGCCAGGCGGTTGGCCTTCCCACCGAGGAGTTCAGAGGGCCTGAGGCAGGAAAAGTAGTCAGAGAGTGTTTAGTTTGAGGAGTCTGTTAGTGGAGGTGAAGTAAAGTGTAAGCAGGTCTGTGTCCCAGGTCTGCAGCTATCTGACAGGTGCCAGGGTAGGAGCCTGGGCACCTTTGGATAGGAGGCATACAGAGGCCTCAGCCTGCAGGAGCCGGGAAGATGGCTCGGTGGAACCGTGGTGGACCGGGACAGGGTAGTGGCCCGCCGGTACCGACCCGGGGAACCGACCTGGAAACCGGAGCACACAGGAAGGTACTCAGACCCTGAAGCTAGGGTCAGAAGCTACTGGGGGCTAGCTAATTAACTGATTGCGGCCAGGACTATAGGTCCTGTCCCACCCAAAGTCCCGACTGAAGGCAACAACCCAACGAGAGGGATAGAAAGCCACTGCCACGGCAGAGAGATCCCGTGGGCCAGCGTCTGCAGGCAAAGGGCTCTTCCGACATCAACAAGCCGGGGAGCGGACTCCTGATGTTGCAGGTGCAGGTAGTCCACCATCACACAAAAGGTGCAGGCGAAAGGCAGAGACCACCAACCGGGTTGGGGACCAGACTGCAGCCGGCTGCGGGCACCGACCACCATCACCTTGGTTTACCAGAGACTTGTGTGTGTTACTAATCGTGAGTACACCAGTGCCCTCCAGCCGCCCATCTCCCTGCACTGCCCAACTACTCCCCCAACGGGTCCCGGGGCCACCATCCCTACCCACGGAGGGGTTAACAACTTGCTGCGCAACATCTCCCCCGGGTGCCCCGTAACTGCAGCGGTGGTGTCCACCTTCACCACAACCCATGGGTCACGTCACAAACGCAAACACGGCTCCGGCAGTACACCTACGTCCCCAATCGACCAATCCCTTTTAGATCGGAGTGACCGTGGACCCCCGGGTCCGGAGACCCTCGAGCCACCCACTGAAGGTCCGGACCCAAGCGGCTTGGCTGCCGCTGAGCACGGGGCGGCCCACTGGTTTTGGTGAGATTGTAGCCTAAGGGATTATTCACACGTAGCAAATTTGATGCTATTTAGCCGCATGTATTTTCATGCATAAAAAAATTGCGTTTTACAGTAGCAGCAAAATAAATGAATTTGTCAACTCTTAGGCGGGCTTTGCACACTACGACATCGCAGGCTGATGCTGCGATGCCGAGTGCGATAGTGCCCGCCCCCGTCGCAGCAGCGATATGTGGTGATAGCTGGCGTAGCGAAAGTTATCGCTACGCCAGCTTCACACACACACTCACCTGCCGTGCGACGTCCCTGTGGCCGGCGACCCGCCTCCTTGTTAAGGGGGCGGGTCGTGCGGCGTCACTGCGACGTCACACGGCAGGCGGCCAATCAGAGCGGAGGGGCGGAGATGAGCAGGATGTAAACATCCTGCCCACCTCCTTCCTTCCGCATATCCTACGGAAGCCGCAGTGAGGCCGGTAGGAGACGTTCCTCGCTCCTGCGACTTCACACACAGCGATGTGCGCTGCCGCAGGAGCGAGGAACAACATCGGACCGTCGCGTCAGCGTAATCATGGATTACGCCGACGCTGCACCGATGATACGATTACGACGCTTTTGCGCTCGTTAATCGTATCATCCAGCCTTTACACACTGCGATGTCGCATGCGATGCCGGAAGTGCGTCATTTTCAATTTGACCCCACCGACATCGCACCTGCGATGTCGCAGTGTGCAAAGTGCCCCTTACTCCCATGCTGTGCACTGTGTCCTTGCATTTTTTGACCTGCGGTGTGTGTTTTTTTCAAGACTCGGTATGTCAATTCTTTCAGTTTATTTACAGCTTTTCTGTTGCATTTTCACCAATAGATAAGGCTATGTACGCACGCTGTAGAAATTTTCTGCACCAACATACGCACCATGTGGCCCAAAAACACACCGTGCACACAGGGTCTAAGGGTCTTAAAAAAGGCAGCTACAAATTTACATTCATTTTTCATGTTTTTTTTAATGCGTTTTTGTTGCTTTCACATTTCCATATTTTACAGTTAGTGTACGGACCGATGGGCGAATCTCCTGACCCAAACTCCACCTGTCTATGAGGCTAAGACAAAACATGAGCCGGAGCAGAAGTTGCAGTATGTGCAGTAGGAGCACGTTCACACTGTGGCCACTACACAAATCACAATGAGCAGAGGGCCTATAACAGTAGCAGTACATCACAGAGGGGCTTGTGGACGGAGCACTGCTACTTATTCACACTGAGGTCCCTGACACAGAGGAGGTTTTAACACCAGAGCAGGACCGTCCTGACTGTCTAGCACCCACGGGGCAAGGGTTAGATACTTGTCGCTGGGCCGGTGTTGTCGGGTCTGGGATGTGACGCGTGGCCCTGCCCGACTTTGTGGCCACGAGGTGTACACCAAAAGGGAGGGGATGAAGGATGGCATGAGAATGTTGAGAGTAGTAGTTGTCTTGTGACGCCACCTGCGGTATGTGGCCAGGCATTAGCTGCCACTGCGGTCGCTGTCCTCTGGGGCGGATGGTGTCGCAGCTAGGATAGTTCAGGCCCCAGGGAGGATGATGGAGGTAGTAGTGGCCGTTGGCGCCAAAGTGCAGGACGCCGGCAATGAAGGGCTGACACAGTAGTTACGGTTCCAGGTCTTTACTCACTGTCCGTGGGCTGCCCGGAGGTGCCGGTCTCTGCCATGATGGGCTTCAGCAGATCCCGGATTAGTCGAAGGTCAGTACCGGTGTGGTAGCCTGTGGGCCCTTCCTTCTTGCGCTTTTTAGTGTGTATCCCCGTGACCTGAAGTGCTTGGGGACCCCCCATTTGGTATTAAAGTTCCTGTCCCATGTGTAGGTAGCGCGAGTCCTCTTGGGGCCTGATCGTGATCAAGACTCTGGGCTCTATGTTGCTACTGTGCTCCGAGATCCTGTGGTGGCCAGAGGGACATGAAATCCCCCTGAACGGCAAATTCTGGTGGCACAACTTGAAGTATACACCATCCTAGGGCTCTGCACCCTGAACTGCGCAAGTTCCAAGGGAGCAATTAAGCTCTCCCCTCAGCAACCGTGTTTCTCCTACATCCCACAGGAGCTACTGGTAAGCCAGCTCCTCCACTGTTCGCTTTCCCAAGCCAACTCCTCTTTGTGTGTCTGTGCTCCTATCTTCTCCCTGGTGGTCGCTCCTCCCCTGAGTCCCTGTCGCTAGTGGGTGGCTGCCCCAGTGTTTGGGTGGCAACCTTAAGACCCGACGCCAGCCCAGTTCCCATTCGGGAGGCTACCTGATGTGTACTCATGGAACGTTTGGATGTGGAACCGGCACCGACCGCTTCAAAATCCGGAATGAGTACCGCACCTTAAGTGAAGTGCAGTACCCTGTGGCGATTGAAGCCTCAGGGGCGCCACAAGTGCACCTTGTGCTTCTCAGCCCTTATTCACACTGAGGTCCCTGACACCAGGGGAGGTTTTAACACTAGAGCAGGACCGTCCTGACCGGGTGCACCTTGTGCTTCTCAGCCCTTATTCACACTGAGGTCCCTGACACCAGGGGAGGTTTTAACACTAGAGCAGGACCGTCCTGACCGGGTGCACCTTGTGCTTCTCAGCGCTTATTCACACTGAGGTCCCTGACACCAGGGGAGGTTTTAACACTAGAGCAGGACCGTCCTGACTGGGTGCACCTTGTGCTTCTCAGCGCTTATTCACACTGAGGTCCCTGACACCAGGGGAGGTTTTAACACCAGAGCAGGAAAGTCCCGTTCCGACTGGGTGCACCTTGTGCTTCTCAGCCCTTATTCACACTGAGGTCTCTGACACCAGGGGAGGTTTTAACACTAGAGCAGGACCGTCCTGACCGGGTGCACCTTGTGCTTCTCAGCCCTTATTCACACTGAGGTCTCTGACACTAGGGGAGGTTTTAACACTAGAGCAGGACCGTCCTGACCGGGTGTACCTTGTGCTTCTCAGCCCTTATTCACACTGAGGTCTCTGACACTAGGGGAGGTTTTAACACTAGAGCAGGACCGTCCTGACCGGGTGCACCTTGTGCTTCTCAGCCCTTATTCACACTGAGGTCTCTGACACCAGGGGAGGTTTTAACACTAGAGCAGGACCGTCGTGACCGGGTGCACCTTGTGCTTCTCAGCCCTTATTCACACTGAGGTCTCTGACACCAGGGGAGGTTTTAACACTAGAGCAGGACCGTCGTGACCGGGTGCACCTTGTGCTTCTCAGCCCTTATTCACACTGAGGTCTCTGACGCTAGGGGAGGTTTTAACACTAGAGCAGGACCGTCCTGACCGGGTGCACCTTGTGCTTCTCAGCCCTTATTCACACTGAGGTCTCTGACACTAGGGGAGGTTTTAACACTAGAGCAGGACCGTCGTGACCGGGTGCACCTTGTGCTTCTCAGCCCTTATTCACACTGAGGTCTCTGACACCAGGGGAGGTTTTAACACTAGAGCAGGACCGTCCTGACTGGGTGCACCTTGTGCTTCTCAGCGCTTATTCACACTGAGGTCCCTAACACCAGGGGAGGTTTTAACACCAGAGCAGGAAAGTCCCGTTCCGACTGGGTGCACCTTGTGCTTCTCAGCCCTTATTCACACTGAGGTCTCTGACACCAGGGGAGGTTTTAACACTAGAGCAGGACCGTCCTGACCGGGTGCACCTTGTGCTTCTCAGCCCTTATTCACACTGAGGTCTCTGACACTAGGGGAGGTTTTAACACTAGAGCAGGACCGTCCTGACCGGGTGCACCTTGTGCTTCTCAGCCCTTATTCACACTGAGGTCTCTGACACCAGGGGAGGTTTTAACACTAGAGCAGGACCGTCGTGACCGGGTGCACCTTGTGCTTCTCAGCCCTTATTCACACTGAGGTCTCTGACACCAGGGGAGGTTTTAACACTAGAGCAGGACCATCCTGACCGGGTGCACCTTGTGCTTCTCAGCCCTTATTCACACTGAGGTCTCTGACTCCAGGGGAGGTTTTAACACTAGAGCAGGACCGTCCTGACCGGGTGCACCTTGTGCTTCTCAGCCCTTATTCACACTGAGGTCTCTGACACCAGGGGAGGTTTTAACACTAGAGCAGGACCGTCCTGACCGGGTGCACCTTGTGCTTCTCAGCCCTTATTCACACTGAGGTCTCTGACACCAGGGGAGGTTTTAACACCAGAGCAGGACCGTCCTGACCCTGTGCACCTTGTGCTTCTCAGCCCTTATTCACACTGAGGTCTCTGACTCCAGGGGAGGTTTTAACACTAGAGCAGGACCGTCGTGACCGGGTGCACCTTGTGCTTCTCAGCCCTTATTCACACTGAGGTCTCTGACTCCAGGGGAGGTTTTAACACTAGAGCAGGACCGTCCTGACCCTGTGCACCTTGTGCTTCTCAGCCCTTATTCACACTGAGGTCTCTGACTCCAGGGGAGGTTTTAACACTAGAGCAGGACCGTCATGACCGGGTGCACCTTGTGCTTCTCAGCCCTTATTCACACTGAGGTCTCTGACACCAGGGGAGGTTTTAACACTAGAGCAGGACCGTCCTGACCGGGTGCACCTTGTGCTTCTCAGCCCTTATTCACACTGAGGTCTCTGACACCAGGGGAGGTTTTAACACTAGAGCAGGACCGTCCTGACCGGGTGCACCTTGTGCTTCTCAGCCCTTATTCACACTGAGGTCTCTGACACCAGGGGAGGTTTTAACACTAGAGCAGGACCGTCCTGACCGGGTGCACCTTGTGCTTCTCAGCCCTTATTCACACTGAGGTCTCTGACACCAGGGGAGGTTTTAACACTAGAGCAGGACCGTCCTGACCGGGTGCACCTTGTGCTTCTCAGCCCTTATTCACACTGAGGTCTCTGACACCAGGGGAGGTTTTAACACTAGAGCAGGACCGTCCTGACCGGGTGCACCTTGTGCTTCTCAGCCCTTATTCACACTGAGGTCACTGACACCAGGGGAGGTTTTAACACTAGAGCAGGACCGTCCTGACCGGGTGCACCTTGTGCTTCTCAGCCCTTATTCACACTGAGGTCTCTGACACCAGGGGAGGTTTTAACACTAGAGCAGGACCGTCCTGACCGGGTGCACCTTGTGCTTCTCAACCCTTATTCACACTGAGGTCTCTGACACCAGGGGAGGTTTAAACACTAGAGCAGGACCGTCCTGACCGGGTGCACCTTGTGCTTCTCAGCCCTTATTCACACTGAGGTCTCTGACACCAGGGGAGATTTTAACACTAGAGCAGGACCGTCCTGACCGGGTGCACCTTGTGCTTCTCAGCGCTTATTCACACTGAGGTCTCTGACACTAGGGGAGGTTTTAACACCAGAGCAGGACCGTCCTGACCCTGTGCACCTTGTGCTTCTCAGCCCTTATTCACACTGAGGTCTCTGACACCAGGGGAGGTTTTAACACTAGAGCAGGACCGTCCTGACCCTGTGCACCTTGTGCTTCTCAGCCCTTATTCACACTGAGGTCTCTGACTCCAGGGGAGGTTTTAACACTAGAGCAGGACCGTCCTGACCGGGTGCACCTTGTGCTTCTCAGCCCTTATTCACACTGAGGTCTCTGACACCAGGGGAGGTTTTAACACTAGAGCAGGACCGTCCTGACCGGGTGCACCTTGTGCTTCTCAGCGCTTATTCACACTGAGGTCTCTGACACCAGGGGAGGTTTTAACACCAGAGCAGGACCGTCCTGACCGGGTGCACCTTGTGCTTCTCAGCCCTTATTCACACTGAGGTCTCTGACTCCAGGGGAGGTTTTAACACTAGAGCAGGACCGTCCTGACCGGGTGCACCTTGTGCTTCTCAGCCCTTATTCACACTGAGGTCTCTGACACCAGGGGAGGTTTTAACACTAGAACAGGACCGTCCTGACCGGGTGCACCTTGTGCTTCTCAACCCTTATTCACACTGAGGTCTCTGACACCAGGGGAGGTTTTAACACTAGAGCAGGACCGTCCTGACCGGGTGCACCTTGTGCTTCTCAGCGCTTATTCACACTGAGGTCTCTGACACTAGGGGAGGTTTTAACACCAGAGCAGGACCGTCCTGACCCTGTGCACCTTGTGCTTCTCAGCCCTTATTCACACTGAGGTCTCTGACACCAGGGGAGGTTTTAACACTAGAGCAGGACCGTCCTGACCGGGTGCACCTTGTGCTTCTCAGCCCTTATTCACACTGAGGTCTCTGACTCCAGGGGAGGTTTTAACACTAGAGCAGGACCGTCCTGACCCTGTGCACCTTGTGCTTCTCAGCCCTTATTCACACTGAGGTCCCTGACACCAGGGGAGGTTTTAACACTAGAGCAGGACCGTCCTGACCGGGTGCACCTTGTGCTTCTCAGCCCTTATTCACACTGAGGTCTCTGACTCCAGGGGAGGTTTTAACACTAGAGCAGGACCGTCCTGACCGGGTGCACCTTGTGCTTCTCAGCCCTTATTCACACTGAGGTCCCTGACACCAGGGGAGGTTTTAACACTAGAGCAGGACCGTCCTGACCGGGTGCACCTTGTGCTTCTCAGCCCTTATTCACACTGAGGTCCCTGACACCAGGGGAGGTTTTAACACCAGAGCAGGACCGTCCTGACCGGGTGCACCTTGTGCTTCTCAGCCCTTATTCACACTGAGGTCTCTGACACTAGGGAAGGTTTTAACACTAGAGCAGGACCGTCCTGACCGGGTGCACCTTGTGCTTCTCAGCCCTTATTCACACTGAGGTCCCTGACACCAGGGGAGGTTTTAACACCAGAGCAAGACCGTCCTGACCGGGTGCACCTTGTGCTTCTCAGCCCTTATTCACACTGAGGTCTCTGACACCAGGGGAGGTTTTAACACTAGAGCAGGACCGTCCCGTTCCGACTGGGTGCACCTTGTGCTTCTCAGCCCTTATTCACACTGAGGTCTCTGACACCAGGGGAGGTTTTAACACTAGAGCAGGACCGTCGTGACCGGGTGCACCTTGTGCTTCTCAGCCATTATTCACACTGAGGTCTCTGACACCAGGGGAGGTTTTAACACTAGAGCAGGACCATCCTGACCGGGTGCACCTTGTGCTTCTCAGCCCTTATTCACACTGAGGTCTCTGACTCCAGGGGAGGTTTTAACACTAGAGCAGGACCGTCCTGACCCTGTGCACCTTGTGCTTCTCAGCCCTTATTCACACTGAGGTCTCTGACTCCAGGGGAGGTTTTAACACTAGAGCAGGACCGTCGTGACCGGGTGCACCTTGTGCTTCTCAGCCCTTATTCACACTGAGGTCTCTGACACCAGGGGAGGTTTTAACACTAGAGCAGGACCGTCCTGACCGGGTGCACCTTGTGCTTCTCAACCCTTATTCACACTGAGGTCTCTGACACCAGGGGAGGTTTTAACACTAGAGCAGGACCGTCCTGACCGGGTGCACCTTGTGCTTCTCAACCCTTATTCACACTGAGGTCTCTGACACCAGGGGAGGTTTTAACACTAGAGCAGGACCGTCCTGACCGGGTGCACCTTGTGCTTCTCAGCCCTTATTCACACTGAGGTCTCTGACACCAGGGGAGGTTTTAACACCAGAGCAGAACCGTCCTGACCGGGTGCACCTTGTGCTTCTCAGCCCTTATTCACACTGAGGTCTCTGACACCAGGGGAGGTTTTAACACTAGAGTAGGACCGTCCTGACCGGGTGCACCTTGTGCTTCTCAGCCCTTATTCACACTGAGGTCTCTGACACCAGGGGAGGTTTTAACACTAGAGCAGGACCGTCCTGACCGGGTGCACCTTGTGCTTCTCAACCCTTATTCACACTGAGGTCTCTGACACCAGGGGAGGTTTAAACACTAGAGCAGGACCGTCCTGACCGGGTGCACCTTGTGCTTCTCAGCGCTTATTCACACTGAGGTCTCTGACGCTAGGGGAGGTTTTAACACCAGAGCAGGACCGTCCTGACCCTGTGCACCTTGTGCTTCTCAGCCCTTATTCACACTGAGGTCTCTGACACCAGGGGAGGTTTTAACACTAGAGCAGGACCGTCCTGACCGGGTGCACCTTGTGCTTCTCAGCCCTTATTCACACTGAGGTCTCTGACACCAGGGGAGGTTTTAACACTAGAGCAGGACCGTCCTGACCGGGTGCACCTTGTGCTTCTCAGTCCTTATTCACACTGAGGTCTCTGACACCAGGGGAGGTTTTAACACTAGAGCAGGACCGTCCTGACCGGGTGCACCTTGTGCTTCTCAACCCTTATTCACACTGAGGTCTCTGACACCAGGGGAGGTTTTAACACTAGAGCAGGACCGTCCTGACCGGGTGCACCTTGTGCTTCTCAGCGCTTATTCACACTGAGGTCTCTGACACTAGGGGAGGTTTTAACACTAGAGCATGACCGTCCTGACCCTGTGCACCTTGTGCTTCTCAGCCCTTATTCACACTGAGGTCTCTGACACCAGGGGAGGTTTTAACACTAGAGCAGGACCGTCCTGACCGGGTGCACCTTGTGCTTCTCAGCCCTTATTCACACTGAGGTCTCTGACTCCAGGGGAGGTTTTAACACTAGAGCAGGACCGTCCTGACCGGGTGCACCTTGTGCTTCTCAGCCCTTATTCACACTGAGGTCTCTGACACTAGGGGAGGTTTTAACACTAGAGCAGGACCGTCCTGACCGGGTGCACCTTGTGCTTCTCAGCCCTTATTCACACTGAGGTCTCTGACACCAGGGGAGGTTTTAACACTAGAGCAGGACCGTCCTGACCGGGTGCACCTTGTGCTTCTCAGCCCTTATTCACACTGAGGTCCCTGACACCAGGGGAGGTTTTAACACCAGAGCAGGACCGTCCTGACCGGGTGCACCTTGTGCTTCTCAGCCCTTATTCACACTGAGGTCTCTGACACTAGGGGAGGTTTTAACACTAGAGCAGGACCGTCCTGACCGGGTGCACCTTGTGCTTCTCAGCCCTTATTCACACTGAGGTCTCTGACTCCAGGGGAGGTTTTAACACTAGAGCAGGACCGTCCTGACCGGGTGCACCTTGTGCTTCTCAGCCCTTATTCACACTGAGGTCCCTGACACCAGGGGAGGTTTTAACACTAGAGCAGGACCGTCCTGACCGGGTGCACCTTGTGCTTCTCAGCCCTTATTCACACTGAGGTCCCTGACACCAGGGGAGGTTTTAACACCAGAGCAGGACCGTCCTGACCGGGTGCACCTTGTGCTTCTCAGCCCTTATTCACACTGAGGTCTCTGACACTAGGGGAGGTTTTAACACTAGAGCAGGACCGTCCTGACCGGGTGCACCTTGTGCTTCTCAGCCCTTATTCACACTGAGGTCCCTGACACCAGGGGAGGTTTTAACACCAGAGCAAGACCGTCCTGACCGGGTGCACCTTGTGCTTCTCAGCCCTTATTCACACTGAGGTCTCTGACACCAGGGGAGGTTTTAACACTAGAGCAGGACCGTCCCGTTCCGACTATGTGCACCTTGTGCTTCTCAGCCCTTATTCACACTGAGGTCTCTGACACCAGGGGAGGTTTTAACACTAGAGCAGGACCGTCGTGACCGGGTGCACCTTGTGCTTCTCAGCCATTATTCACACTGAGGTCTCTGACACCAGGGGAGGTTTTAACACTAGAGCAGGACCATCCTGACCGGGTGCACCTTGTGCTTCTCAGCCCTTATTCACACTGAGGTCTCTGACTCCAGGGGAGGTTTTAACACTAGAGCAGGACCATCCTGACCGGGTGCACCTTGTGCTTCTCAGCCCTTATTCACACTGAGGTCTCTGACTCCAGGGGAGGTTTTAACACTAGAGCAGGACCGTCCTGACCCTGTGCACCTTGTGCTTCTCAGCCCTTATTCACACTGAGGTCTCTGACTCCAGGGGAGGTTTTAACACTAGAGCAGGACCGCCGTGACCGGGTGCACCTTGTGCTTCTCAGCCCTTATTCACACTGAGGTCTCTGACACCATGGGAGGTTTTAACACTAGAGCAGGACCGTCCTGACCGGGTGCACCTTGTGCTTCTCAACCCTTATTCACACTGAGGTCTCTGACACCAGGGGAGGTTTAAACACTAGAGCAGGACCGTCCTGACCGGGTGCACCTTGTGCTTCTCAGCGCTTATTCACACTGAGGTCTCTGACGCTAGGGGAGGTTTTAACACCAGAGCAGGACCGTCCTGACCCTGTGCACCCTGTGCTTCTCAGCCCTTATTCACACTGAGGTCTCTGACACCAGGGGAGGTTTTAACACTAGAGCAGGACCGTCCTGACCGGGTGCACCTTGTGCTTCTCAGCCCTTATTCACACTGAGGTCTCTGACACCAGGGGAGGTTTTAACACTAGAGCAGGACCGTCCTGACCGGGTGCACCTTGTGCTTCTCAGCCCTTATTCACACTGAGGTCTCTGACACCAGGGGAGGTTTTAACACCAGAGCAGGACCGTCCTGACCGGGTGCACCTTGTGCTTCTCAGCCCTTATTCACACTGAGGTCTCTGACACCAGGGGAGGTTTTAACACTAGAGCAGGACCGTCCTGACCGGGTGCACCTTGTGCTTCTCAGTCCTTATTCACACTGAGGTCTCTGACACCAGGGGAGGTTTTAACACTAGAGCAGGACCGTCCTGACCGGGTGCACCTTGTGCTTCTCAACCCTTATTCACACTGAGGTCTCTGACACCAGGGGAGGTTTTAACACTAGAGCAGGACCGTCCTGACCGGGTGCACCTTGTGCTTCTCAGCGCTTATTCACACTGAGGTCTCTGACACTAGGGGAGGTTTTAACACTAGAGCATGACCGTCCTGACCCTGTGCACCTTGTGCTTCTCAGCCCTTATTCACACTAAGGTCTCTGACACCAGGGGAGGTTTTAACACTAGAGCAGGACCGTCCTGACCGGGTGCACCTTGTGCTTCTCAGCCCTTATTCACACTGAGGTCTCTGACTCCAGGGGAGGTTTTAACACTAGAGCAGGACCGTCCTGACCGGGTGCACCTTGTGCTTCTCAGCCCTTATTCACACTGAGGTCTCTGACACTAGGGGAGGTTTTAACACTAGAGCAGGACCGTCCTGACCGGGTGCACCTTGTGCTTCTCAGCCCTTATTCACACTGAGGTCTCTGACACCAGGGGAGGTTTTAACACTAGAGCAGGACCGTCCTGACCGGGTGCACCTTGTGCTTCTCAGCCCTTATTCACACTGAGGTCCCTGACACCAGGGGAGGTTTTAACACCAGAGCAGGACCGTCCTGACCGGGTGCACCTTGTGCTTCTCAGCCCTTATTCACACTGAGGTCTCTGACACTAGGGGAGGTTTTAACACTAGAGCAGGACCGTCCTGACCGGGTGCACCTTGTGCTTCTCAGCCCTTATTCACACTGAGGTCTCTGACTCCAGGGGAGGTTTTAACACTAGAGCAGGACCGTCCTGACCGGGTGCACCTTGTGCTTCTCAGCCCTTATTCACACTGAGGTCCCTGACACTAGGGGAGGTTTTAACACTAGAGCAGGACCGTCCTGACCGGGTGCACCTTG
The DNA here is from genome assembly GCF_048569485.1 of Anomaloglossus baeobatrachus. Classification (NCBI taxonomy): domain Eukaryota; kingdom Metazoa; phylum Chordata; class Amphibia; order Anura; family Aromobatidae; genus Anomaloglossus; species Anomaloglossus baeobatrachus. The sequence goes on along the minus strand of NC_134360.1, from coordinate 1,787,446 downwards.
TGCTTCTCAGCCCTTATTCACACTGAGGTCTCTGACACCAGGGGAGGTTTTAACACTAGAGCAGGACCGTCCTGACCCTGTGCACCTTGTGCTTCTCAGCCCTTATTCACACTGAGGTCTCTGACACTAGGGGAGGTTTTAACACTAGAGCAGGACCGTCGTGACCGGGTGCACCTTGTGCTTCTCAGCCCTTATTCACACTGAGGTCTCTGACACCAGGGGAGGTTTTAACACTAGAGCAGGACCGTCCTGACCGGGTGCACCTTGTGCTTCTCAACCCTTATTCACACTGAGGTCTCTGACACCAGGGGAGGTTTAAACACTAGAGCAGGACCGTCCTGACCGGGTGCACCTTGTGCTTCTCAGCGCTTATTCACACTGAGGTCTCTGACACTAGGGGAGGTTTTAACACCAGAGCAGGACCGTCCTGACCGGGTGCACCTTGTGCTTCTCAACCCTTATTCACACTGAGGTCTCTGACACCAGGGGAGGTTTTAACACTGGAGCAGGATCGTCCTGACCGGGTGCACCTTGTGCTTCTCAGCCCTTATTCACACTGAGGTCTCTGACACCAGGGGAGGTTTTAACACTAGAGCAGGACCGTCCTGACCCTGTGCACCTTGTGCTTCTCAGCCCTTATTCACACTGAGGTCTCTGACACCAGGGGAGGTTTTAACACTAGAGCAGGACCGTCCTGACCGGGTGCACCTTGTGCTTCTCAGCCCTTATTCACACTGAGGTCTCTGACACCAGGGGAGGTTTTAACACTGGAGCAGGATCGTCCTCACCGGGTGCACCTTGTGCTTCTCAGCCCTTATTCACACTGAGGTCTCTGACACCAGGGGAGGTTTTAACACTAGAGCAGGACCGTCCTGACCGGGTGCACCTTGTGCTTCTCAACCCTTTTTCACACTGAGGTCTCTGACACCAGGGGAGGTTTTAACAGTAGAGCAGGACCGTCCTGACCGGGTGCACCTTGTGCTTCTCAGCGCTTATTCACACTGAGGTCTCTGACACTAGGGGAGGTTTTAACACCAGAGCAGGACCGTCCTGACCCTGTGCACCTTGTGCTTCTCAGCCCTTATTCACACTGAGGTCTCTGACTCCAGGGGAGGTTTTAACACTAGAGCAGGACCGTCCTGACCGGGTGCACCTTGTGCTTCTCAACCCTTATTCACACTGAGGTCTCTGACACCAGGGGAGGTTTTAACACTAGAGCAGGACCGTCCTGACCGGGTGCACCTTGTGCTTCTCAACCCTTATTCACACTGAGGTCTCTGACTCCAGGGGAGGTTTTAACACTAGAGCAGGACCGTCCTGACCGGGTGCACCTTGTGCTTCTCAGCCCTTATTCACACTGAGGTCTCTGACTCCAGGGGAGGTTTTAACACTAGAGCAGGACCGTCCTGACCGGGTGCACCTTGTGCTTCTCAGCCCTTATTCACACTGAGGTCCCTGACACCAGGAGAGGTTTTAACACTAGAGCAGGACCGTCCTGACCGGGTGCACCTTGTGCTTCTCAGCCCTTATTCACACTGAGGTCCCTGACACCAGGGGAGGTTTTAACACCAGAGCAGGACCGTCCTGACCGGGTGCACCTTGTGCTTCTCAGCCCTTATTCACACTGAGGTCTCTGACACCAGGGGAGGTTTTAACACTAGAGCAGGACCGTCCTGACCGGGTGCACCTTGTGCTTCTCAGCCCTTATTCACACTGAGGTCCCTGACACCAGGGGAGGTTTTAACACCAGAGCAGGACCGTCCCGTTCCGACTGGGTGCACCTTGTGCTTCTCAGCCCTTATTCACACTGAGGTCTCTGACACCAGGGGAAGTTTTAACACTAGAGCAGGACCGTCCTGACCGGGTGCACCTTGTGCTTCTCAACCCTTATTCACACTGAGGTCTCTGACACCAGGGGAGGTTTTAACTCTAGAGCAGAACCGTCCTGACCGGGTGCACCTTGTGCTTCTCAACCCTTATTCACACTGAGGTCTCTGACACCAGGGGAGGTTTTAACACTAGAGCAGGACCGTCCTGACCGGGTGCACCTTGTGCTTCTCAGCCCTTATTCACACTGAGGTCTCTGACTCCAGGGGAGGTTTTAACACTAGAGCAGGACCGTCCTGACCGGGTGCACCTTGTGCTTCTCAGCCCTTATTCACACTGAGGTCCCTGACACCAGGAGAGGTTTTAACACTAGAGCAGGACCGTCCTGACCGGGTGCACCTTGTGCTTCTCAGCCCTTATTCACACTGAGGTCCCTGACACCAGGGGAGGTTTTAACACCAGAGCAGGACCGTCCTGACCGGGTGCACCTTGTGCTTCTCAGCCCTTATTCACACTGAGGTCTCTGACACTAGGGGAGATTTTAACACTAGAGCAGGACCGTCCTGACCGGGTGCACCTTGTGCTTCTCAGCCCTTATTCACACTGAGGTCCCTGACACCAGGGGAGGTTTTAACACCAGAGCAGGACCGTCCCGTTCCGACTGGGTGCACCTTGTGCTTCTCAGCCCTTATTCACACTGAGGTCTCTGACACCAGGGGAGGTTTTAACACTAGAGCAGGACCGTCCTGACCGGGTGCACCTTGTGCTTCTCAACCCTTATTCACACTGAGGTCTCTGACACCAGGGGAGGTTTTAACTCTAAAGCAGAACCGTCCTGACCGGGTGCACCTTGTGCTTCTCAACCCTTATTCACACTGAGGTCTCTGACACCAGGGGAGGTTTTAACACTAGAGCAGGACCGTCCTGACCGGGTGCACCTTGTGTTTCTCAGCCCTTATTCACACTGAGGTCTCTGACTCCAGGGGAGGTTTTAACACTAGAGCAGGACCGTCCTGACCCTGTGCACCTTGTGCTTCTCAGCCCTTATTCACACTGAGGTCTCTGACACCAGGGGAGGTTTTAACACTAGAGCAGGACCGTCCTCAACGGGTGCACCTTGTGCTTCTCAGCCCTTATTCACACTGAGGTCTCTGACACCAGGGGAGGTTTTAACACCAGAGCAGGACCGTCCTGACCGGGTGCACCTTGTGCTTCTCAGCCCTTATTCACACTGAGGTCTCTGACACCAGGGGAGGTTTTAACACTAGAGCAGGACCGTCCTGACCGGGTGCACCTTGTGCTTCTCAGCCCTTATTCACACTGAGGTCTCTGACACCAGGGGAGGTTTTAACACTAGAGCAGGACCGTCCTGACCGGGTGCACCTTGTGCTTCTCAACCCTTATTCACACTGAGGTCTCTGACACCAGGGGAGGTTTTAACACTAGAGTAGGACCGTCCTGACCGGGTGCACCTTGTGCTTCTCAGCCCTTATTCACACTGAGGTCTCTGACACCAGGGGAGGTTTTAACACTAGAGCAGAACCGTCCTGACCGGGTGCACCTTGTGCTTCTCAGCGCTTATTCACACTGAGGTCTCTGACACTAGGGGAGGTTTTAACACCAGAGCAGGACCGTCCTGACCCTGTGCACCTTGTGCTTCTCAGCCCTTATTCACACTGAGGTCTCTGACACTAGGGGAGGTTTTAACACTAGAGCAGGACCATCCTGACCGGGTGCACCTTGTGCTTCTCAGCGCTTATTCACACTGAGGTCTCTGACACCAGGGGAGGTTTTAACACTAGAGCAGGACCGTCCTGACCGGGTGCACCTTGTGCTTCTCAGCCCTTTTTCACACTGAGGTCCCTGACACCAGGGGAGGTTTTAACACCAGAGCAGGACCGTCCTGACCGGGTGCACCTTGTGCTTCTCAGCCCTTATTCACACTGAGGTCTCTGACACTAGGGGAGGTTTTAACACTAGTGCAGGACCGTCCTGACCGGGTGCACCTTGTGCTTCTCAGCCCTTATTCACACTGAGGTCCCTGACACCAGGGGAGGTTTTAACACCAGAGCAGGACCGTCCCGTTCCGACTGGGTGCACCTTGTGCTTCTCAGCCCTTATTCACACTGAGGTCTCTGACACCAGGGGAGGTTTTAACACTAGAGCAGGACCGTCCTGACCGGGTGCACCTTGTGCTTCTCAACCCTTATTCACACTGAGGTCTCTGACACCAGGGGAGGTTTTAACACCAGAGCAGGACCGTCCTGACCGGGTGCACCTTGTGCTTCTCAGCCCTTATTCACACTGAGGTCTCTGACACCAGGGGAGGTTTTAACTCTAGAGCAGAACCGTCCTGACCGGGTGCACCTTGTGCTTCTCAACCCTTATTCACACTGAGGTCTCTGACACCAGGGGAGGTTTTAACACTAGAGCAGGACCGTTCCGACTGGGTGCACCTTGTGCTTCTCAGCCCTTATTCACACTGAGGTCTCTGACACCAGGGGAGGTTTTAACACTAGAGCAGGACCGTCCTGACCGGGTGCACCTTGTGCTTCTCAACCCTTATTCACACTGAGGTCTCTGACACCAGGGGAGGTTTTAACACTAGAGCAGGACCGTCCTGACCGGGTGCACCTTGTGCTTCTCAGCCCTTATTCACACTGAGGTCTCTGACACCAGGGGAGGTTTTAACACTAGAGCAGAACCGTCCTGACCGGGTGCACCTTGTGTTTCTCAGCCCTTATTCACACTGAGGTCTCTGACACCAGGGGAGGTTTTAACACTAGAGCAGGACCGTTCCGACTGGGTGCACCTTGTGCTTCTCAGCCCTTATTCACACTGAGGCCTCTGACACCAGGGGAGGTTTTAACACTAGAGCAGAACCGTCCTGACCGGGTGCACCTTGTGCTTCTCAGCCCTTATTCACACTGAGGTCTCTGACACTAGGGGAGGTTTTAACACCAGAGCAGGACCGTCCTGACCCTGTGCACCTTGTGCTTCTCAACCCTTATTCACACTGAGGTCTCTGACACCAGGGGAGGTTTTAACACTAGAGCAGGACCGTTCCGACTGGGTGCACCTTGTGCTTCTCAGCCCTTATTCACACTGAGGTCTCTGACTCCAGGGGAGGTTTTAACACCAGAGCAGGACCGTCCTGACCCTGTGCACCTTGTGCTTCTCAGCCCTTATTCACACTGAGGTCTCTGACACCAGGGGAGGTTTTAACACTAGAGCAGGACCGTCCTGACCGGGTGCACCTTGTGCTTCTCAGCCCTTATTCACACTGAGGTCTCTGACACCAGGGGAGGTTTTAACACTAGAGCAGGACCGTCCTGACCGGGTGCACCTTGTGCTTCTCAGCCCTTATTCACACTGAGGTCTCTGACACCAGGGGAGATTTTAACACTAGAGCAGGATCGTCCTGACCGGGTGCACCTTGTGCTTCTCAGCCCTTATTCACACTGAGGTCTCTGACACCAGGGGAGGTTTTAACACTAGAGCAGGATCGTCCTGACCGGGTGCACCTTGTGCTTCTCAGCCCTTATTCACACTGAGGTCTCTGACACCAGGGGAGGTTTTAACACTAGAGCAGGACCGTCCTGACCGGGTGCACCTTGTGCTTCTCAGCCCTTATTCACACTGAGGTCTCTGACACCAGGGGAGGTTTTAACACTAGAGCAGGACCGTCCTGACCGGGTGCACCTTGTGCTTCTCAGCCCTTATTCACACTGAGGTCTCTGACACTAGGGGAGGTTTTAACACTAGAGCAGGACCGTCCTGACCGGGTGCACCTTGTGCTTCTCAGCCCTTATTCACACTGAGGTCTCTGACACCAGGGGAGATTTTAACACTAGAGCAGGACCGTCCTGACCGGGTGCACCTTGTGCTTCTCAGCCCTTATTCACACTGAGGTCTCTGACACCAGGGGAGGTTTTAACACTAGAGCAGGACCGTCCTGACCGGGTGCTCCTTGTGCTTCTCAGCCCTTATTCACACTGAGGTCTCTGACACCAGGGGAGGTTTTAACACTAGAGCAGGACCGTCCTGACCGGGTGCACCTTGTGCTTCTCAGCCCTTATTCACACTGAGGTCTCTGACACCAGGGGAGGTTTTAACACTAGAGCAGGATCGTCCTGACTGGGTGCACCTTGTGCTTCTCAGCCCTTATTCACACTGAGGTCTCTGACTCCAGGGGAGGTTTTAACACTAGAGCAGGACCGTCCTGACCGGGTGCACCTTGTGCTTCTCAGCCCTTATTCACACTGAGGTCCCTGACACCAGGGGACGTTTTAACACTAGAGCAGGACCGTCCTGACCGGGTGCACCTTGTGCTTCTCAGCCCTTATTCACACTGAGGTCTCTGACACCAGGGGAGGTTTTAACTCTAGAGCAGGACCGTCCCGACCGGGTGCACCTTGTGCTTCTCAGCCCTTATTCACACTGAGGTCTCTGACACCAGGGGAGGTTTTAACACCAAAGCAGGACCGTCCTGACCCTGTGCACCTTGTGCTTCTCAGCCCTTATTCACACTGAGGTCTCTGACACCAGGGGAGGTTTTAACACTAGAGCAGGACCGTCCTGACCCTGTGCACCTTGTGCTTCTCAGCCCTTATTCACACTGAGGTCCCTGACACTAGGGGAGGTTTTAACACTAGAGCAGGACCGTCCTGACCGGGTGCACCTTGTGCTTCTCAACCCTTATTCACACTGAGGTCTCTGACACCAGGGGAGGTTTTAACACCAGAGCAGGACCGTCCTGACCGGGTGCACCTTGTGCTTCTCAGCCCTTATTCACACTGAGGTCTCTGACTCCAGGGGAGGTTTTAACACTAGAGCAGGACCGTCCTGACCCTGTGCACCTTGTGCTTCTCAGCCCTTATTCACACTGAGGTCTCTGACTCCAGGGGAGGTTTTAACTCTAGAGCAGGACCATCCTGACCGGGTGCACCTTGTGCTTCTCAGCCCTTATTCACACTGAGGTCTCTGACTCCAGGGGAGGTTTTAACACTAGAGCAGGACCGTCCTGACCGGGTGCACCTTGTGCTTCTCAACCCTTATTCACACTGAGGTCTCTGACACCAGGGGAGGTTTTAACACTAGAGCAGGACCGTCCTGACCGGGTGCACCTTGTGCTTCTCAGCCCTTATTCACACTGAGGTCTCTGACACCAGGGGAGGTTTTAACACTAGAGCAGGACCGTCCTGACCGGGTGCACCTTGTGCTTCTCAGCCCTTATTCACACTGAGGTCTCTGACACCAGGGGAGGTTTTAACACTAGAGCAGGACCGTCCTGACCCTGTGCACCTTGTGCTTCTCAGCCCTTATTCACACTGAGGTCTCTGACTCCAGGGGAGGTTTTAACTCTAGAGCAGGACCGTCCTGACCGGGTGCACCTTGTGCTTCTCAGCCCTTATTCACACTGAGGTCTCTGACTCCAGGGGAGGTTTTAACACTAGAGCAGGACCGTCCTGACCGGGTGCACCTTGTGCTTCTCAGCCCTTATTCACACTGAGGTCACTGACACCAGGGGAGGTTTTAACACTAGAGCAGGACCGTCCTGACCGGGTGCACCTTGTGCTTCTCAGCCCTTATTCACACTGAGGTCTCTGACACCAGGGGAGGTTTTAACACTAGAGCAGGACCGTCCTGACCGGGTGCACCTTGTGCTTCTCAGCCCTTATTCACACTGAGGTCACTGACACCAGGGGAGGTTTTAACACTAGAGCAGGACCGTCCTGACCGGGTGCACCTTGTGCTTCTCAGCCCTTATTCACACTGAGGTCTCTGACTCCAGGGGAGGTTTTAACTCTAGAGCAGGACCGTCCTGACCGGGTGCACCTTGTGCTTCTCAGCCCTTATTCACACTGAGGTTCCTGACACTAGGGGAGGTTTTAACACTAGAGCAGGACCGTCCTGACCGGGTGCACCTTGTGCTTCTCAGCCCTTATTCACACTGAGGTCTCTGACACCAGGGGAGGTTTTAACACTAGAGCAGGACCGTCCTGACCGGGTGCACCTTGTGCTTCTCAGCCCTTATTCACACTGAGGTCCCTGACACCAGGGGAGGTTTTAACTCTAGAGCAGGACCATCCTGACCGGGTGCACCTTGTGCTTCTCAGCCCTTATTCACACTGAGGTCTCTGACACCAGGGGAGGTTTTAACACTAGAGCAGGACCGTCCTGACTGGGTGCACCTTGTGCTTCTCAGCCCTTATTCACACTGAGGTCTCTGACACCAGGGGAGGTTTTAACACTAGAGCAGGACTGTCCTGACCGGGTCGTGGTGTGACGGATTTTAGGTTTTTTGATCAGTGTTAACTAAGTCCCCAATGTTATTTACATGTAGTGCTACTCTTTACTAATTGCCTTATTAGAGGGTTTGTGCTCATGTTGTGTTTTTCTCTTGGGTTATGTCTATGAGGCGGCAGAGTTGGGGTTAGGACGCCCACGGCTAGTTCTCGAGCCCTGAAACACGGAGGTGTGAATTCAGCCCTAGGCCAGGTATGAAGGGACCCAGTGGCACTTAGTACATGGAACGTCCCGTGACGGAACATATGATATGTGTAATCACACACGGGAGTTCCCAGGATAAATGGGATGCTTCTCCGCAGAACCCCAGCACTTGGGCAGGTTGACCAAGCAAAGAAAAGCAGAAAGGAGGAAAGTCTGCTGCCTATTGTGTGGATGGAGGGCATAATCTGCTGATATAAAGGCACTGAGGCTGCTCATGAATATGAATGCCTATTACATGGCTCCCTCCTCCCTGCTCACCAGCCATCACAAAGCTGCTTTGTCACCGGAGCGGAGCTCCTACAGATTAACCATTTATTAGCCAATGGCCGATAGCTCCATCTTCAACATCCTCAGAGTGGTAACCCTGGATCTCGCTGCTTAAGATGACCTGATATAGGACGGATTCTGAGAAAAGTACATGGCACATCCACCGAGAATAACACATTACTTAGTATCACCTCAATTCTACATAGAAACATTACTATTCTGTCTTTATTATATGGTAAATAAGGATCCATATTATCGGCTCACCTCTTATAGAGCCCATGGAGGGGCTGAAGACACAGAAACTGCCAGTAATCCAGACAAAAAGCTTTCAACTTCATCATTTTGATAGCGAGAGGTAAAGCGTGCCTAGATGGCACCCTCCAAAACCAGCCGGTGCCCGACTGCACAGTGGCCCGGACGGACGGGAACATTCTGCCTCCACAAGAAGTAGCAAACTCCAGAAGGATGGAGAACACCCATGTCTCCAGACGACGGCTCCCACCGCTGCATATCACGGGAAGTTCTCCGAATCGTCCTCAGGCAGAAGACACTAATCCACACACATCTATATCACCCAGAGGAAGAAATCACCGGACACGACCATTGTGACAGGACAGAGCCGAACAAAAAGAAGTGTCACCGCCGCCCTCCAATCAGGTATCCTATGGTATTCCCAGCACACGCTGCGCCCTCCAATGATGTATGCCTATGGTATTCCCAGCACACGCTGTCTGTCAGCGCCGTGTGAACAGCTCATCATAGGAGCCATATGCCGCCCGGCCCGGGGATTGGCCCTCCCTGGTTACCATGGAAACCGGAACACACTGATAACAGCTGAAAAAAGGCCCTGGATGGCAGCCTGGAACGAGCAGTCCAGCAGATCAGGGGGTAACGTCTGTGGAACGAGCAGTCCTGCAGATCAGGGGGTAACGTCTGTGGAACGAGCAGTCCAGCAGATCAGGGGGGAACGTCTCTGGAACGAGCAGTCCTGCAGATCAGGGGGTAACGTCTGTGGAACGAGCAGTCCTGCAGATCAGGGGGGAACGTCTGTGGAACGAGCAGTCCTGCAGATCAGGGGGGAACGTCTCTGGAACGAGCAGTCCTGCAGATCAGGGGGTAACGTCTGTGGAACGAGCAGTCCTGCAGATCAGGGGGGAACGTCTGTGGAACGAGCAGTCCTGCAGATCAGGGGGGAACGTCTGTGGAACGAGCAGTCCTGCAGATCAGGGGGGAACGTCTGTGGAACGAGCAGTCCTGCAGATCAGGGGGGAACGTCTGTGGAACGAGCAGTCCTGCAGATCAGGGGGGAACGTCTGTGGAATGAGCAGTCCTGCAGATCAGGGGGTAACATCTGTGGAACGAGCAGTCCTGCAAATCAGGGGGTAACGTCTGTGGAACGAGCAGTCCTGCAAATCAGGGGGGTAATGTCTGTGGAACGAGCAGTCCTGCAAATCAGGGGGTAACATCTGTGGAACGAGCAGTCCTGCAAATCAGGGGGTAACGTCTGAGGAACGAGCAGTCCTGCAAATCAGGGGGGTAATGTCTGTGGAACGAGCAGTCCTGCAAATCAGGGGGGAACGTCTGTGGAACGAGCAGTCCTGCAGATCAGGGGGGAACGTCTGTGGAACGAGCAGTCCTGCAAATCAGGGGGTAATGTCTGTGGAACGAGCAGTCCTGCAAATCAGGGGGTAATGTCTGTGGAACGAGCAGTCCTGCAAATCAGGGGGGAACGTCTGTGGAACGAGCAGTCCTGCAGATCAGGGGGGAACGTCTGTGGAACGAGCAGTCCTGCAAATCAGGGGGGAACGTCTGTGGAACGAGCAGTCCTGCAAATCAGGGGGGAACGTCTGTGGAACGAGCAGTCCTGCAAATCAGGGGGTAATGTCTGTGGAACGAGCAGTCCTGCAAATCAGGGGGGAACGTCTGTGGAACGAGCAGTCCTGCAAATCAGGGGGTAACATCTGTGGAATGAGCAGTCCTGCAGATCAGGGGGTAACGTCTGTGGAACGAGCAGTCCTGCAGATCAGGGGGGAACGTCTGTGGAACGAGCAGTCCTGCAGATCAGGGGGGAACGTCTGTGGAACGAGCAGTCCTGCAGATCAGGGGGGAACGTCTGTGGAACGAGCAGTCCTGCAAATCAGGGGGTAACGTCTGTGGAACGAGCAGTCCTGCAAATCAGGGGGGTAATGTCTGTGGAACGAGCAGTCCTGCAAATCAGGGGGGAACGTCTGTGGAACGAGCAGTCCTGCAGATCAGGGGGGAACGTCTGTGGAACGAGCAGTCCTGCAAATCAGGGGGTAACATCTGTGGAACGAGCAGTCCTGCAAATCAGGGGGTAACGTCTGTGGAACGAGCAGTCCTGCAAATCAGGGGGGTAATGTCTGTGGAACGAGCAGTCCTGCAAATCAGGGGGGAACGTCTGTGGAACGAGCAGTCCTGCAGATCAGGGGGGAACGTCTGTGGAACGAGCAGTCCTGCAAATCAGGGGGTAACATCTGTGGAACGAGCAGTCCTGCAAATCAGGGGGTAACGTCTGTGGAACGAGCAGTCCTGCAAATCAGGGGGGTAATGTCTGTGGAACGAGCAGTCCTGCAGATCAGGGGGGAACGTCTGTGGAACGAGCAGTCCTGCAAATCAGGGGGTAATGTCTGTGGAACGAGCAGTCCTGCAAATCAGGGGGTAACGTCTGTGGAACGAGCAGTCCTGCAAATCAGGGTGGTAACGTCTGTGGAACGAGCAGTCCTGCAAATCAGGGGGGAACGTCTGTGGAACGAGCAGTCCTGCAGATCAGGGGGGAACGTCTGTGGAACGAGCAGTCCTGCAAATCAGGGGGTAATGTCTGTGGAACGAGCAGTCCTGCAAATCAGGGGGTAATGTCTGTGGAACGAGCAGTCCTGCAAATCAGGGGGGAACGTCTGTGGAACGAGCAGTCCTGCAAATCAGGGGGTAACATCTGTGGAATGAGCAGTCCTGCAGATCAGGGGGTAACGTCTGTGGAACGAGCAGTCCTGCAGGTCAGGGGGGAACGTCTGTGGAACGAGCAGTCCTGCAGATCAGGGGGGAACGTCTGTGGAACGAGCAGTCCTGCAGATCAGGGGGGAACGTCTGTGGAACGAGCAGTCCTGCAGATCAGTGGGGAACGTCTGTGGAACGAGCAGTCCTGCAGATCAGGGGGGAACGTCTGTGGAATGAGCAGTCCTGCAAATCAGGGGGTAACATCTGTGGAACGAGCAGTCCTGCAAATCAGGGGGTAACGTCTGTGGAACGAGCAGTCCTGCAAATCAGGGGGGTAATGTCTGTGGAACGAGCAGTCCTGCAAATCAGGGGGGAACGTCTGTGGAACGAGCAGTCCTGCAGATCAGGGGGGGAACGTCTGTGGAACGAGCAGTCCTGCAAATCAGGGGGTAATGTCTGTGGAACGAGCAGTCCTGCAAATCAGGGGGTAATGTCTGTGGAACGAGCAGTCCTGCAAATCAGGGGGGAACGTCTGTGGAACGAGCAGTCCTGCAAATCAGGGGGTAACATCTGTGGAATGAGCAGTCCTGCAAATCAGGGGGGAACGTCTGTGGAACGAGCAGCCCTGCAAATCAGGGGGGAACGTCTGTGGAACGAGCAGTCCTGCAAATCAGGGGGGAACGTCTGTGGAACGAGCAGTCCTGCAAATCAGGGGGGAACGTCTGTGGAACGAGCAGTCCTGCAAATCAGGGGGTAATGTCTGTGGAACGAGCAGTCCTGCAAATCAGGGGGGGGGGTAACGTCTGTGGAACGAGCAGTCCTGCAGATCAGGGGGGTAACGTCTGTGGAACGAGCAGTCCTGCAAATCAGGGGGGAAACGTCTGTGGAACGAGCAGTCCTGCAAATCAGGGGGTAACGTCTGTGGAACGAGCAGCCCTGCAAATCAGGGGGGTAACGTCTGTGGAACGAGCAGCCCTGCAGATCAGGGGGGGTAACGTCTGTGGAACGAGCAGCCCTGCAAATCAGGGGGTAACGTCTGTGGAACGAGCAGTCCTGCAGATCAGGGGGGTAACGTCTGTGGAACGAGCAGCCCTGCAAATCAGGGGGGTAACGTCTGTGGAACGAGCAGTCCTGCAAATCAGGGGGGAACGTCTGTGGAACGAGCAGTCCTGCAAATCAGGGGGTAATGTCTGTGGAACGAGCAGTCCTGCAAATCAGGGGGGGGTAACATCTGTGGAACGAGCAGTCCTGCAGATCAGGGGGGTAATGTCTGTGGAACGAGCAGTCCTGCAAATCAGGGGGGTAACGTCTGTGGAACGAGCAGTCCTGCAAATCAGGGGGGAACGTCTGTGGAACGAGCAGTCCTGCAAATCAGGGGGGTAATGTCTGTGGAACGAGCAGTCCTGCAGATCAGGGGGGTAATGTCTGTGGAACGAGCAGTCCTGCAGATCAGGGGGGGGAAACGTCTGTGGAACGAGCAGTCCTGCAAATCAGGGGGTAACGTCTGTGGAACGAGCAGTCCTGCAAATCAGGGGGGGTATCGTCTGTGGAACGAGCAGTCCTGCAAATCAGGGGGGAACGTCTGTGGAACGAGCAGTCCTGCAAATCGGGGGGGAACGTCTGTGGAACGAGCAGCCCTGCAAATCAGGGGGGGAACGTCTGTGGAACGAGCAGTCCTGCAGATCAGGGGGGAACGTCTGTGGAACGAGCAGTCCTGCAAATCAGGGGGGGGTATCGTCTGTGGAACGAGCAGTCCTGCAAATCAGGGGGGTAATGTCTGTGGAATGAGCAGCCCTGCAAATCAGGGGGGGATCGTCTGTGGAACGAGCAGTCCTGCAAATCAGGGGGGTAATGTCTGTGGAATGAGCAGCCCTGCAAATCAGGGGGGGAACGTCTGTGGAACGAGCAGTCCTGCAAATCAGGGGGGGAACGTCTGTGGAACGAGCAGTCCTGCAAATCAGGGGGGTAACGTCTGTGGAACGAGCAGTCCTCCAAATCAGGGGGGGAACGTCTGTGGAACGAGCAGTCCTGCAAATCAGGGGGTAACATCTGTGGAACGAGCAGTCCTGCAAATCAGGGGGGTAACGTCTGTGGAACGAGCAGTCCTGCAAATCAGGGGGGAACGTCTGTGGAACGAGCAGTCCTGCAAATCAGGGGGGTAACGTCTGTGGAACGAGCAGTCCTGCAAATCAGGGGGTATCGTCTGTGGAACGAGCAGTCCTGCAAATCAGGGGGTAACGTCTGTGGAACGAGCAGTCCTGCAAATCAGGGGGGGTAACGTCTGTGGAACGAGCAGTCCTGCAAATCAGGGGGGAAACGTCTGTGGAACGAGCAGTCCTGCAAATCAGGGGGGAACGTCTGTGGAACGAGCAGTCCTGCAAATCAGGGGGGAACGTCTGTGGAACGAGCAGTCCTGCAAATCAGGGGGGTAACGTCTGTGGAACGAGCAGTCCTGCAAATCAGGGGGGTAACGTCTGTGGAACGAGCAGTCCTCCAAATCAGGGGGGTAACGTCTGTGGAACGAGCAGTCCTGCAAATCAGGGGGGTAACGTCTGTGGAACGAGCAGTCCTGCAAATCAGGGGGGAACGTCTGTGGAACGAGCAGTCCTGCAAATCAGGGGGGGTAACGTCTGTGGAACGAGCAGTCCTGCAAATCAGGGGGGAAACGTCTGTGGAACGAGCAGTCCTGCAAATCAGGGGGGAACGTCTGTGGAACAAGCAGTCCTGCAAATCAGGGGGGAACGTCTGTGGAACGAGCAGTCCTGCAAATCAGGGGGGTAACGTCTGTGGAACGAGCAGTCCTGCAAATCAGGGGGGTAACGTCTGTGGAACGAGCAGTCCTCCAAATCAGGGGGGTAACGTCTGTGGAACGAGCAGTCCTGCAAATCAGGGGGGTAACGTCTGTGGAACGAGCAGTCCTGCAAATCAGGGGGTATCGTCTGTGGAACGAGCAGTCCTGCAAATCAGGGGGTAACGTCTGTGGAACGAGCAGTCCTGCAAATCAGGGGGGAACGTCTGTGGAACGAGCAGTCCTGCAATTTAGGGGGGGTAACGTCTGTGGAACGAGCAGTCCTGCAAATCAGGGGGGAAACGTCTGTGGAACGAGCAGTCCTGCAAATCAGGGGGGTAACGTCTGTGGAACGAGCAGCCCTGCAAATCAGGGGGGAACGTCTGTGGAACGAGCAGTCCTGCAAATCAGGGGGGGTAACGTCTGTGGAACGATCAGTCCTGCAGATCAGGGGGGAAACGTCTGTGGAACGAGCAGTCCTGCAAATCAGGGGGGTAACGTCTGTGGAACGAGCAGTCCTGCAAATCAGGGGGGAACGTCTGTGGAACGAGCAGTCCTGCAAATCAGGGGGGAACGTCTGTGGAACGAGCAGTCCTGCAAATCAGGGGGTAACGTCTGTGGAACGAGCAGTCCTGCAAATCAGGGGGGTATCGTCTGTGGAACGAGCAGTCCTGCAAATCAGGGGGGAACGTCTGTGGAACGAGCAGTCCTGCAAATCAGGGGGGAACGTCTGTGGAACGAGCAGTCCTGCAAATCAGGGGGTAACGTCTGTGGAACGAGCAGTCCTGCAAATCAGGGGGGTATCGTCTGTGGAACGAGCAGTCCTGCAAATCAGGGGGGTATCGTCTGTGGAAGGAGCAGTCCTGCAAATCAGGGGGGTAACGTCTGTGGAACGAGCAGTCCTGCAAATCAGGGGGTAACGTCTGTGGAACGAGCAGTCCTGCAAATCAGGGGGGAACGTCTGTGGAATGAGCAGTC
Organism: Anomaloglossus baeobatrachus; assembly: GCF_048569485.1. NCBI lineage: Eukaryota > Metazoa > Chordata > Amphibia > Anura > Aromobatidae > Anomaloglossus > Anomaloglossus baeobatrachus. Next base: position 1,772,118 of record NC_134360.1, on the reverse strand, counting down.
CTGCAAATCAGGGGGGGTAACGTCTGTGGAACGAGCAGTCCTGCAAATCAGGGGGGAAACGTCTGTGGAACGAGCAGTCCTGCAAATCAGGGGGGAACGTCTGTGGAACGAGCAGTCCTGCAAATCAGGGGGGGTAACGTCTGTGGAACGAGCAGTCCTGCAAATCAGGGGGGAAACGTCTGTGGAACGAGCAGTCCTGCAAATCAGGGGGGAACGTCTGTGGAACGAGCAGTCCTGCAAATCAGGGGGGAACGTCTGTGGAACGAGCAGTCCTGCAAATCAGGGGGGTAACGTCTGTGGAACGAGCAGTCCTGCAAATCAGGGGGGTAACGTCTGTGGAACGAGCAGTCCTGCAGATCAGGGGGGAACGTCTGTGGAACGAGCAGTCCTGCAATTTAGGGGGGGTAACGTCTGTGGAACGAGCAGTCCTGCAAATCAGGGGGGAAACGTCTGTGGAACGAGCAGTCCTGCAAATCAGGGGGGTAACGTCTGTGGAACGAGCAGTCCTGCAGATCAGGGGGGAAACGTCTGTGGAACGAGCAGTCCTGCAAATCAGGGGGGTAACGTCTGTGGAACGAGCAGTCCTGCAAATCAGGGGGGAACGTCTGTGGAACAAGCAGTCCTGCAAATCAGGGGGGAACGTCTGTGGAACGAGCAGTCCTGCAAATCAGGGGGGGTAACGTCTGTGGAACGAGCAGTCCTGCAGATCAGGGGGGAAACGTCTGTGGAACGAGCAGTCCTGCAAATCAGGGGGGTAACGTCTGTGGAACGAGCAGTCCTGCAAATCAGGGGGGAACGTCTGTGGAACGAGCAGTCCTGCAAATCAGGGGGGAACGTCTGTGGAACGAGCAGTCCTGCAAATCAGGGGGTAACGTCTGTGGAACGAGCAGTCCTGCAAATCAGGGGGGTATCGTCTGTGGAACGAGCAGTCCTGCAAATCAGGGGGGTATCGTCTGTGGAACGAGCAGTCCTGCAAATCAGGGGGGGTAACGTCTGTGGAACGAGCAGCCCTGCAGATCAGGGGGGAAACGTCTGTGGAACGAGCAGTCCTGCAAATCAGGGGGGTAACGTCTGTGGAACGAGCAGTCCTGCAAATCAGGGGGGAACATCTGTGGAACGAGCAGTCCTGCAAATCAGGGGGGAACGTCTGTGGAACGAGCAGTCCTGCAGATCAGGGGGGTATCGTCTGTGGAACGAGCAGTCCTGCAAATCAGGGGGGTAACGTCTGTGGAACGAGCAGTCCTGCAAATCAGGGGGGAACGTCTGTGGAACGAGCAGTCCTGCAAATCAGGGGGGAAACGTCTGTGGAACGAGCAGTCCTGCAAATCAGGGGGCAGGGGGCGCCTCAGGGGGTGTAGTCGGGTCCCCTCACCTTGTGGGCCGCAGGCTGAACCCCAGCCCGGCCGTTACTTGCAATACAGGTGTGTTGTTGGGGCAGAGTGTGGATGCATGGGGCCCATTCATGACAGCGTTCTTTCTGTGCTCTCCAGCTCCTTCTTCACTTTCAGGAAAGAGACAATTGCAGGCAGCGGATAAACCAAACACCGATTTATTAAACAAAGCTTCCATCTTTTTGTTTGCAGCAGGTTTACTTTAGTACGTTACAAGTTACAGGCCCTTTTCTACAAAAACGGTTTCCTTTTTCTCTACGGGCACTTTCCTTTGCCTGCAGGGGCCAATTGTTATCCCCCTAGCAGTGGTACTCCTATCCCGATTTTAGTCCAGCCCTTTCCCAGGTATTTGTATTGAACTAGGGGACGGCTCCAGTACTCACTACCGGCTCCGGATTAGCTCCAACTTCTCCGCTCCACTGCCACAGCACCCACTCCTGCACCCTGCCCCGGCACTTCTCCTCAGCTCTCCCATGTTACATCTCACAGCACCCACTCCTGCACCCTGCCCCGGCACTTCTCAGCTCTCTCCCATGTTACATCTCACAGCACCCACTCCTGCACTCTGCCCCGGCACTTCTTCTCAGCTCTCTCCTGTTACATCTCACAGCACCCACTCCTGCACTCTGCCCCGGCACTTCTCCTCAGCTCTCTCCCATGTTACATCTCACAGCACCCACTCCTGCACTCTGCCCCGGCACTTCTCCTCAGCTCTCTCCCATGTTACATCTCACAGCACCCACTCCTGCTCTCTGCCCCGGCACTTCTCCTCAGCTCTCTCCTGTTACATCTCACAGCACCCACTCCTGCACTCTGCCCCGGCACTTCTCCTCAGCTCTCTCCCATGTTACATCTCACAGCACCCACTCCTGCTCTCTGCCCCGGCACTTCTCCTCAGCTCTCTCCCATGTTACATCTCACAGCACCCACTCCTGCACTCTGCCCCGGCACTTCTCCTCAGCTCTCTCCTGTTACATCTCACAGCACCCACTCCTGCACTCTGCCCCGGCACTTCTCCTCAGCTCTCTCCCATGTTACATCTCACAGCACCCACTCCTGCACTCTGCCCCGGCACTTCTCCTCAGCTCTCTCCCATGTTACATCTCACAGCACCCACTCCTGCACTCTGCCCCGGCACTTCTCCTCAGCTCTCTCCCATGTTACATCTCACAGCACCCACTCCTGCACTCTGCCCCGGCACTTCTTCTCAGCTCTCTCCCATGTTACATCTCACAGCACCCTGCCCTGCTCTCTGCCCCGGCACTTCTCCTCAGCTCTCTCCCATGTTACATCTCACTGCACCCACTCCTGCACTCTGCCCCGGCACTTCTCCTCAGCTCTCTCCCATGTTACATCTCACAGCACCCACTCCTGCACTCTGCCCCGGCACTTCTCCTCAGCTCTCTCCCATGTTACATCTCACAGCACCCACTCCTGCACTCTGCCCCGGCACTTCTTCTCAGCTCTCTCCCATGTTACATCTCACAGCACCCTGCCCTGCTCTCTGCCCCGGCACTTCTCCTCAGCTCTCTCCCATGTTACATCTCACAGCACCCACTCCTGCTCTCTGCCCCGGCACTTCTCCTCAGCTCTCTCCCATGTTACATCTCACAGCACCCACTCCTGCACTCTGCCCCGGCACTTCTCCTCAGCTCTCTCCCATGTTACATCTCACAGCACCCACTCCTGCTCTCTGCCCCGGCACTTCTCCTCAGCTCTCTCCCATGTTACATCTCACAGCACCCACTCCTGCACCCTGCCCCGGCACTTCTCCTCAGCTCTCTCCCATGTTACATCTCACAGCACCCACTCCTGCACTCTGCCCCGGCACTTCTCCTCAGCTCTCTCCCATGTTACATCTCACAGCACCCACTCCTGCTCTCTGCCCCGGCACTTCTCCTCAGCTCTCTCCCATGTTACATCTCACAGCACCCACTCCTGCACTCTGCCCCGGCACTTCTCCTCAGCTCTCTCCCATGTTACATCTCACAGCACCCACTCCTGCACTCTGCCCCGGCACTTCTCCTCAGCTCTCTCCCATGTTACATCTCACAGCACCCACTCCTGTTCTCTGCCCCGGCACTTCTCCTCAGCTCTCTCCCATGTTACATCTCACAGCACCCACTCCTGCACTCTGCCCCGGCACTTCTCCTCAGCTCTCTCCCATGTTACATCTCACAGCACCCACTCCTGCACTCTGCCCCGACACTTCTCCTCAGCTCTCTCCCATGTTACATCTCACAGCACCCACTCCTGCACTCTGCCCCGGCACTTCTCAGCTCTCTCCCATGTTACATCTCACAGCACCCACTCCTGCACTCTGCCCCGGCACTTCTCAGCTCTCTCCCATGTTACATCTCACAGCACCCACTCCTGCACTCTGCCCCGGCACTTGTCCTCAGCTCTCTCCCATGTTACATCTCACAGCACCCACTCCTGCACTCTGCCCCGGCACTTCTCCTCAGCTCTCTCCCATGTTACATCTCACAGCACCCACTCCTGCACTCTGCCCCGACACTTCTCCTCAGCTCTCTCCCATGTTACATCTCACAGCACCCACTCCTGCACCCTGCCCCGGCACTTCTCCTCAGCTCTCTCCCATGTTACATCTCACAGCACCCACTCCTGCACTCTGCCCCGGCACTTCTCCTCAGCTCTCTCCCATGTTACATCTCACAGCACCCACTCCTGCACTCTGCCCCGGCACTTCTCCTCAGCTCTCTCCCATGTTACATCTCACAGCACCCACTCCTGCTCTCTGCCCCGGCACTTCTCCTCAGCTCTCTCCCATGTTACATCTCACAGCACCCACTCCTGCTCTCTGCCCCGGCACTTTTCCTCAGCTCTCTCCCATGTTACATCTCACAGCACCCACTCCTGCACTCTGCCCCGGCACTTGTCCTCAGCTCTCTCCCATGTTACATCTCACAGCACCCACTCCTGCACTCTGCCCCGGCACTTCTCCTCAGCTCTCTCCCATGTTACATCTCACAGCACCCACTCCTGCACTCTGCCCCGACACTTCTCCTCAGCTCTCTCCCATGTTACATCTCACAGCACCCACTCCTGCACCCTGCCCCGGCACTTCTCCTCAGCTCTCTCCCATGTTACATCTCACAGCACCCACTCCTGCACTCTGCCCCGGCACTTCTCCTCAGCTCTCTCCCATGTTACATCTCACAGCACCCACTCCTGCACTCTGCCCCGGCACTTCTCCTCAGCTCTCTCCCATGTTACATCTCACAGCACCCACTCCTGCTCTCTGCCCCGGCACTTCTCCTCAGCTCTCTCCCATGTTACATCTCACAGCACCCACTCCTGCTCTCTGCCCCGGCACTTTTCCTCAGCTCTCTCCCATGTTACATCTCACAGCACCCTGCCCTGCTCTCTGCCCCGGCACTTCTCCTCAGCTCTCTCCCATGTTACATCTCACAGCACCCACTCCTGCACTCTGCCCCGGCACTTGTCCTCAGCTCTCTCCCATGTTACATCTCACAGCACCCACTCCTGCACCCTGCCCCGGCACTTCTCCTCAGCTCTCTCCCATGTTACATCTCACAGCACCCACTCCTGCACTCTGCCCCGGCACTTCTCCTCAGCTCTCTCCCATGTTACATCTCACAGCACCCACTCCTGCTCTCTGCCCCGGCACTTCTCCTCAGCTCTCTCCCATGTTACATCTCACAGCACCCACTCCTGCACTCTGCCCCGGCACTTGTCCTCAGCTCTCTCCCATGTTACATCTCACAGCACCCACTCCTGCACTCTGCCCCGGCACTTCTCCTCAGCTCTCCCATGTTACATCTCACAGCACACTGCCCTGCTCTCTGCCCCGGCACTTCTCCTCAGCTCTCTCCCATGTTACATCTCACAGCACCCACTCCTGCTCTCTGCCCCGGCACTTCTCCTCAGCTCTCTCCCATGTTACATCTCACAGCACCCACTCCTGCACTCTGCCCCGGCACTTGTCCTCAGCTCTCTCCCATGTTACATCTCACAGCACCCACTCCTGCACTCTGCCCCGGCACTTCTCCTCAGCTCTCTCCCATGTTACATCTCACAGCACCCACTCCTGCACTCTGCCCCGGCACTTCTCCTCAGCTCTCTCCCATGTTACATCTCACAGCACCCACTCCTGCACCCTGCCCCGGCACTTCTCCTCAGCTCTCTCCCATGTTACATCTCACAGCACCCACTCCTGCTCTCTGCCCCGGCACTTCTCCTCAGCTCTCTCCCATGTTACATCTCACAGCACCCACTCCTGCTCTCTGCCCCGGCACTTCTCCTCAGCTCTCTCCCTGTTACATCTCACTGCACCCACTCCTGCACCCTGCCCCGGCACTTCTCCTCAGCTCTCTCCCATGTTACATCTCACAGCACCCACTCCTGCTCTCTGCCCCGGCACTTCTCAGCTCTCTCCCATGTTACATCTCACAGCACCCACTCCTGCACTCTGCCCCGGCACTTCTCCTCAGCTCTCTCCCATGTTACATCTCACAGCACCCACTCCTGCTCTCTGCCCCGGCACTTCTCCTCAGCTCTCTCCCATGTTACATCTCACAGCACCCACTCCTGCACTCTGCCCCGGCACTTGTCCTCAGCTCTCTCCCATGTTACATCTCACAGCACCCACTCCTGCACTCTGCCCCGGACACTTCTCCTCAGCTCTCTCCCATGTTACATCTCACAGCACCCACTCCTGCACCTCTGCCCCGGCACTTCTCCTCAGCTCTCTCCCATGTTACATCTCACAGCACCCACTCCTGCACTCTGCCCCGGCACTTCTCCTCAGCTCTCTCCCATGTTACATCTCACAGCACCCACTCCTGCACTCTGCCCGGCACTTCTCTCAGCTCTCTCCCATGTTACATCTCACAGCACCCACTCCTGCACTCTGCCCCGGCACTTCTCCTCAGCTCTCTCCCATGTTACATCTCACAGCACCCACTCCTGCTCTCTGCCCCGGCACTTCTCCTCAGCTCTCTCCCATGTTACATCTCACAGCACCCACTCCCTGCTCTCTGCCCCGGCACTTTCTCCTCAGCTCTCTCCCATGTTACATCTCACAGCACCCTTCCCTGCTCTCTGCCCCGGCACCTTCTCCTCAGCTCTCTCCATGTTACATCTCACAGCACCCACTCCTGCACTCTGCCCCGGCACTTCTCCTCAGCTCTCTCCCATGTTACATCTCACAGCACCCACTCCTGCACTCTGCCCCGGCACTTCTCCTCAGCTCTCTCCCATGTTACATCTCACAGCACCCCACTCCTGCACTCTGCCCCGGCACTTCTCCTCAGCTCTCTCCCATGTTACATCTCACAGCACCCACTCCCTGCACTCTGCCCCGGCACTTCTCCTCAGCTCTCTCCATGTTACATCTCACAGCACCCACTCCTGCACTCTGCCCCGGCACTTCTCCTCAGCTCTCTCCCATGTTACATCTCACAGCACCCACTCCTGCACTCTGCCCCGGCACTTCTCCTCAGCTCTCTCCCATGTTACATCTCACAGCACCCACTCCTGCACTCTGCCCCGGCACTTCTCCTCAGCTCTCTCCCATGTTACATCTCACAGCACCCACTCCTGCACTCTGCCCCGGCACTTCTCCTCAGCTCTCTCCATGTTACATCTCACAGCACCCACTCCTGCACTCTGCCCCGGCACTTCTCCTCAGCTCTCTCCCATGTTACATCTCACAGCACCCACTCCTGCACTCCTGCCCGGCACTTCTCCTCAGCTCTCTCCCATGTTACATCTCACAGCACCCACTCCCTGCACTCTGCCCCGGCACTTCTCCTCAGCTCTTCTCCCATGTTACATCTCACAGCACCCACTCCTGCACTCTGCCCCCGGCACTTCTCCTCAGCTCTCTCCCATGTTACATCTCACAGCACCCACTCCTGCACCCTGCCCCGGCACTTCTCCTCAGCTCTCTCCCATGTTACATCTCACAGCACCCACTCCTGCACTCTGCCCCGGCACTTCTCCTCAGCTCTCTCCCATGTTACATCTCACAGCACCCACTCCTGCACTCTGCCCCGGCACTTGCTCCTCAGCTCTCTCCCATGTTACATCTCACAGCACCCACTCCTGCACTCCTGCCCGGCACTTCTCCTCAGCTCTCTCCCATGTCTACATCGTCACAGCACCCACTCCTGCACTCTGCCCGGCACTTCTCCTCAGCTCTCTCCATGTTACATCTCACAGCACCCCCTCCTGCACTCTGCCCCGGCACTTCTCCTCAGCTCTCTCCCATGTTACATCTCACAGCACCCACTCCTGCTCTCTGCCCCGGCACTTCTCCTCAGCTCTCTCCCATGTTACATCTCACAGCACCCCACTCCTGCACTCTGCCCCGGCACTTCTCCTCAGCTCTCTCCCATGTTACATCTCACAGCACCCACTCCTGCACCTCTGCCCCGGCACTTCTCCTCAGCTCTCTCCCATGTTACATCTCACAGCACCACACTCCTGCACTCTGCCCCGGCACTTCTCCTCAGCTCTCTCCCATGTTACATCTCACAGCACCCACTCCTGCACTCTGCCCCCGGCACTTGCTCCTCAGCTCTCTCCCATGTTACATCTCACAGCACCCACTCCTGCACTCTGCCCCGGCACTTCTCCTCAGCTCTCTCCCATGTTACATCTCACAGCACCCACTCCTGCTCTCTGCCCCGGCACTTCTCAGCTCTCTCCTGTTACATCTCACAGCACCCACTCCTGCACGCTGCCCGGGCACTTTCTCCCATGTTACATCTCACAGCACCCACTCCTGCTCTCTGCCCCGGCACTTCTCCTCAGCTCTCTCCCATGTTACATCTCACAGCACCCACTCCTGCTCTCTGCCCCGGCACTTCTCCTCAGCTCTCTCCTGTTACATCTCACTGCACCCACTCCTGCACCCTGCCCCGGCACTTCTCCTCAGCTCTCTCCCATGTTACATCTCACAGCACCCACTCCTGCTCTCTGCCCCGGCACTTCTCAGCTCTCTCCCATGTTACATCTCACAGCACCCACTCCTGCACTCTGCCCCGGCACTTCTCCTCAGCTCTCTCCCATGTTACATCTCACAGCACCCACTCCTGCTCTCTGCCCCGGCACTTCTCCTCAGCTCTCTCCCATGTTACATCTCACAGCACCCACTCCTGCTCTCTGCCCCGGCACTTCTCCTCAGCTCTCTCCCATGTTACATCTCACAGCACCCACTCCTGCTCTCTGCCCCGGCACTTCTCCTCAGCTCTCTCCCATGTTACATCTCACAGCACCCACTCCTGCACTCTGCCCCGGCACTTCTCCTCAGCTCTCTCCTGTTACATCTCACAGCACCCACTCCTGCTCTCTGCCCCGGCACTTCTCCTCAGCTCTCTCCCATGTTACATCTCACAGCACCCACTCCTGCACTCTGCCCCGGCACTTCTCCTCAGCTCTCTCCCATGTTACATCTCACAGCACCCACTCCTGCTCTCTGCCCCGGCACTTCTCAGCTCTCTCCCATGTTACATCTCACAGCACCCACTCCTGCACTCTGCCCCGGCACTTGTCCTCAGCTCTCTCCCATGTTACATCTCACAGCACCCACTCCTGCACTCTGCCCCGGCACTTGTCCTCAGCTCTCTCCCATGTTACATCTCACAGCACCCACTCCTGCTCTCTGCCCCGGCACTTCTCCTCAGCTCTCCCATGTTACATCTCACAGCACACTGCCCTGCATTCAGAGCCCAACCCCCCTTCTCTTCCCTCCTAGGCTGCCCTGCCCCTTCCTTCCCTGTCACTGTTACCAGGGGAACCACTCACTACACTGGCACCTAGAGGGGGGGGGGGGGAGAACCGTACATAACACACAACATTGTACAATGTGCCACCATACTCCTGTAGCGTCTTCAGGAGGGGGAAACGTCTTCTCCACACTAGGGGTCCGTCCACCCCTTACAAACGTCTGTGGAATGAGTAGCCCTGAAAGACCCTCATAGAGACCACGTACAAAGCAAAGTCTGGGGGGGCGCATATACAAACAAACAATGTAAAACAAACAAAAAAAGGATTCTTCTGGATCAAAACCAGTTCATTAAAATCCGACCAGAAAAGTACAAATAAAGACAAAACAATGAGAAACGCACGAGTGTGAGGCAATCACCCATATATTACACAGTAAACACAGGAGAACGTCTACAACACAAAGGCAGCAGATCGTGGTCAGTGACATTAGGGGGTCGCCCACAAGGATCCCTATTTTTCGGGTAATGGGGGACACAGATTTCCAGTTGCTCCTGGGTATAGATCTGAAAATAAGGAGCGCTGATAGTGTAACACCAAAGTGATGGGTGGGGTATACCTGAAATATACACTCACCTGGATCAGTTGTGACAGTCACAACCACTAGTGCGCATGAGATAATGGGCACTAGTGGGATAAAGACCTTGTTGTTGATGCACTGGTCCTGAGGAAGAGGTTTTCACCTCCAAACGCGTAGACCTATGAAATTAAAGAATACTCATCTTCATCAACAATATACGTCTTCATTCGGCTGATGCGCGGCATTAACCCCTTTTCTACCTCAGTTGCTCCTGGGAGCAAACCACAGCCTGGTGTACGTGGTGTGAGTAATGCTGGGAGCGCCTCCTAAGTCCTTTCCAGCCTGATGCCAGGCAGAGTATGCAGCCCCGCAGCCCCCAAACCCCATGGTCTCAGAAGTCACTGGTTTACCCTATAGGACAAGCATATACATACCCTGTCACGGGTGACAGTCATGTTGTTTCTGGCTATAGAAGGTCACAGTGTTTGGCTGCACAGAATGCTGCCTGTCTGGCTGTAGTAACTTCTGGATTTTCATCTCTTCCCCTTTAGGACCCAGGAAAGCGTTCCTTCTGTTGAGCTGCTGATTATCAGTATTCCCCTTGTGCTTAAATTCTCCCATCTTCCCTGGACTGGTGCTGGTGATATCATTCAATTCATTCTAGCTCTGGTTGCAAGCAGGTGGCTTGTACTCATCTGTGGTATCGTTGCTGTAACTTTGCTGAACTTTTGCCTGAGTCATCTGTGGATAAGTAGTTCATGCATTTTCCCTGTGTCTCCTCCTTGTGTCTTCCTTTAGCTTTTAGTGGGGCTGAAGAAGAGTCCATCCAATCCATTCCCTATTTAGGGTCCAGCACTAGGAATTACTTGGAACAGGTATCCGGCTCAGCGCATAGGTGCGGAACCCATCTAGGTTGGTGAGGGACCCCAGTGACCCCCTTTCTCTAAATGCAGAGTTCCCCCTTCCTTCTTACCTTTCACCGATTGCTTGGTACTTCCCCGTACCTAGCGTGACATAACCCTTTTGGAAGTGCCTTTGCCTGATGTAGGGTGTGATAGTGTTACTGTCACACTTTTACATGTGGTTGGCGCGTTCAGACCTACAGATCTCTCATGGACAAAAAAACCACAACTCAACACCACCACAAACAAAGCGGACATTGCTGTACCCTGCATTCTTAGCCAGACCCTATACCGGCTCCACACCTGTTGCCGAGCAGGAATACCTGAAACCCTGAAAAATCCCTACTATAGTCTTGGCTAGTGAGTGGGAAGGTTCACTTGACCCACCGCTACAATAATACAACAACAGGGTAGGTGAGACAAACAGAGGAAAAAGCAAATTGGAGAAGATATGACTTCAGGACGAATCCACAGCAGCTCTTTCCACAAAGGCGGTCAGCATACAAATGGTTTTGTATAATCATCAAGGATTGCTGGGAAACCCTGCTACTTAAACACAAAAGGGGTGGCTACAAAACAGCTGCAGGTGACCTACACTGCTGGAAAGCTGCTAGCAGGTGTCTGAGTGTCTGACCCATATAGTGTCTCACCTGGCTATGAGCTCCTGTGATCCACATGATATAACCCACGGTGTATTGATACCGGGTATATATTTCTTGAACTGTTTGGAAAGGACGACGGGGATGTGACTTTCTCCCCTGCTGTCAGCTTTGATCCCCTGATGAACCCCAGGCACAAATGGGGGGAAACGCGTTGGGAGAAGGGTGAGGTCAAAGACACAACTGAGCGTTTCTGACATATGAATTGTCATTCTTTGCTCACATGCACAGCTCGACAGTAGGCCCGGAAGCGCTAGCAACAAATCGTAAAGTACTCAATGGGTGTATTCCTTTTTCTCCCCCACCTATCTGTAGTCATCTGATATGACTCATGCCTCTTTCTAGGGATGCTTCTGGGGACAGGTTATCCTTGGAATAATGGAGTATGGGGCTCTATCCTTTATATGTGACCTGTAATCCCTGGATTGTGGACATTCAGCCAGGGAGCTGTATGTTATTCTGCATCTTTCTTTGCTAGTGAAGTTAATGAGTGACAATCTAGAGTGCCTCGATCTCCTATTGTTCAATTTCAATGGATCCAGTGGATTACTGGTGAGACCAGTCCTGGGTAACTCTAAGGTGTCACCGAGTGTAAAGATTTATTGCAGGTGACTCTTTGGGTAGCAGCCGCTCTACTAATCTGTGTCTGTTCTTTGTGTATATGTGGTTTTGCACTTAGCACTTTATTCTGGTAAATTTGGTGATAATTATTTTCAGGTTAGTAAGGGATACAATAGGGGCAGCCGCCGTGGAATGGGGGCACCAGGAAAGTTAGGGTGCTTAAAGCCCCATTGCTAGGCAGGGACCAATTAAGGGTGAGTCCTATCCCCTAGGGTCCAGCATCTGAATCTATTAGGTTTATTTACCATTGAGCTCCACGGACCCTAGATACAATTACCCTTAGGGTACCGTCACACTTTAGCGACGCACCAGCGATCCCACCAGTGATCTGACCTGGTCAGCATCGCTGCTGCGTTGCTACATGGTCGCTGGTGAGCTGTCAAACAGGCAGATCTCACCAGCGACCAGTGACCAGCCCCCAGCCAGCGACGCGTGGAAGCGATGCTGCGCTTGCAGGGAGCCGGTGTCTGGAAGCTGCGGGCACTGGTAACCACGGTAAACATTGGGTATGGTTACCAGATATTTACCTTGGTTACCAGCGCACACCACTTAGTGCCGGCTCCCTGCACTCCTAGCCACAGTACACATTGGGTTAATAAGCAAACCTTTGCTTATTTACCCGATGTGTAGTCCGGCTATGTGTGCAGGGAGCCGGCACTGGCAGCGTGAGAGCGGCGGATGCTAGTAACTAAGGTAAATAGCAGGTAATCACCTTGGTTACCCGATGTTTACCTTGGTTACAGCTTACCGCAGGCTGCCAGACGCCGGCTCCTGCTCCCTGCACATTCAGGATTGTTGCTCTCTCGCTGTCACACACAGCGATGTGTGCTTATCAGCGGGAGACCAACAATAAAAAAACTAACCAGGGCTGTGTGTAACGAGCAGCGATCTCACAGCAGGGTCCAGATCACTGCTCAATGTCACACACAGCGAGATCGCTAATCAGGTCACTGCTGCGTCACAAAAACCGTGCCTCAGCAGCGATCTCGCTATGTGAGAAGTGCCCCTTCCACTTTCCATCCGGTGTATCTAAAGCCCGCTTTACACGCTACAATGTATCTTACAATGTGTCGGCGGGGTCACGTCGTAAGTGCCGCACATCCGGCATCGTAAGGTACATTGTAGTGTGTGACAGCGACGTGCGATTACGATTGAACGGTAAAACGTCCATCGCATACACATCGTACCTGTCTCTAGAATTGCACGTCAGATTGTTCATCGTACCCGGGGTAGCGCACATCGCAGTGTGTGACACCCCGGGAACGATGAACAGATCTCACCTGCGTCCTGCGGCTCCCGGCCCACAATGCGGAAGGAAGGAGGTGGGCGGAATGTTTACGTCCCGCTCAGCTCCGCCCCTCCGCTTCTATTGGCCGGCTGCCGCGTGACGTCGCTGTGACGCTGAACGTCCCTCCCACTCCAGGAAGTGGACGTTCGCCGCCCACATCGAGGTCGTATGGACGGGTAAGTGCGTGTGACGGGGGTTACTCGTATGTGCGGCACATGAAACAAATTGAACGTGCCACACATACGATGGGGGCGGTTACGATCGCATACGATATCGAATGCAGAATCGTAACATGTAAAGCAGGCTTTACACTATATGCACATTGTGTGCCTCTGGCTGCATGAATATAACCTTTTTAATTGATATAGAAATAAAGTATACATTTTTATTAGGAGTTTTTTTGTTTGGTTTAATTTGTTTCAGTCTGTCCAGAGGACTTTAGGAACTGCACAGCTGGGACCTCTAGTCTGTACAAGAACCGGGCATCACAAAGTGACTTAGGGCCAGTATAGTCTTGCTTGGGTTTGCCTAACGCTGGGGCCCCTGCCCTCACCCTAACCCTGTAGGTACCCTCGATGGTAGGGAGGTCCTGGTCACCACCCTAGGCCCCATGTCCTGTTCTCATCCTTGATGTTATGACCCCCCTCCACAACCCAGCACCTGGTGGGAATGGGCAAGAACAAGAGTCAACACTCCACCAACAAATATGGGTAGACAGGTAACAACCACAACAAACCCTACTCATACACACGGCAACGACACACAAAAGAGCCACAAAAGGTGCACGAGGAGAGACAACATAAAAGGGGTGAGTAAACAGACTACTGGGGAACGTACAAACACCTGAGAATGCTGCAGCATACTCCAAAGCTTCAGCCAACTGAGAATAAATAACAGCGCCTTCCAACTCCTGGCCAAGCTTCCTAATGATAAAAATAAAAGGCACCCTCTGGTGGAAGGACCTGGGCATGGTCCATACCAAAATCACCTGACCAGGAGTCAGGATCTGTTGGAAGATAACAAGGCATTAACTCTCTCCTCCCCAAAGGAAAGGGAATCCTTTAATAAGCTGAGTCCCAAAAAACAAAGTGAGACTCAGAGTCAGAACCTGTCACGAAAATCTGCAACCGAGGAAAGTCTGTGACACCAGGTGGGTCATAAGGTCTAAACGGGGTATTAAACGACCTCCATTGAGATCTGTGTGGCCGATCGGCAATCTGTTAACAGCCACAATCGGACAGTCTAAATGGGTTTCACACAAATAGAAAATCCTGACCATCTGTCATTATTGCAGCCCATATAGGCTCCTGTACTTGACCCAGACGAATAAAACACCAACACAAATGCTGAGATAAAACAGATGACAAAAAAAAAATCGTGTTTACATAAGAATATAATGGACGTCTTACTCAGATTATATGTGAGGCTAATTACTATGGAGGAGAAATGGCAACAAAACTGCAGCAGTGAATGGGACACATGTAATTAGGGTGGAAATCCGGCAAAACACTGATTATTTTAATGGCAACATCTAAAGCGATCCCCCTGCCCCCACCTTGATTGTGGCGCTCTGTAATTTTGGCCTCCTCCACGCGATCCTGTGTGCAGAATTGAGGGACTTCGTCGTCTCCTTCACGTCTTGAAGTCCGGGCCGGTTATTGTTAATCCGCGGTGAATTAGCTGCCAGTCACTAATACTTAGCGGTAATCTGCCAGTCGGCAATGCAAATGAACCGTTGTCAGCCGCGGACTTTGTACATTTCTCATTTCCTTCAAACAACTCAATAAGAAAGCATTAAGCTTCATCTCACGATCCCAGAGCAAATGAATCCGTCTTTGAGCGACATATCGGGCGGCAGCTAGGCTGTGCTCTGCTCCATGTGTATGGTAATAAATGGCTGCCGCTCCGCCTCATCTAATGCAGATGCACAGAAGATCCACCAGCACATTGCACAATCACAGCTGCACACATTGCAAGACACCTCTGTTCCACCTTATGATGCCGGTGTACTTGCTCTGCAAATGCATTTTTGCACTTATTTTCACAGCAGACTAGGAGCACCTCATTTCACAGGAGCCGGCTCGGGCTGGATCGATGGCCGCCAGATGTGACCCAGATAACTGCCGCTGGCTTAATGAGATGTGTTTGACCGGTGACATCACACCACAATGATGTGCGTCACGCCAGGCCGGCTAATGCCGAGGAGCCAGGGACGCCGGCAGGTCTGCTGGTCACAGGTCACCGATGTGGCCACTGGACAGGATCAGCATATTATAAGGCCAGCTGATGCCGAGGAGCCAGGGACGCCGGCAGGTCTGCTGGTCACCGATGTGGCCACTGGACAGGATCAGCATATTATAAGGCCAGCTGATGCCGAGGAGCCAGGGACGCCGGCAGGTCTGCTGGTCACCGATGTGGCCACTGGACAGGATCAGCATATTATAAGGCCAGCTGATGCCGAGGAGCCAGGGACGCCGGCAGGTCTGCTGGTCACAGGTCACCGATGTGGCCACTGGACAGGATCCTGCTGATGCTGGGGATGATGCAGCCAGTCTGACGTGGATTTTCAAAGTATCGGGTTCATCAAGTCTGAGATCTGTTTCATTCCATGCGTTGCTCGTATCGTGAAATCTGGTGAAAGAACAACTTTAGTTTTGGTCTAGATACGATAAAAATACCTCGACAGCCGAGGTGCAAAAGGCCAGAAATGCAAAACCGTGGCTCGGGCCTCCCTGACCACGACAAGGTTTATATGTCTTCATAAGTGTTCACAGAACCGAGAAAAAAGGAAAAATGTTCTATCCTGTAGCGGTGACCACCCGCTACACCCGAGACCACCCGCTACACCCGAGACCACCCACTACACCAGCGACCACCCGCTACACCAGCGACCACCCGCTACACCCGAGACCACCCGCTACACCAGCGACCACCCGCTACACCAGCGACCACCCGCTACACTCGAGACCACCCGCTACACTCGAGACCACCCGCTACACCCGAGACCACCCGCTACACCCGAGACCACCCGCTACATCCGAGACCACCCGCTACACCCGAGACCACCCGCTACACCCGAGACCACCCGCTACACCCGAGACCACCCACTACACCAGCGACCACCCGCTACACCAGCGACCACCCGCTACACCCGAGACCACCCGCTACACCAGCGACCACCCGCTACACTCGAGACCACCCGCTACACCCGAGACCACCCGCTACACCAGCGACCACCCGCTACACTCGAGACCACCCGCTACACCCGAGACCACCCGCTACACCCGAGACCACCCGCTACACCCGAGACCACCCGCTACATCCGAGACCACCCGCTACACCCGAGACCACCCGCTACACCCGAGACCACCCGCTACACCAGCGACCACCCGCTACACCCGAGACCACCCGCTACACCCGAGACCACCCACTACACCAGCGACCACCCGTTACACCAGCGACCACCCGCTACACCCGAGACCACCCACTACACCAGCGACCACCCGCTACACCAGCGACCACCCGCTACACCCGAGACCACCCGCTACACTCGAGACCACCCGCTACACCAGCGACCACCCGCTACACCTGAGACCACCCGCTACACCCAAGACCACCGGTACACCAACGACCACCCACTACACCCGAGACCACCCGCTACACCCGAGACCACCCGCTACACCAGCGACCACCCGCTACACCCGAGACCACCCGCTACACCCAAGACCACCCGCTACATCCGATACCACCCGCTACACCCGAGACCACCCGCTACACCCGAGACCACCCGCTACACCAGCGACCACCCACCCAAGACCACCCGCTACACCCGAGACCACCCGCTACACCCGAGACCACCCGCTACACTCAAGACCACCAGCTACATCAGCGACCACCCGCTACACCCGAGACCACCCGCTACACCCGAGACCACCCGCTACACCAGCGACCACCCGCTACACCCGAGACCACCCGCTACACCCGAGACCACCCGCTACACCAGTGCCAATCCTCTACACCAGCTACCACCCGCTACACCCGAGACCACCCGCTACACCAGTGACCACCCGCTACACCAGCGACCACCCGCTACACCCGAGACCACCCGCTACACCAGTGACAATCCGCTACACCAGCTACCACCCGCTACACCAGAGACCACCCGCTACACCAGTGACCACCCGCTACACCCGAGACCACCTGCTACACCAGCTACCACCCGCTACACCAGCTACCATCCGCTACACCAGCTACCACCCGCTACACCAGCTACCATCCGCTACACCCGAGACCACCCGCTACACCAGCTACCATCCGCTACACCAGCTACCACCCGCTACACCAGCTACCACCCGCTACACCAGTGACCACCCGCTACACCAGCTACCATCCGCTACACCAGCTACCACCTGCTACACCAGTGACCACCCGCTACACCCGAGACCACCCGCTACACCCGAGACCACCCGCTACACCAGCGACCACCCGCTACACCAGCGACAACAGCGACCATCCGCTACACCAGCGACCACCCGCTACACCAGCGACCACCCGCTACACCCGAGACCACCCACTACACCAGCTACCATCCGCTACACCAGCTACCACCTGCTACACCAGTGACCAGCCGCTACACCCGAGACCACCCGCTACACCCGAGACCACCCGCTACACCAGCGACCACCCGCTACACCCAAGACCACCCGCTACACCAGCTACCACCCGCTACACCAGCTACCATCCGCTACACCAGCTACCACCTGCTACACCAGTGACCACTCGCTACACCCGAGACCACCCGCTACACCCGAGACCACCCGCTACACCAGCGACCACCCGCTACACCCGAGACCACCCACTACACCCGAGACCACCCGCTACACCAGCGACCAACCGCTACACCAGTGACCACCCGCTACACCAGTGACCAACCGCTACACCCGAGACCACCCGCTACACCTGAGACCACCCGCTACACCAGCGACCACCCGCTACACCCGAGAC
This sequence comes from Anomaloglossus baeobatrachus, assembly GCF_048569485.1. Classification (NCBI taxonomy): domain Eukaryota; kingdom Metazoa; phylum Chordata; class Amphibia; order Anura; family Aromobatidae; genus Anomaloglossus; species Anomaloglossus baeobatrachus. The sequence continues at coordinate 1,753,960 of NC_134360.1, read as the reverse complement.
CACCCACTACACCCGAGACCACCCGCTACACCCGAGACCACCCGATACACCAGTGACCATCCGCTACACCAGTGACTACCCGCTACACCAGTGACTACCCGCTACACCAGTGACCACCCGCTACACCAGCGACCACCCACTACACCTGAGACCACCCGCTACACCAGTGACCACCCACTACACCTGAGACCACCCGCTACACCAGTGACCAACCGCTACACCAGTGACCACCCGCTACACCAGTGACCACACCAGTGACCATCCGCTACACCAGTGACCACCCGCTACACCAGTGACCATCCGCTACACCAGTGACCACACCAGTGACCATCCGCTACACCAGTGACCATCCGCTACACCAGTGACCATCTGCTACACCAGTGACTACCCGCTACACCAGTGACTACCCGCTACACCAGTGACCACCCGCTACACCAGCGACCACCCACTACACCTGAGACCACCCGCTACACCAGTGACCACCAACTACACCTGAGACCACCCGCTACACCAGTGACCAACCGCTACACCAGTGACCAACCGCTACACCAGTGACCACCCGCTACACCAGCGACCACCCACTACACCTGAGACCACCCGCTACACCAGTGACCAACCGCTACACCAGTGACCACCCGCTACACCAGTGACCACACCAGTGACCATCCGCTACACCAGTGACCACCCGCTACACCAGTGACCATCCGCTACACCAGTGACCACACCAGTGACCATCCGCTACACCAGTGACCATCCGCTACACCAGTGACCACACCAGTGACCATCCGCTACACCAGTGACCACCCTCTACGCCAGTGACCACCCGCTACGCCAGTGACCACCTGCTGCGCCAGTGACCACACCAGTGACCACCTGCTACACCAGTGACCATCCGCTACACCAGTGACCACCCGCTACACCCGAGACCACCCGCTACACCAGCTACCACCCGCTACACCAGCTACCATCCGCTACACCAGCTACCACCTGCTACACCCGAGACCACCCGCTACACCCGAGACCATCCGCTACACCCGAGACCACCCGCTACACCAGCGACCACCCGCTACACCAGCGACAACAGCGACCATCCGCTACACCAGCGACCACCCGCTACACCAGCGACCACCCGCTACACCCGAGACCACCCGCTACACCCGAGACCACCCACTACACCAGCTACCATCCGCTACACCAGCTACCACCTGCTACACCAGTGACCAGCCGCTACACCCGAGACCACCCGCTACACCAGCGACCACCCGCTACATCCAAGACCACCCGCTACACCAGCTACCACCCGCTACACCAGCTACCATCCGCTACACCAGCTACCACCTGCTACACCAGTGACCACTCGCTACACCCGAGACCACCCGCTACACCCGAGACCACCCGCTACACCAGCGACCAACCGCTACACCCGAGACCACCCACTACACCCGAGACCACCCGCTACACCAGCGACCACCCGCTACACCAGTGACCACCCGCTACACCAGTGACCAACCGCTACACCCGAGACCACCCGCTACACCCGAGACCACCCGCTACACCAGCGACCACCTGCTACACCCGAGACCACCCACTACACCCGAGACCACCCGCTACACCCGAGACCACCCGATACACCAGTGACCATCCGCTACACCAGTGACTACCCGCTACACCAGTGACTACCCGCTACACCAGTGACCACCCGCTACACCAGCGACCACCCACTACACCTGAGACCACCCGCTACACCAGTGACCACCCACTACACCTGAGACCACCCGCTACACCAGTGACCACCCGCTACACCAGTGACCACCCGCTACACCAGCGACCACCCACTACACCTGAGACCACCCGCTACACCAGTGACCAACCGCTACACCAGTGACCACCCGCTACACCAGTGACCACACCAGTGACCATCCGCTACACCAGTGACCACCCGCTACACCAGTGACCATCCGCTACACCAGTGACCACACCAGTGACCATCCGCTACACCAGTGACCATCCGCTACGCCAGTGACCACACCAGTGACCATCCGCTACACCAGTGACCACCCTCTACTCCAGTGACCACCCGCTACGCCAGTGACCACCCGCTGCGCCAGTGACCACACCAGTGACCACCTGCTACACCAGTGACCATCCGCTACACCAGTGACCATCCGCTACACCAGTGACAGTGACTATAGGCCTCATGCATAAAAATGGAGCAACATATATTTGTTTTCAATGATATAAAACATGGTCCATGTCAGTCGTGACCATTTAGATACATTTTTCTATTTATGCACAAAATAAAACCATGAAAGTGTGAATATGATTGGTATAAAATAAGACGTTTTGCTTCGAGCCCTTTCTATGCTGGGCAATGATTGTACCTTGTCTGTCTGCTCTCCAGGTTACTTTCACACTTGCGTTGTTTTCCTTCCATCACAATCCACCCTTTTAGAAAACAGCGGAATCCGTTAACGGATTCCGCTGTTTCCCATAGACTTGTATGGATGACGGATTGTGCCAAGAGGACCTGCGTTGCTTCCGCCGGACGACGCTCTGTTGCTTCCGCCCAGCGGGAGGAACGCAGCATGTAACGTTTTTTTGAGCAGCGGAATCCTAAGGCTACATGCGCACGCTGCATCTTTTTGTGGTCACAAACTGCAGCCAAAACTGCAGCCAAAACTGCAGCCAAAATGCAGCCAAAACTGCAGCCAAAACTGCAGCCAAAATGCAGCCAAAACTGCCGCCAAAACTGCCGCCAAAACTGCCGCCAAAATGCAGCCAAAACTGCACCTTGTCAGAGAGAGCCTGGAAATGTCACAAAAAACGCATGTAATTTTAGGTGCGTTTTTGCTGCGTTTTTGTGACAAATGTTGACAAAAACGCAGGAAGAATGAACATGCTGCATTTTGGGCTATGTGCGCACAGTGCGTTTTTCGCGGCGTTTTTGCGCGTTTTTCGGGTGCGTTTTTGGCCTCAAAACTGCATGACTTTGCTTCCCCAGCAAAGTCTATGAGTTTTCATTTTTGCTGTCCGCACACAACTGTTTTTTTAAGCTGCGTTTTTGAGCTTGAAAAAAAAATGGACATGTCAATTCTTTCCTGCGTTTTTCTGCGTTTTCCGCTCATGCAATGCATTGGAAAAACGCAGCAAAACGCGGAGATCAAAAACGCAGCAAAACGCAGGCAAAAACGCACCAAATCGTGGTAAAAACGCATGCGTTTTTTTTTTGCGTTTTTTCGACGCAGGTGCGTTTTTGTGCGTTTTTAGCGGCCAAAAACGCACAAAAACGCAGCGTCAAAAAAACGCAGTGTGCTCACATAGCCTTAGGCTACATGCGCACGCTGCTTCTTTTTCGTGTTCACAAACTGCAGCCAAAACTGCATCTTGTCAGAGAGAGCCTGGAAATGTCACAAAAAATGTAGGTGCTTTTTTGGTGCGTTTTTGCTGCTTTTTTGGTGTGTTTTTGGCTGCAGTTTTGTCAACAATTGTTTCATGTATTTTACAGTTCAAACAAGCCCATAAAGCTTGTTCAATTGAAAAAAAAAAAATTAAAAATAAATAAATAATTAAAAAAAACGGCGTGAGGTCCCCCCCAATTTTAATACCAGCCAGATAAAGCCATACGGCTGAAGGCTGGTATTCTCAGGATGGGGAGCCCCACGTTATGGGGAGCCCCCCAGCCTAACAATATCAGTCAGCAGCCGCCCAGAATGGCCGCATACATTATATGCGACAGTTCTGGGACTGTACCCGGCTCTTCCCGATTTGCCCTGGTGCGTTGGCAAATCGGGGTAATAAGGAGTTATTGGCAGCCCATAGCTGCCACTAAATCCTAGATTAATCATGTCAGGCGTCTATGAGATTCCTTCCATGATTAATCTGTAAATTACAGTAAATAAACACACACACACCCGAAAAATCCTTTATTAGAAATAAAAAACACAAACAAATTCCCTCATTACCAATTTATTAACCCCGACAAAGCCCTCTATGTCCGGCGTAATCCAGGATGGTCCAGCGTCGCTTCCAGCTCTGCTGCATAGAGGTGACCGGAGAAGCAGCAGACACCGCCGCTCCTGTCAGCTCCACGCAGCAACTGAAGAGAGCCGCGCGATCAGCTGAGCTGTCACTGAGGTTACCCGCGGCCACCACTGTATCCAGCGGTGGCCGCGAGTAACCTCAGTGACAGCTCAGCTGATCGCGCTACTGCGTGGAGCTGACAGGAGCGTGGAGAACGGGACTATCAGCGGTGGCAGCGAGAGGGGTCCATCATCTCCCCTGTACGTGCACACTGGGGACAGCGGTACTTCGGGGAACACGTGGAGGACGGGACTATCAGCGGCGGCAGCGAGAGGGGGACGGACATTGGCAGCTAAAAACATTGATTTTTCCCTCTCGCTGCCGCCGCTGATAGTCCCGTCCTCCACATCATCTCCCCTGTGCGTGCATGCTGGGGACAGCGGTACTTCGGGGAACACGTGGAGGACGGGACTATCAGCGGTGGCGGCAGCGAGAGGGAAAAATCAATGTTTTCAGCTGCCAATGTCCATCCCCCTCTCGCTGCCGCTGATAGTCCCGTCCTCCACGTGTTCCCCGAAGTACCGCTGTCCCCAGCGTGCACGCACAGGGGAGATGATGTGGAGGACGGGACTATCAGCGGCGGGAGCGAGAGGGGGATGGACATTGGCAGCTGAAAACATTGATTTTTCCCTCTCGCTGCCGCCGCTGCTGATTTGGTACTAAAAACGCAGGTAAAAGGCAGGTAAAATGCACCACTTTTGATAGCATGCATTTTTCCTGCATTTTTGATGCCCTCATTGATTTCAATGGGTGACAAATGTTGACAAAAACGCAGGAAGAATGAACATGCTGCATTTTTTTTGTCACAAACTTTTGACAAAAAAAACGCTGACAAACTGCAATGTGCGCACGACAAATCTGACTTCTCATAGACTTTGCTTGGAAGTCAAATGTCAGAAAGTTCTGCTGACAAAACTGCAGCCAAAAAAGCAGCAAAAAAGCAGGAAAAAAGCAGCGTGCGCATGTAGCCTTAGGATTTCACTGCGCATGCTCTCTCTGGCTCCCTGCACCCGTAACCAAGGTAAATATCGGGTAACCACGCAAATTTATAGTGATTTACAGCCATGGAGTCTTCCCTTTGCCTTCATTTCTGATGTAATTTGCAATGTAAATGATTTACTCTGGCAGCAGAATTTAATACCACATAAAGCAGGTTCTCTCACAGGGAACACGTACGACACATGCAAATTTCACAGAGCCGCCCCACAAGCCATCTCTGACTAATTCTTCATGGATTTCTCTGCAGATTGTAAATGAGATGATTATAATGCATGGCAGAAAATAAAGTCACGGCGATCGCACAGTTCTGCATCTACCAACTAAATATAAAGGCGACAGCAGAACAGTGATCCGCAAGGAGGCAAAGACGAAACCAGAAACGTCGAGAAATCATGCAAAAATCTGTACTGCTACCAATGTAAAGAAATGGGCTGGAATTACTGGGGAGAAAGCTGGAGAAGACTATCAGATGTCTATTATCCATCCCTCTATCCATTATCCATCCCTCTATCCATTATCCATCCCTCTATCCATCCCTCTATCCATTATCCATCCCTCTATCCATCCCTCTATCCATTATCCATCCCTCTATCCATCCCTCTATCCATTATCCATCCCTCTATCCATTATCCATCCCTCTATCCATTATCCATCCCTCTATCCATTATCCATCCCTCTATCCATTATCCATCCCTCTATCTATTATCCATCCCTCTATCTATTATCCATCCCTCTATCCATTATCCATCCCTCTATCCATTATCCATCCCTCTATCCATTATCCATCCCTCTATCCATTATCCATCCCTCTATTTATTATCCATCCCTCTATCCATTATCCATCCCTCTATCCATCCCTCTATCCATTATCCATCCCTCTATCCATCCCTTTATCCATTATCCATCCCTCTATCCATCCCTCTATCCATCCCTCTATCCATCCCTCTATCCATTATCCATCCCTCTATCCATTATCCATCCCTCTATCCATTATCCATCCCGTTATCCATTATCCATCCCTCTATCCATTATCCATCCCTCTATCCATTATCCATCCCTCTATCCATTATCCATCCCTCTATCTATTATCCATCCCTCTATCCATTATCCATCCCTCTATCCATTATCCATCCCTCTATCCATTATCCATCCCTCTATTTATTATCCATCCCTCTATTATCCATCCCTCTATTATCCATCCATCTATTTATTATCCATCCCTCTATTATCCATCCCTCTATTATCCATCCCTCTATTTATTATCCATCCCTCTATTATCCATCCCTCTATTTATTATCCATCCCTCTATTATCCATCCCTCTATTTATTATCCATCCCTCTATTATCCATCCCTCTATTTATTATCCATCCCTCTATTATCCATCCCTCTATTTATTATCCATCCCTCTATTATCCATCCCTCTATCCATTATCCATCCCTCTATTATCCATCCCTCTATTATCCATCCCTCTATCCATTATCTATTATCTATCCCTCTATCCATTATCCATCCCTCTATTATCTATCCATTATCTATTATCCATCCCTCTATTTATTATCTATCCCTCTATCCATTATCCATCCCTCTATCTATTATCCATCCCTCTATCTATTATCCATCCCTCTATCTATTATCCATCCCTCTATCTATTATCCATCCCTCTATCCATTATCCATCCCTCTATCTATTATCCATCCCTCTACTTATTATCCATCCCTCTATCCATTATCCATCCCTCTACTTATTATCCATCCCTCTATCCATTATCCATCCCTCTATCTATTATCCATCCCTCTATCCATTATCCATCCCTCTATCTATTATCCATCCCTCTATCCATTATCCATCCCTCTATCTATTATCCATCCCTCTATCCATTATCTATCCCTCTATCCATTATCCATCCCTCTATCTATTATCAATCCCTCTATCCATTATCCATCCCTCTATCTATTATCAATCCCTCTATCCATTATCCATCCCTCTATCCATTATCCATCCCTCTATCCATTATCCATCCCTCTATCCATTATCCATCCCTCTATCCATTATCCATCCCTCTATTTATTATCCATCCCTCTATCTATTATCCATCGCTCTATCCATTATCCATCCCTCTATTATCCATCCCTCTATTTATTATCCATCCCTCTATTATCCATCCCTCTATTTATTATCCATCCCTCTATTATCCATCCCTCTATTTATTATCCATCCCTCTATTTATTATCCATCCCTCTATTATCCATCGCTCTATCCATTATCCATCCCTCTAGCTATTATCCATCCCTCTATCTATCATCCATCCCTCTATTTATTATCCATCCCTCTATTATCCATCCCTCTATCTATTATCCATCCCTCTATCCATTATCCATCCCTCTATCCATTATCCATCCCTCTATCTATTATCCATCCCTCTACTTATTATCCATCCCTCTATTATCCATCCCTCTATTTATTATCCATCCCTCTATTATCCATCCCTCTATTTATTATCCATCCCTCTATTATCCATCCCTCTATTTATTATCCATCCCTCTATTATCCATCCCTCTATTTATTATCCATCCCTCTATCCATTATCCATCCCTCTATCTATTATCCATCCCTCTATTATCTATCCCTCTATCCATTATCCATCCCTCTATTATCCATCCCTCTATTTATTATCCATCCCTCTATCCATTATCTATCCCTCTATCTATTATCCATCCCTCTATTTATTATTCATACCTCTATTATCCATCCCTCTATCCATTATCTATTATCTATCCCTCTATTTATCCGTTTATCTAGGGAAGGAAAACATTGGTGCATGAGAAATGTAACCTGTTTTTCGGTCAGTTTTTGTCGCTGATTCTGCTCTTATTTTTCAGCTCTAGTTAATGAGATGTGATCTACCCTATGTATAGGCCTTCAACCGATCGAAAAACTAGCACTGCTGTCTACTAAACATTATTATTTTTGCCTTAGTTATTAAAACAAATTCATACATGTAGATTTATTTTATTTATGAAGAATTTACATAAAAAATTAGAATTAAACATCCATAAAAAGTTGTCATTGAGACATTGTTCATTTACTAAGATACTTAGCAGAAGCGGCCCTTTACTAATTTCTTACAGTGAGTTTCACCAGGACAATCACTTTTAAAAGACAGGAAGCAGTAATCCGTCATCATGTGAGTGTCCCAGTGTTTTCGTATCTTTATTCTGCAGTTCTTAAAGCTTGGTGGGATCACCTTGCTCCTCCCTTTACCAAGGTTTTCTGGGAAATGATCCAAGTGGCTGTGGCGATAATGCACCTTGATACTGATTATGCAGCCAAGGTGATGGAAAGAAGATGGAATTCTTGCTACTAGTTCAGTGTAACTATTTACTTTAGATTTCCCAAGAAAATTCTGTACAACCATAGTGAAAGAAGACCATGCACATGCCTCATGTAAAACCATAGTGAAAGAAGACCATGCACATGCCTCATGTAAAACCATAGTGAAAGAAGACCATGCACGTGCCTCATGTAAAACCATAGTGAAAGGAGACAATGCACCTGCCTCATGTACAACCATAGTGAAAGGAGACAATGCACCTGCCTCATGTATAACCATAGTGAAAGGAGACAATGCACCTGCCTCATGTATAACCATAGTGAAAGGAGACCATGCACGTGCCTCATGTAAAACCATAGTGAAAGGAGACAATGCACCTGCCTCATGTACAACCATAGTGAAAGGAGACAATGCACCTGCCTCATGTATAACCATAGTGAAAGAAGACCATGCCTCATGTATAACCATAGTGAAAGAAGACCATGCACGTGCCTCATGTAAAACCATAGTGAAAGGAGACCGTGCATCTGCCTCATGTACAACCATAGTGAAAGAAGACCATGCACCTGCCTCATGTACAACCATAGTGAAAGGAGACAATGCATCTGCCTCATGTACAACCATAGTGAAAGAAGACCATGCACGTGCCTCATGTAAAACCATAGTGAAAGGAGACAATGCACCTGCCTCATGTATAACCATAGTGAAAGAAGACCATGCCTCATGTACAACCATAGTGAAAGAAGACCATGCACGTGCCTCATGTAAAACCATAGTGAAAGGAGACAATGCACCTGCCTCATGTACAACCATAGTGAAAGGAGACAATGCACCTGCCTCATGTACAACCATAGTGAAAGGAGACAATGCACCTGCCTCATGTATAACCATAGTGAAAGGAGACCATGCATCTGCCTCATGTATAACCATAGTGAAAGAATACCATGCCTCATGTACAACCATAGTGAAAGGAGACCATGCACTTGCCTCATGTACAACCATAGTGAAAGGAGACCATGCACGTGCCTCATGTACAACCATAGTGAAAGGAGACCGTGCATCTGCCTCATGTACAACCATAGTGAAAGGAGACCATGCACGTGCCTCATGTACAACCATAGTGAAAGGAGACAATGCATCTGCCTCATGTACAACCATAGTGAAAGGAGACCATGCACGTGCCTCATGTACAACCATAGTGAAAGGAGACCATGCATCTGCCTTATGTACAACCATAGTGAAAGGAGACCATGCATCTGCCTCATGTATAACCATAGTGAAAAGGAGACCATGCACCTGCCTCATGTACAGCCATAGTGAAAGAAGACCATGCCTCATCTACAACCATAGTGAAAGGAGACCATGCACTTGCCTCATGTACAACCATAGTGAAAGGAGACCATGCACGTGCCTCATGTACAACCATAGTGAAAGGAGACAATGCATCTGCCTCATGTACAACCATAGTGAAAGGAGACCATGCACGTGCCTCATGTACAACCATAGTGAAAGGAGACCATGCATCTGCCTTATGTACAACCATAGTGAAAGGAGACCATGCATCTGCCTCATGTATAACCATAGTGAAAAGGAGACCATGCACCTGCCTCATGTACAGCCATAGTGAAAGAAGACCATGCCTCATGTACAACCATAGTGAAAGGAGACCATGCACTTGCCTCATGTACAACCATAGTGAAAGGAGACCATGCACATGCCTCATGTACAACCATAGTGAAAGGAGACCGTGCATCTGCCTCATGTACAACCATAGTGAAAGGAGACCATGCACGTGCCTCATGTACAACCATAGTGAAAGGAGACAATGCATCTGCCTCATGTACAACCATAGTGAAAGGAGACAATGCATCTGCCTCATGTACAACCATAGTGAAAGGAGACCATGCACGTGCCTCATGTACAACCATAGTGAAAGGAGACCATGCATCTGCCTTATGTACAACCATAGTGAAAGGAGACCATGCATCTGCCTCATGTATAACCATAGTGAAAAGGAGACCATGCACCTGCCTCATGTACAGCCATAGTGAAAGAAGACCATGCCTCATCTACAACCATAGTGAAAGGAGACCATGCACTTGCCTCATGTACAACCATAGTGAAAGGAGACCATGCATCTGCCTTATGTACAACCATAGTGAAAGGAGACCATGCATCTGCCTCATGTATAACCATAGTGAAAAGGAGACCATGCACCTGCCTCATGTACAGCCATAGTGAAAGAAGACCATGCCTCGTGTACAACCATAGTGAAAGGAGACCATGCACTTGCCTCATGTACAACCATAGTGAAAGGAGACCATGCACGTGCCTCATGTACAACCATAGTGAAAGGAGACCGTGCATCTGCCTCATGTACAACCATAGTGAAAGGAGACCATGCACGTGTCTCATGTACAACCATAGTGAAAGGAGACAATGCATCTGCCTCATGTACAACCATAGTGAAAGGAGACAATGCATCTGCCTCATGTACAACCATAGTGAAAGGAGACCATGCACGTGCCTCATGTACAACCATAGTGAAAGGAGACCATGCATCTGCCTTATGTACAACCATAGTGAAAGGAGACTATGCATCTGCCTCATGTATAACCATAGTGAAAAGGAGACCATGCACCTGCCTCATGTACAGCCATAGTGAAAGAAGACCATGCCTCATCTACAACCATAGTGAAAGGAGACCATGCACTTGCCTCATGTACAACCATAGTGAAAGGAGACCATGCACGTGCCTCATGTACAACCATAGTGAAAGGAGACAATGCATCTGCCTCATGTACAACCATAGTGAAAGGAGACCATGCACGTGCCTCATGTACAACCATAGTGAAAGGAGACCATGCATCTGCCTTATGTACAACCATAGTGAAAGGAGACCATGCATCTGCCTCATGTATAACCATAGCGAAAGGAGACCATGCACCTGCCTCATGTAAAACCATAGTGAAAGGAGACCATGCATCTGCCCCTCGTGCAACCATAGTGAAAGGAGACCATGCACCTGCCTCAGCATTGATCAATGAATCTTTGAAGTGTGGATCTTTTAGGAGTCCTCTGATTTGTGGACTGTTAAACATATCTGCCTTTAGCTTCTCCATGGTGAGCGCTGGAAATTTTCTGCAGATATAATTAAAGCATCTTCCCTTTTTGATTCAAGCCTTTACAATCTGCTTTATTAAATGTGCAGTGGTGGTAAAATGATCTAAAGGCTGCTTTAAGGAACGGATGCACAGCTCTTGAGGTAAATTAAGCAATGGTGCTGCGCCCTGCATGAAAGAACTGAGTCAAGGAAGGGGAAAGCTCATGCATAGTGGACGCGCAACCAATTGTAGTAATACGATGACTAGGGTCCATATAATTCACATGAATATAATTTTTATTCGGTCCAAAAACACACACAATAATACATTAAAAACAATTAAAATGTGCAAGGATCGCACAGGTGCAAAAACACACAATTCCCCTTATGTATACATACAAATTGTATTACCACCTATAAATTGCAGGATAATATACAGCCATAGTGAACATCTAGTCCTCCAACATCTCTAAACAGAGTGGAAATAGCCCACAGAGTGAACAAAATCGTAAAGGGCACATGCACACATAACCACTATAAATAGCATATAAAGGGCAAAGCCCGCAATGAATAAATACACTTCCTGAAATGCTGAGTGCCCAGCAATACACAGCGCGATGCTGCTGGAGTTACATATCATGAGCCAGGAGTTATCAACATCCACATGGTAAAAATCAATATGTGAGTGATCAATAAAGGGGATACCAGTGAATCCCTAAAGAGGTCAAACCATAATACTCCACGCTACCATGTGGGAGTCACCTCGGCTCAGAAAAAGAGAGGAAATGAGGGTTATGTGTATGGCTATGCTAAGGTATTATACCCAAGTGGAGCATAAGTTGGAGGTCATGGTGGTATCAGGGAAAAGTGCCAGGCCCCACGCGTATCGCTGCGAACAGCTTCATCAGGGGAGGGTGTGGCCTGGACCAAGTGCAGGAATATATATAGGGACCTGGATAAAATGATTGAAGATTGTGTAACTTCACGCCCCAATTGTCTTCCGTCTGAAGTCCCCTGATAAATCCGCAGGTGTGGTACTATTGCGTGCAGTGATACTGTGTTTGACAAAACCACATGCTTGGGAAGTTGGGTGGTCTTATCGTATTTGGTGAAACTATTTGATGGATAAATCCACAATCATGTGGTATTATGCATCGGTTTAAACATACTGTATTCACTATGAAAAAGCCACTTTGGGCATTTAACCCGAGGATAAATCCATCAGCTGGTGGTACTAAATATATCAATATGGGACCACCCACATAACTGTGTTAATCTTATCTCGATCCGTCCGCCTCATAGGGTCTTATTTGCATTCAAATGGACCCTTGCTAATCTCACCATTGTTTATGTGACTCACAGGTACTGAGATCCCTGTAGTTATAGCCTTGCTATTTATACCTATGGGCATTGATGCGAGTATGCGCATGACTGTGTTATCTTATCTCGATCCGTCAGCCTCATTGGGTCTTATCTGTACTTAAACGGACCCTTACTAATCTCACTATTGTTTATGTGACTCACAGGTACTGAGATTCCTGTTGTTATAGCTTTGCTATCCACACCTATGGGCATTGAGGCAAGTATGCGCAATGCTCTCAATTGTCTGCAGCTCTCAGCGTGACCTCACTTCCGGTCACGGCGATAATCGCGACTTGTAAATACTTGATTATCTATTCACAAACAGACACTTGGTGCCCATTTGATCCATACATTATAAAATCGCGCTTCCCTGACCATTATGTGGCTTAATAATGGACTATTTGTACTTGCAACGCCACTTCCGGTTTTCGGAGATCCGCACATGACAACACATCCGGTCATGGCGGCGTACACCTTCCTATGCTCGAGTCTGATCACCAATGGTATGTGATTTAACTAAATTTACGATTTCAATCATTTTATCCAGGTCCCTATATATATTCCTGCACTTGGTCCAGGCCACACCCTCCCCTGATGAAGCTGTTCGCAGCGATACGCGTGGGGCCTGGCACTTTTCCCTGATACCACCATGACCTCCAACTTATGCTCCACTTGGGTATAATACCTTAGCATAGCCATACACATAACCCTCATTTCCTCTCTTTTTCTGAGCCGAGGTGACTCCCACATGGTAGCGTGGAGTATTATGGTTTGACCTCTTTAGGGATTCACTGGTATCCCCTTTATTGATCACTCACATATTGATTTTTACCATGTGGATGTTGATAACTCCTGGCTCATGATATGTAACTCCAGCAGCATCGCGCTGTGTATTGCTGGGCACTCAGCATTTCAGGAAGTGTATTTATTCATTGCGGGCTTTGCCCTTTATATGCTATTTATAGTGGTTATGTGTGCATGTGCCCTTTACGATTTTGTTCACTCTGTGGGCTATTTCCACTCTGTTTAGAGATGTTGGAGGACTAGATGTTCACTATGGCTGTATATTATCCTGCAATTTATAGGTGGTAATACAATTTGTATGTATACATAAGGGGAATTGTGTGTTTTTGCACCTGTGCGATCCTTGCACATTTTAATTGTTTTTAATGTATTATTGTGTGTGTTTTTGGACCGAATAAAAATTATATTCATGTGAATTATATGGACCCTAGTCATCGTATTACTACAATTGGTTGCGCGTCCACTATGCATGAGCTTTCCCCTTCCTTGACTCAGTTCTTTCATGCAGGGCGCAGCACCATTGCTTAATTTACCTCAAGAGCTGTGCATCCGTTCCTTTGTGTAGTATTGCTGTTTTCCCTCTTCCAGGGTTCTTTCGGATAGCACGCTTGTCGTTGTTGATTTAACTGTATAATCAGTGATTTTTGCATATTGGGATTGCATCATATTGGTGATCACACATCTTCTTAATATGGATTGGGAAGCACGTGAGGCGGGTTGGCGTGCCCAGCATAAAGATAATCCTCTTGCCTCAAATACTAATGTAACACCTGACTCTGAATTCTCCAAATGTTCCAGTGAACTTCTGGCCCTTCACAAAAAGGGCATCAGATTGCACTGGAACATACGCAGTTTAGAGGAATATTTGGGGGCTGATATATGCCCAAGAGGCCTAAGAGTACAAATATTCCCGGCATGGGAGCCTACACCCGTGTTTAAAGGTACATGGGAAAAAGGGCTGCTGAAATGTTCACATATCATCATCAACATGCTGCTGGAGCATGATAGGGAGCTATTTTCTACCGTAAAAAAGGAGATCAGGGAGACTGAAACTAAACTCAGCAAGTTTGACTTGATCCAACAGGTACAACCCTTTCAGGCAACCATGAAAGATAGCCTAGATAAATATGAACAAGATTTAATATCAAGGAAACGTAGCAAGTTGGTCAGGGATCGAACTGATTTTGAGACAAAAACAGCATACAGATGGAAGCATGGTGGTAACTCCAGATGGGGGAGTGTGACACATGGGGCACGAGGCAGAACGAGATATGGGAACACTGCTGGGGAAGCCAACACAAGCGGGGATTTTTTGTCCACAGCCAGCAGCGATCTGGATACAGGACCAGACGAGGCAAGAGGGGTAGAAGATCTCACAAAACGGGTAACCAGACCCAAAACCCGGGTAAACTATCAGAACAAACGATACAGACGGATGTAGGAGTGTCTTCCGGGTCAACGCATGCGATGGAAGGCGGATCCGATCGTCATCAGTACCAATGTGTTTCAAAGGAACCAGGTAATAATGATGATCTGCAAATCATAAATCTCTCTGAACACGTTTTAACGCCTGGGGAAACATCGGTCTTACAAAAGGGGCTTACATTTGTCCCTACCCATGGTTTGGACAAATTTACACTGATAAAGGACCTATATCTCTTCTGCAGGAGCTTGGTCCTTAAAGCTATCCATAGAAAACCAGATATGCTTAATGGCCTACCCGAGGCTGACAGGCAAACTTTCCAAGATCTCTTGGACCTCTTACGGGAGAATGAAAGCCCCACGGGTAGGAGAGTGTTCCCACACAAGAACAAGTCCATGGTGACACCACCCCTCTCATTGGCTCCGGCGGTCAAAGTTTTCTTTGACCTGGTAAAGGCTGATATTATGAAACTACCCACCTCAGTCATCCTTGAACACAATTTAAGTCCTGCTGAGAAGACGGCCCTTGTCCAGCTTAAAAATAACAACTCCTTTGTCATCAAGGAAGCGGACAAGGGCGGCAATGTAGTTTTATGGCCCACCACTATGTACATTGCAGAGGCCCACAGGCAGCTTACCGATACGAGGTGTTATACCAAAATTCCATCAGACCCGACTAGTGTATTCCTTAAAAAACTAAAATCCCTATTGGATCATGCATGTAGCCTTGGTGTCATCAACAGTAAGGAGAAGAAGTACATGTGGGTGGAGCAACCAACAATACCCACTTTCTATATGCTACCGAAAGTACACAAAAGTGCCTCCAAACCACCTGGGCGTCCCATCGTCTCCAGCATTGGGAGCCTATGTGAGAAGGTGTGCACGTACCTGGACTTCTTTCTCCAACCCATGGTACATCAATTACCGTCTTACCTACGGGATTCATCGGATTTTATCCGTTTTTGTCTTGATGTTGAAATACCTCCCCAGACTTTGATTGTGACATGTGATGTCGAGTCTTTATACTCGAACATCAAACATGATGATGGCATCATGGCATTAGGTCACTTTTTGAATAAACAATCTAATTCAGACAGGATGCACGATTCACTTCTGATTGACCTGTGTAATTTTGTGCTTGAACACAACTACTTTTTATTTGATAACACCTTCTTCAGGCAAACATCAGGAGTTGCAATGGGGGCTCGATGCGCACCCGCGTACGCAAACTTGTTTTTGGGGTGGTGGGAGGAAACTATTGTGTACCCCTCCCACCAATACAGGAACAATGTCTTACACTGGCGAAGGTACATTGACGACCTGTTCTTCTTATGGTCCGGCACTGAAGAAACCTGTCGTGAATTTTTGGACTTTTTGAATACAAACTCACATAACATCTTTTTGACTTCTAATTTGTCATTCTCCACAGCTGTTTTTCTGGACCTGAGCATCACGGTAGAGGCAGGCCACTTAACTACCAGCCTTTACAGGAAACCGACGGCAACCAACAGCCTCCTCCGGTTTGATAGCTTCCATCCATTCCATACGAGGAGAGGTATACCTGTGGGACAATTTTTAAGAGCACGTCGTAATTGTACATCTAACGATGAATTTTATAATCAAGCTCATGATCTGACCACACGTTTTAGGAACAGAGGATATCCCAGAGGGGTCATCTCTACGGCCTTCCAGCGAGCGAAACAGGACACGCAACGTGATCTATTGATCAACAAGAAGCCAAATGGGGACCAGCCACTCCGACTAATTACAGACTTCAATAGCCATTGGAACCAGGTGAGACATATCCTGCGTGACCATTGGGGGGTGCTGAAAACGGATGTGCAAGTAGCACCTCTCGTGAGTGATGTCCCTCTTCTTACTGCTAGGAGGGCCCCCCGATTGAGAGATGTGCTAACCAGAAGTCACTTCAAAAGACCAACAGCGAAATTGAACAGGGGACAGAGACTAAAGGGATCCTATCCATGCGGTGAGTGCAATATTTGCCAATTCATGCACCCGACAAGGGATGTGTTTATCAACCCTGCTGATTCGAGTCCATACACTCTGTCGACATACATTAATTGCAAGACCACTGATGTTGTATATGCTATCATATGCCCCTGTCAGAAAATTTACGTGGGACAGACGACTCAAGAATTGCGGAGAAGAATACAAAAGCACATCTCCACCATCAACCTGGCAAAGTCGGATCAAATAAAAGGAAAAACTCTCACTTCTGTGGCCGCACATTTCCTTACACATCATAGAGGTTCGTGCCATAACTTACGCTTGGTGGGACTTCAGAGAATTACGAGCAATGGCAGGGGTGGATCATTGCTGAAACCTCTTTTGAGAGCTGAGGCGAGATGGATCTTCTCACTGAAGTCCCTTACTCCATCGGGGCTTAATGAAGAATTGTTGTACACTGGGTTTCTAGGTTAACCCTTGGCTCTCACGTTAAACGGAGTATCTCACCTCTACTATATTTTTTTCTCATTTCAGTACTCGCTATTAAAGAACTTCGTTTACACGGGGATGAAAGGGAAGGAGAAGTGGATTGGAGGAAAGAAGTTACACATATAACAAGATGTTCATCAATTCAAAACCACATCCTCCTCCATACGGGACTTTGACTGCTCCATTGTTTTCTTTTATTTCTTTCTTTTTTCTTCCCCTCCTCCCCTTGTCCATCCCATCAAGATACCATTTGGATGGACCCCCCTCTCCAGTTGTTCTAGTGATGGACATTCCGTTATATTTTCATCCATCAGACGCGTGGGTGTCACATGTAATGTGGACTCTAAATGGTTTCCCCTCCCCAGCTCTCCTTCGCCGGAGGGTTGATATGACTGTCACTCCAGACTTCTAATAGTGATCTAGGCTTTGAGAATTAAATCAGGTCCCCATTGGGCTATATATATACTCCAACTCTTTGCAATATTGTTACATCGCCAAGGTGACATTGGAATTTGATGGGACGATACAGTGGCTGATTTGCCCACAATGGCCTTGACCGGGTCTGCGAATTTTGGTACCTATGTATACCTCGATGAGTGATTCCCCGTTGCTCTAAGTAGAAAGGGATTATAATTGTAAATCCCGGACCACCAGTGTCATATGCCCCTGTGGTCAAATGAGATGAATACTATTGGAGATTGTGTAACTTCACGCCCCAATTGTCTTCCGTCTGAAGTCCCCTGATAAATCCGCAGGTGTGGTACTATTGCGTGCAGTGATACTGTGTTTGACAAAACCACATGCTTGGGAAGTTGGGTGGTCTTATCGTATTTGGTGAAACTATTTGATGGATAAATCCACAATCATGTGGTATTATGCATCGGTTTAAACATACTGTATTCACTATGAAAAAGCCACTTTGGGCATTTAACCCGAGGATAAATCCATCAGCTGGTGGTACTAAATATATCAATATGGGACCACCCACATAACTGTGTTAATCTTATCTCGATCCGTCCGCCTCATAGGGTCTTATTTGCATTCAAATGGACCCTTGCTAATCTCACCATTGTTTATGTGACTCACAGGTACTGAGATCCCTGTAGTTATAGCCTTGCTATTTATACCTATGGGCATTGATGCGAGTATGCGCATGACTGTGTTATCTTATCTCGATCCGTCAGCCTCATTGGGTCTTATCTGTACTTAAACGGACCCTTACTAATCTCACTATTGTTTATGTGACTCACAGGTACTGAGATTCCTGTTGTTATAGCTTTGCTATCCACACCTATGGGCATTGAGGCAAGTATGCGCAATGCTCTCAATTGTCTGCAGCTCTCAGCGTGACCTCACTTCCGGTCACGGCGATAATCGCGACTTGTAAATACTTGATTATCTATTCACAAACAGACACTTGGTGCCCATTTGATCCATACATTATAAAATCGCGCTTCCCTGACCATTATGTGGCTTAATAATGGACTATTTGTACTTGCAACGCCACTTCCGGTTTTCGGAGATCCGCACATGACAACACATCCGGTCATGGCGGCGTACACCTTCCTATGCTCGAGTCTGATCACCAATGGTATGTGATTTAACTAAATTTACGATTTCAATCATTTTATCCAGGTCCCTATATATATTCCTGCACTTGGTCCAGGCCACACCCTCCCCTGATGAAGCTGTTCGCAGCGATACGCGTGGGGCCTGGCACTTTTCCCTGATACCACCATGACCTCCAACTTATGCTCCACTTGGGTATAATACCTTAGCATAGCCATACACATAACCCTCATTTCCTCTCTTTTTCTGAGCCGAGGTGACTCCCACATGGTAGCGTGGAGTATTATGGTTTGACCTCTTTAGGGATTCACTGGTATCCCCTTTATTGATCACTCACATATTGATTTTTACCATGTGGATGTTGATAACTCCTGGCTCATGATATGTAACTCCAGCAGCATCGCGCTGTGTATTGCTGGGCACTCAGCATTTCAGGAAGTGTATTTATTCATTGCGGGCTTTGCCCTTTATATGCTATTTATAGTGGTTATGTGTGCATGTGCCCTTTACGATTTTGTTCACTCTGTGGGCTATTTCCACTCTGTTTAGAGATGTTGGAGGACTAGATGTTCACTATGGCTGTATATTATCCTGCAATTTATAGGTGGTAATACAATTTGTATGTATACATAAGGGGAATTGTGTGTTTTTGCACCTGTGCGATCCTTGCACATTTTAATTGTTTTTAATGTATTATTGTGTGTGTTTTTGGACCGAATAAAAATTATATTCATGTGAATTATATGGACCCTAGTCATCGTATTACTACAATTGGTTGCGCGTCCACTATGCATGAGCTTTCCCCTTCCTTGACTAAAGGCTGCTTTACACGTGAAAGCACCCACCCCCGTCGGTTCTGCGTCACGGGCAAATCGCTGCCCGTGGCGCACAACATCGCTAACACCCGTTACACATATTTACCTGCCCAGCGACATCTCTGTGGCCGGCGAACCGCCTCTTTTCTAAGGGGGTGGTTCGTGCGCCGTCACAGTGACGTCACACGGCAGCCGTCCAATAGAAGCAGAGGGGCGGAGACCAGCCGAAAGGAAGTGACGCCCACCTCGTTGCCGGAGGACGCAGGTACAGTGTTGTTCCTTGTTCCTGGGGTGTCACATGTAGCGATGTGTACTGCCTCAAGAACGACGAACAACCTGCATCCTGCAACAGCAACAATATTTGTGATCAACAATCAACGATTAGGTGAGTAATTTTGATCGTTAGCAGTCGTTCGTACGTTTCACACGCGACGACGTCGCTAACGAGGCCAGATGTGCGTCATGAATTCCGTGACCACAACGACATCTCGTTAGCGATGTCATTGCGTGTAAAGTGGCCTTTATTCGTGTCACCAATGATTCTGCAATTAAATTGTTTCTCCTACCATGTGTTCTCTCAGAGGCCGCTCTTTTTTCATCCAGGGTGAATTTCATTCATTTTTTTATCTAGTATCCCATAGACAGAAAAAACAAGGATACTTGGTGTATCTGCTGTCCTACGACAATATCCACCATCTTTAGATGCACATAGTTGGGCCACTGGTGATTGTGGTGTGATGGTTTCTGTGGGGCCGGAGTCATTGTGTTTGCTCTTCAGTTATCTTAGGTGAGTGATCTATTGGGGTTGATTTATATTTGTTTCCATTGTATAAAGCACATTTTAGGCTCCACTTAGATCTGTCATGAGCGGCCGCCATTCACTTGGTGGGTATTGTAATCTGCCTATTTTTATCAGCGCCTTATATCTTAATACTTATTTATATGCGCATTCCATTTAATAAGTTTTCGTGTATTTGTCACATCCGTACAGACGATCTGTGATTCTATAATTAATACCGCAAATACACATGTGGCAACTGGACATTATCCCAAAAAGTAGAAGTAGAACTACAACAAAATGACCGACATTCTGATTCAGAGGACGGAATATACCAAAAATCAATCGAATACCTGAGGTACCAAAACATTTTTTTCATTTGTTCCCCAATGTAATCTGTCTGGATTTATGGCAGCATCTCCGTCTGTCTGTCTGGATTTATGGCAGCATCTCCGTCTGTCTGTCTGGATTTATGGCAGCATCTCCGTCTGTCTGTCTGGATTTATGGCAGCATCTCCGTCTGTCTGTCTGGATTTATGGCAGCATCTCCTTCTCTCTGGATTTATGGCTGTATCTTCATCGGTCTTTCCTGGTCTCTGGATTTATGGTTGTATCTTCATCGGTCTTTCCTGGTCTCTGGATTTATGGCTGTATCTTCATCGGTCTTTCCTGGTCTCTGGGTTTATGGTTGTATCTTCATCGGTCTTTCCTGGTCTCTGGATTTATGGCTGTATCTTCATCGGTCTTTCCTGGTCTCTGGATTTATGGCTGTATCTTCATCGGTCTTTCCTGGTCTCTGGATTTATGGCTGTATCTTCATCGGTCTTTCCTGGTCTCTGGATTTATGGCTGTATCTTCATCGGTCTTTCCTGGTCTCTGGATTTATGGCTGTATCTTCATCTGTCTTTCCTTCTCTCTGGATTTATAGCTGTATCTTCATTGGTCTTTCCTGGTCTCTGGATTTATGGCTGTATCTTCATCTGTCTTTCCTGGTCTCTGGATTTATGGTTGTATCTTCATTGGTCTTTCCTTCTCTCTGGATTTATGGTTGTATCTTCATCTGTCTTTCCTTCTCTCTGGATTTATAGCTGTATCTTCATTGGTCTTTCCTGGTCTCTGGATTTATGGCTGTATCTTCATCTGTCTTTCCTGGTCTCTGGATTTATGGTTGTATCTTCATTGGTCTTTCCTTCTCTCTGGATTTATGGTTGTATCTTCATCTGTCTTTCCTTCTCTCTGGATTTTTGGTTGTATCTTCATTGGTCTTTCCTGGTCTCTGGATTTATGGCTGTATCTTCATCTGTCTTTCCTTCTCTCTGGATTTATGGTTGTATCTTCATTGGTCTTTCCTTCTCTCTGGATTTATGGCTGTATCTTCATCGGTCTTTCCTGGTCTCTGGATTTATGGCTGTATCTTCATTGGTCTTTCCTTCTCTCTGGATTTATGGCTGTATCTTCATTGGTCTTTCCTTCTCTCTGGATTTATGGCTGTATCTTCATTGGTCTTTCCTTCTCTCTGGATTTATGGTTGTATCTTCGTCTGTCTTTCCTGGTCTCTGGATTTATGGTTGTATCTTCATTGGTCTTTCCTGGTCTCTGGATTTATGGTTGTATCTTCATTGGTCTTTCCTTTTCTCTGGATTTATGGCTGTATCTTCATCGGTCTTTCCTGGTCTCTGGATTTATGGCTGTATCTTCATCTGTCTTTCCTTCTCTCTGGATTTATGGCTGTATCTTCATCTGTCTTTCCTTCTCTCTGGATTTATGGCTGTATCTTCATTGGTCTTTCCTGGTCTCTGGATTTATGGCTGAATCTTCATCTGTCTTTCCTTCTCTCTGGATTTATGGTTGTATCTTCATTGGTCTTTCCTTCTCTCTGGATTTATGGCTGTATCTTCATTGGTCTTTCCTTCTCTCTGGATTTATGGTTGTATCTTCGTCTGTCTTTCCTGGTCTCTGGATTTATGGTTGTATCTTCATTGGTCTTTCCTGGTCTCTGGATTTATGGTTGTATCTTCATTGGTCTTTCCTTTTCTCTGGATTTATGGCTGTATCTTCATCGGTCTTTCCTGGTCTCTGGATTTATGGCTGTATCTTCATCTGTCTTTCCTTCTCTCTGGATTTATGGCTGTATCTTCATCTGTCTTTCCTTCTCTCTGGATTTATGGCTGTATCTTCATTGGTCTTTCCTGGTCTCTGGATTTATGGCTGTATCTTCATCTGTCTTTCCTTCTCTCTGGATTTATGGTTGTATCTTCATTGGTCTTTCCTTCTCTCTGGATTTATGGCTGTATCTTCATTGGTCTTTCCTTCTCTCTGGATTTATGGCTGTATCTTCATTGGTCTTTCCTTCTCTCTGGATTTATG
This sequence comes from Anomaloglossus baeobatrachus, assembly GCF_048569485.1. Lineage (NCBI taxonomy): Eukaryota > Metazoa > Chordata > Amphibia > Anura > Aromobatidae > Anomaloglossus > Anomaloglossus baeobatrachus. The sequence continues at coordinate 1,730,871 of NC_134360.1, read as the reverse complement.
GCTGTATCTTCATTGGTCTTTCCTGGTCTTTGGATTTATGGCTGTATCTTCATTGGTCTTTCCTTCTCTCTGGATTTTTGGTTGTATCTTCATTGGTCTTTCATTTTCTCTGGATTTATGGCTGTATCTTCAATGGTCTTTCCTTTTCTCTGGATTTATGGCTGTATCTTCATCTGTCTTTCCTTCTCTCTGGATTTATGGTTGTATCTTCATCTGTCTTTCCTTCTCTCTGGATTTTTGGTTGTATCTTCATTGGTCTTTCCTTCTCTCTGGATTTATGGTTGTATCTTTATTGGTCTTTCCTTTTCTCTGGATTTATGGCTGTATCTTCATCTGTCTTTCCTGGTCTCTGGATTTATGGTTGTATCTTCGTCTGTCTTTCCTGGTCTCTGGATTTATGGCTGTATCTTCATCGGTCTTTCCTGGTCTCTGGATTTATGGTTGTATCTTCCTTGGTCTTTCCTTCTCTCTGGATTTATGGCTGTATCTTCATTGGTCTTTCCTTCTCTCTGGATTTATGGCTGTATCTTCATTGGTCTTTCCTGGTCTCTGGATTTATGGCTGTATCTTCATCTGTCTTTCCTGGTCTTTGGATTTATGGCTGTATCTTCATTGGTCTTTCCTTCTCTCTGGATTTTTGGTTGTATCTTCATTGGTCTTTCCTTTTCTCTGGATTTATGGCTGTATCTTCATCTGTCTTTCCTTCTCTCTGGATTTATGGCTGTATCTTCATTGGTCTTTCCTTTTCTCTGGATTTATGGCTGTATCTTCATCTGTCTTTCCTTCTCTCTGGATTTATGGCTGTATCTTCATCGGTCTTTCCTTCTCTCTGGATTTTTGGTTGTATCTTCATTGGTCTTTCCTTCTCTCTGGATTTATGGTTGTATCTTCATTGGTCTTTCCTTCTCTCTGGATTTATGGCTGTATCTTCATCTGTCTTTCCTTCTCTCTGGATTTATGGTTGTATTTTCATTGGTCTTTCCTTGTCTCTGGATTTATGGTTGTATCTTCATTGGTCTTTCCTTCTCTCTGGATTTATGGCTGTATCTTCATTGGTCTTTCCTTCTCTCTGGATTTATGGTTGTATCTTCATTGGTCTTTCCTTCTCTCTGGATTTATGGTTGTATCTTCATTGGTCTTTCCTTCTCTCTGGATTTATGGTTGTATTTTCATTGGTCTTTCCTTCTCTCTGGATTTATGGTTGTATCTTCATTGGTCTTTCCTTCTCTCTGGATTTATGGTTGTATTTTCATTGGTCTTTCCTTGTCTCTGGATTTATGGTTGTATCTTCATTGGTCTTTCCTTCTCTCTGGATTTATGGCTGTATCTTCATTGGTCTTTCCTTCTCTCTGGATTTATGGTTGTATCTTCATTGGTCTTTCCTTCTCTCTGGATTTATGGTTGTATCTTCATTGGTCTTTACTTCTCTCTGGATTTATGGCTGTATCTTCATTGGTCTTTCCTTCTCTCTGGATTTATGGTTGTATCTTCATTGGTCTTTCCTTGTCTCTGGATTTATGGCTGTATCTTCATCTGTCTTTCCTTCTCTCTGGATTTATGGTTGTATCTTCCTCTGTCTTTCCTTCTCTCTGGATTTATGGCTGTATCTTCATTGGTCTTTCCTTCTCTCTGGATTTTTGGTTGTATCTTCATTGGTCTTTCCTTCTCTCTGGATTTATGGCTGTATCTTCATTGGTCTTTCCTTCTCTCTGGATTTATGGGAGTCTCTCCAGATTTATGGCTGTCTTTCCTTCTCTCTGGATTTATGGCAGTTTCTCTTCTCTTTGGATTTATGGCAGTCTCTGTATCTGTCAGTCCAGATTTCTGGCATTAATGAGGGAATTTTCCCCCATTTATTGGGTACTTAGAGGTGCCTTTTCCATAAATTCAGTGGAATATGTGTTAGGAAGCAGGATTCCGCATTTTTTCAAGACAAATACATTCATGAAGGAAGACAGAATTGTAATAAAATATGACCAGCCCCTCTAAAATGTGTGTGTGAGCACTTATTTTATTTGGCGGTGTCCCCTCTGCTGACGTGCCCCTTCCCAGCACGCTGGCTCAGGTTTACTCCGCTATGTAAATATAATAATCCAGGATATTTTCTTCATCTCTGTGTTGTGCTGTTCTTCTTTTATTCCTCCTAGAAGTGTAGAAATAATTGGACATCTGGGCGTGGCCTTGCCCCTTGTTAGATGGGTGCGTCAATGTGATTCAGGAGAACAGCGCCCCCTACAGCCCCTTGATCAGCCCAGCGACCATCATGTGATACCAACTTATACGCCACCACACACATCCCTTTAGTGTTGCAGATAGAGAATGGAGTCCAAATAGTTGTGTCTGTATTTCTATTTATAATACAATAAAACGCTAATATTTATGAAAAATTAATCACCAAAAGAGCAGTAAAATGTGAGAAATGCTGCTACATTTTACACACGGCAGTGATGACGTGAGATCTGCTGAAAGTGTCCAGAGGCTCCGGGTAATGAAAGCAATGATCATGGAGGCATGAAGCGGGGGACGCGGCGTCTATCCTCCATCCCCAGACGTGAGGATGAAGCAGATTACATGTCTGTGCACTATGAATCCGGCAGCCTGAATGATGGAAACACTGTGGATGACAGGCGCGGAGAGCCGGCTTGTCATGTACGCTACGTGTGAGCGGCCGTGTCATCCAATAATGCAGAACACGACAGAACGGGCGTCTCTGCGGCGGAACGTCTTGTGACAATGTAGGAGTCTTATGTGTCGACACCGTCTAGTGGTTTCTATCCCAGGAGGTGCGGTCGGGTGACGCTGACCGCAATCACATTCACTTTCCTGTGACTTCCGATATTTATAGAGAATTCTGTCGCCAGGTGAAGGGCGGCCATCATCTGCTCGCACACATTCCCGCTGCTTTAATTACTACAATATGTCATAGCACTCTAGACACACGGGCAGGGGGCCGGACACTCCAGACACGCGGGCAGGGGGCCGGACACTCCAGACACGCGGGCAGGGGGCCGGACACTCCAGACACACGGGCAGGGGGCCGGACACTCCAGACACGCGGGCAGGGGGCCGGAAACTCCAGACACGCGGGCAGGGGGCCGGACACTCCAGACACACGGGCAGGGGGCCGGACACTCCAGACACGCGGGCAGGGGGCCGGACACTCCAGACACGCGGGCAGGGGGCCGGCCACTCCAGACACGCGGGCAGGGGGCCGGCCACTCCAGACACGCGGGCAGGTGGCCGGACACTCCAGACACGCGGGCAGGGGGCCGGACACTCCAGACACGCGGGCAGGGGGCCGGCCAGTCCAGACACGCGGGCAGGGGGCCGGCCACTCCAGACACGCGGGCAGGGGGCCGGAAACTCCAGACACGCGGGCAGGGGGCCGGACACTCCAGACACACGGGCAGGGGGCCGGCCACTCCAGACACGCGGGCAGGGGGCCGGCCACTCCAGACACGCGGGCAGGGGGCCGGCCACTCCAGACACGCGGGCAGGGGGCCGGCCACTCCAGACACGCGGGCAGGGGGCCGGCCACTCCAGACACGCGGGCAGGGGGCCGGCCACTCCAGACACGCGGGCAGGGGGCCGGCCACTCCAGACATGCGGGCAGGGGGCCGGCCACTCCAGACACGCGGGCAGGTGGCCGGACACTCCAGACACGCGGGCAGGGGGCTGGACACTCCAGACACGCGGGCAGGGGGCCGGCCAGTCCAGACACGCAGGTAGGGGGCCGGCCACTCCAGACATGCAGGCAGGGGGCCGGCCACTCCAGACACGCGGGCAGGGGGCCCGCCGCTCCAGACACGCGGGCAGGGGGCCGGCCACTCCAGACACGCGGGCAGGGGGCCAACCACTCCAGACATGCCCGCAGGAGGCCGACCACTCCAGACACGCGGGCAGGGGGCCGGCCACTCCAGACACGCGGGCAGGGGGCCGGCCACTCCAGACACGCGGGCAGGGGGCCGGACACTCCAGACACGCGGGCAGGGGGCCGGACACTCCAGACACGCGGGCAGGGGGCGGCCATTCCAGACACGCGAGCAGGGGGCCGACCACTCCAGACACGCGGGCAGGGGGCCGGCCACTCCAGACACGCGGGCAGGGGGCCGGACACTCCAGACACGCGGGCAGGGGCCTGGCCACTCCAGATACGCGGGCAGGGGTCCGGACACTCCAGACACGCGGGCAGGGGGCCGGACACTCCAGACACGCGGGCAGGGGGCCGGACACTCCAGACACGCGGGCAGGGGGCGGCCATTCCAGACACGCGAGCAGGGGGCCGACCACTCCAGACACGCCCGCAGGGGGCCGACCACTCCAGACACGCGGGCAGGGGGCCGGCCACTCCAGACACACGGGCAAGGGGCCGGACACTCCAGACACGCGGGCAGGGGGCCGACCACTCCAGACACGCCCGCAGGGGGCCGACCACTCCAGACATGCGGGCAGGGGGCCGGCCACTCCAGACACGCGGGCAGGGGGCCGGCCACTCCAGACACGCGGGCAGGGGGCCGGACACTCCAGACACGCAGGCAGGGGGCCGGCCACTCCAGACACGCGGGCAGGGGGCCGGCCACTTCAGACACGCGGGCAGGGGGCCAACCACTCCAGACACGCCCGCAGGGGGCCGACCACTCCAGACATGCGAGCAGGGGGCCGGCCACTCCAGACACGCGGGCAGGGGGCTGGCCACTCCAGACACGCGGGCAGGGGGCCGGCCACTCCAGACATGCGGGCAGGGGGCCGGACACTCCAGACACGCGGGCAGGTGGCGGCCACTCCAGACACGCGAGCAGGGGGCCGACCACTCCAGACACGCGGGCAGGGGGCCGGCCACTCCAGACACGCGGGCAGGGGGCCGGCCACTCCAGACACGCGGGCAGGGGGCCGGCCACTCTAGACACGCGGGCAGGGGGCCGGCCACTCCAGACACGTGGGCAGGGGGCCGGCCACTCCAGCCACGCGGGCAGGGGGCCGGCTACTCCAGACACGCGGGCAGGGGACGGCCACTCCAGACACGCGGGCAGGGGGCCGGCCACTCCAGACACGCGGGCAGGGGGCCAGACACTCCAGACACGCGGGCAGGGGCCGGGTCAGATCTTTTTCTGGCTTTAGAGAGGGATTTTATAGTTTCTCAAAAAACAAAGAACAGTATATGGCTCCTGAGTAAGAACAGTATACGGCCCCTGTGCAAGAACAGTATATGGCCCCTGTGTAAGAACAGTATATGGCCCTTGTGTAAGAACAGTATACAGCCCCTGTGTAAGAACAGTATACGGCCCCTGTGTAAGAACAGTATACGGCCCCTGTGTAAGAACAGTATACGGCCCCTGTGTAAGAACAGTATACGGCCCCGTGTAAGAACAGTATACGGCCCCTGTGTAAGAACAGTATACGGCCCCTGTGTAAGAACAGTATACGGCCCCTGAGTAAAAACAGTATACGGCCCCTGAGTAAGAACAGTATACGGCCCCTGAGTAAGAACAGTATACGGCCCCTGTGTAAGAACAGTATACGGCCCCTGTGTAAGAACAGTATACGGCCCCTGTGTAAGAACAGTATACGGCCCCTGTGTAAGAACAGTATACGGCCCCTGTGTAAGAACAGTATACGGCCCCTGTGTAAGAACAGTATACGGCCCCTGTGTGAGAACAGTATACGGCCCCTGTGTAAGAACAGTATACGGCCCGTGTGTAGCTCTGGAGCTGGATGTGGCCTCCTGACTAGTGTTGAATGGACCCGGATCGTTAAAATCGGACCCGGATTGTACCTGAACCGCTGAACTCTACTCCTGACATCTTAGGCCCCTGCCGCTGCACCACTGATATGTCCGCCCCTGGCCGTACGCTATCATGATAGGCAGAAATTAGCATAACAAGCACTGAGGGGCCAGACAGACACCTATAGCATAAACACCTCTCCATGGAGAGCATGCTTTTTAATCTCCTAACTTAAGCCAAAAAAATAAAATAAATAAAAAAATAATAATAATATCGGTAAATGCAGACACATCTGAACGCATGTCAAGTTCTACAAGATGAAGATGAAGATGAGATGGCGGGATGGCACAGCAGACGGACATAGTGACGGAACGCTGGATATATGTATACTCCGGAATAGTAATGTGGAGTGATGATGGCTGGTGACATAGATTGAGCTCTCGGTAATGGGCTGAGACGGCAGCCGGTTACAGACATGGTATAAGTTGGTTCAGTACAGGCGCGCTCCGGCAGACAGTGCAGCAGCCGTCCAGATCCAGCGCCATAAACCCAGAGGTTTTCATGAGCTCCAATGTCAGCGCATGGTAAAGACACCATCATGGGAATTATATTCAGATTTCCACAGTGTAAAAGGGAATCTGTCAGCAGCAAAATGTGAGGAGGGGCCGACCCCAGCGATGCCACCGAGGCCACGGCACATGGTCAGTATATTACGTCAGTATTTATAAGACAAAACCAGGAGAGGAACAATCAGAGGAGATGACTCACAGAGCCACGAGCACCACTGCCAGAGTCATCACCCCCTACAAATAGTCAATGTGTGAACGTGGCCTGTGGAGTGGTCAGCTATATTGTGGGCTGAGACAGGAAAGGGGGGGGTCAGCTCGGATGTGGGGGGCGGGCAGCTATGGTGTGGGCGGGGTCAGCTGTGGTGTGGGGAGGCAGCTGTGGTGTGGGGGGGAAGCTGTGGTGTGGGCGGGGTCTGAGGCGGTATGGGGTTTGATGTGGTGTGGGCAGGGTCTGCTGTGGTGTGGGGGGGGGGTCAGCTGTGGTGTGGGCGGGGTCAGCTGTGGTGTGGGCTGAGACAGGAGAGGGGAGGGTCAGCTATTGTGTGGGGGGGTCTGAGGTGGTGTGGGCGGGGTCAGTTGTGGTGTGGGTGGGGTCAGTTGTGGTGTGGGTGTAGTCAGCTGTGGTGTGGGTGTAGTCAGCTGTGGGTGGGGTCAGCTGTGGTGTGGGCGGGGTCTGAGGCGGTATGGGATTTGACGTGGTGTGGGCAGGGTCAGCTGTGGTGTGGGCGGAGTCAGCTGTGGTGTGGGTGGGGTCAGCTGTGGTGTGGGCTGAGACAGGAGAGGGGAGGGTCAGCTATTGTGTGGGTGGGGTCTGAGGTGGTGTGGGCGGGGTCAGTTGTGGTGTGGGTGGGGTCAGTTGTGGTGTGGGTGTAGTCAGCTGTGGTGTGGGTGTAGTCAGCTGTGGGTGGGGTCAGCTGTGGTGTGGGCGGGGTCTGAGGCGGTATGGGGTTTGACGTGGTGTGGGCAGGGTCAGCTGTGGTGTGGGCGGGGTCAGCTGTGGTGTGGGCTGAGACAGGAGAGGGGAGGGTCAGCTATTGTGTGGGTGGGGTCTGAGGTGGTGTGGGCGGGGTCAGTTGTGGTGTGGGTGTAGTCAGTGTGGGTGTAGTCAGCTGTGGTGTGGGTGTAGCCAGTGTGGGTGGGGTCAGCTGTGGTGTGGGTGGGGTCAGCTCTGAGCTCTGCTATATCTAAGAACTCTAATTCTATGACAACTGCTGCCCCAGTGTTAATCTCCTAGCGATAAAAACCTTCATTATAAGTAAGCCGTGCCTGATCTGTAACTCATCCCAGAAATCTGTCTCAGCCCTTATCTCCTCCAGTCTTCAGATTACATAGCAAAGACCTGCAGACAGATTCCTTTCAAATTCTCAGAATGATGAGATACTGCATTGCAGTGAAATGTTTCCTTAATTCTGAAGTATGAGTATGTTGACCTGTGTCACTGCAATACTGCAAGAGGAAAAAGAAACGCGCGTTCCATCCCATGCAAGCAAGATCCAAGGGAAAACCGAGATGGCGTCACAACATTGTGCTGAATTGTAGACTTTATGGCAGAATTGGAATTCTTGCAATTTATTTTTTTAGTAACACATACTTGCACAACAATTTTGCGACTCTTGGCGTTTTTACCGCCGCACTTTTCTGAAACGTTTTCCTTAGCATCAAAGCTTCAATGTAGTTTACACCAGAAAGTGAAATAAAATGTAGTGGAGACATATTCCAGCTCCTGATTTCACACTTCCTCTGACTCTGGACAGATTGGATGTGGACGTGGACAAGCCCTTCTCACACCCCTTGTTAGCTTGTAGTGTGTGAGCCTCACTCACGAGCTATTTACAACTAAAGCCCTAAACTAAAGACTGATCTGATTAATTAATATATAACTTTTAATTCATTATTTCAGATCTTTAGGACAAACTAGTTAAAACCGCTGAACACCGTGGTCTATCTTCAGTTAATGTAGGTGATCATTCTACCAAGGAGAATCTCTTCTTCAGACTGAATAAGTAGTCTCTATATTATTTCTATTGTGAATGGCCAGCACGCGGCGTTCCGTGCCCCCAAGGGGTACGTAAGGTCCACTTGGCACAATGCAGCACCGAAACCTCTTGTCCCCGCGGGCACAGGGAGATATGGGGAGTGGAACCGAGTCCACCACGCACCCACCAATGTGGCACTCAGCTTTCCTACAACCCCGACAGACCAACAGGAACTTTCCACTAGCCCCAGTGGAACAGAATTCTGCCGGTCCGGTCCAGTACAGTAGTCTGCCACCAGTACCTGGTTAGATATAGTTCTGGTCCATTGTACTGGGAAAGAAATCAGCCCAAGTAGCAAGTAGAACTAAGCCGAACTCACAGGCATTGGATTCAGGAATCGAGATCAAAGAAACAGACCAAGATTAAATTATATATTCAATCGCCGTAAGGGCACACTAGATGTTACACTATATAGAAGATGGGATTTACAGAATATATGTCAGAAGTACAGGTACAGATAAGACATGGTTACAAAAAGATACACAGATGGATCCTTGTGAATATGACTGGTGCGGGCTTGCACAGGGGGGAGCTGTGGAGCCACAAGGTTCCTGGGACCTCTCACATGTCTACCACACGTGGCCACCGAGAGAAGGACACCCACAAGGGAACTGTCCTAATTAATTTTTCACCTTACCATTTGCTGATTTCCGGCACAGCAGGATGTGTGTTAATGGAATGTAACAGTTGGTTGACATATGTGAATGTCATAATCCTCACCATATTTCTCAAAATAATCCTTACAGAGACCCTAATTCCAGCGATGTGTCACTTACTGGGCTGTCTGATGTAGTTTTGATATCAGTTTTCTCTGCTGCAGCTCTAGCAGTTCTCTAAAAGCTAATCCCTATATAATCTTGCCCACACCACTGATTGGCAAGAACTCATTGTCTACTGATAATCTACAGCTGATAAAACACTGATTTTATTGACATGATACAGGCCAGTATGTGACATCACCAGAATCAGGGTCTCTGTCTCTACATTATGCTGCTCTCAGATTATATAGCAAAAAGACACTTACAGATTTCCTTTTAAAATTGTCATTTGGCAGCAGCAAAGGAGTTGGGGATAATAATGAAATCGTATACAAAACAAGTGATCGCTCAATTACATGCAATGCTGATGATCATTTAAGGTAAATGGAGCTAAACACAGGACAATCGACTTGACAGACCCTCGATCGGTGTTCATGTAAAGGAGGCCAAGAAGAAGATATGCGAGATTGAAAATGCTGCTTAGGCCGGAGTCACACATATGAGTGACTGGCGCGAGTCTTGCATCGGCATCACCCGGCGCGGCCGCACACTCTCCAGACAGGAGCATCTCAGCTGCCTAGGAATACATGCAGCCGACCCGCTCCTGTCTGGAGAGTGTGCGGCCGCGCCGGGTGATGCCGATGCGAGTCACTCACAAGTCAGACTCCGGCCTTAGCCTCATTCACACATCAGTATTATTGGATCAGTGTTTGTCTGCCAAAGCCAGGAATGGAACTTATAGAGAAAAACTATAATTGAAAGATTGACATCTTCTGGTCTGTTTTTTGGAGACACTCCTGGTTTAAAAGGTTGGTTTACCCATATTTTTTATTGTCTAGATTGATATTATATTGAGAAACAATGTTTCTCTCAAATACCTTATGTTGGCAATAGTGCCTGTGAGAGGCGCTACTGCAGACCGCTGTTACCCATGCCTGATCCCCGGGCTCCGTGACCTCGGGGATCCGGTGACGTCACGTCAATGTTCCTGACACTGCGGCTGGCCGTAGTGTCCATGAGTGATGGGCTGTGGGCGGTGTTTCACCCCTCGTCACAGCCCACAGCAAAGCGCTGCAAGCAGGAGACACGCTGAGCCGTGACAAGTGGTGAAACACCGCCAACAGCCCAGTGAGTCAGGAGGACTGCGGCTGGCCGCAGTGTCCATGAGTGATGGGCTGTAGTCGGTGTTTCACCCCTCGTCACAGCCCACAGCAAAGCGCTGCAAGCAGGAGACACGCTGAGCCGTGACAAGTGGTGAAACACCGCCAACAGCCCAGTAAGTCAGGAGGACCGCGGCTGGCCGCAGTGTCCGTGAGTGATGGGCTGTAGTCGGTGTTTCACCCCTCGTCACAGCCCACAGCAAAGCGCTGCAAGCAGGAGACACGCTGAGCCGTGACAAGCGGTGAAACACCGCCAACAGCTCAGTGAGTCAGGAGGACTGCGGCTGGCCGTAGTGTCCATGAGTGATGGGCTGTGGGCGGTGTTTCACCCCTCGTCACAGCCCACAGCAAAGCGCTGCAAGCAGGAGACACGCTGAGCCGTGACAAGTAGTGAAACACCGCCCACAGCTCAGTGAGTCAGGAGGACTGCGGCTGGCCGTAGTGTCCATGAGTGATGGGCTGTGGGCGGTGTTTCACCCCTCGTCACAGCCCACAGCAAAGCGCTACAAGCAGGAGACACGCTGAGCCGTGACAAGCGGGGAAACACCGCCAACAGCCCAGTGAGTCAGGAGGAACGGGGCCGGCCGCAGGGATGTGAACTGTCCGAAACTTGACGTGACGTCACCAGATCCCCGAGGTCACGGAGCTCGGGGGTCACGGAGCGGGAAACAGCGGTCTGCAGTAGTGCCTCTCACAGGCACTATTGCCAACACAGGTATTTGAGAGAAACATTGTTTCTCAATATAATATCGATCTAGACAATAAAACACATGGGTGAACCAACCTTTTAAATATGGATGAAATACTGATCAGAAATAGTGACGTTTGAATGAGGCATGAAAGTGATGTAACTCAACCTCTCCATCGCTAATGGACTCCGAGTGGTCAAGCAATATGAATGAAACACCGGGAAGAAGCGTCACCATTTACCCTTCTACCTCCAGAAGTTACTGACGTCTTATAGTAAGAAGGTTGATGCGGACTTCCTCATCAGTAGTGAAAGCCTTACACTAAGTCCACATTGTCCTGTAGTCATCCATTATTAACGGATCCGTTGGGAAATTTATTTCTGCCGGATGCGTTTTTTTACATAGGAGTCTATGGAGAATGGATCGGGTAATGGATTGCTATTTAGCCGTCCGTTGTACTTGCATTTGTAACTGTTGTTTTCTTAACAGATCTGTTACAAATGGATGATAAATAGCAATCGGGTAACGGATCCATTGTCCATAGACTTCAATGTTAAAAATGGATCTGTCCAACATCTGTTATATAACAACGGACAAAAAAGTTGTGTTTGCAGAATATTTTTTCCAACAGATCTAAAACGGATCCATGATAACGAATGACTAGAGGACATGTAAACCCATGTAGATAGCACGGGATAAGTAATAAGGCATAAAAAAGAGACAGATGTAGCAAACGTCAGACTGACTCATGCTGAGCAGCGATCTGCGGTGAACACAATGCACTGCACAGTACCTTAGTGGTTCTGTAGATAAACTGCTCCTGGTTTCCAAGGGGGTCCGTGGGTAATAACTGCATAACGAGAAGGAAAGAGAAATCAGAACTTGCTTAGAAGACTCAACCCATTAACAAATACCGCAGGTGATCGTTCTCAATGGCGGATGTTATAGTAAAGATGAGAATTGAAAGATGATTCTAGTCGGCACCGCGGGGTTAGATATTGCGATCGCCTCCAGCTGTGTGTTTTTTAGCTATTAGCTTCTTATTGTTTTATAATGTGTAAAATCCATTAATGCACACAATACAACAACATGAAAACTGCAGGTGCACAGACACAGATTAAGGCCGCCGGGGCCACACTGGAGCATATTCTCATGCGAGAGCATTGGATGCCATATGGTAATGACACACGCCTCAGGCTCTGCTGTGAGCGCGAACCGTGCGTCGTCGTCCGCTGCGAGCGCGAGGGTCATCTGCTGCGAGCGCGAGAGGAGCGTCGTCCGCTGTGAGCCCAAGCGTCATCTGCTGCGAGCGTGATCCCGAGCGTCGTCTGCTGCGAGCGTGAGCCCGAGCGTCATTTGCTGTGAGCGCGAACCGAGCGTCGTCCACTGCGAGGGTCGTCCACTGTGAGCCAAGTGTCGTCCGCTGTGAGTAAGCCAAGCGTCGTCTGCTGCGAGCGTGAGCCCGAGCGTCGTCTGCTGCGAGCGTGAGCCCGAGCGATGTCTGCTGCGAGCGTGAGCCCGAGCGTCGTCTGCTGTGGCAGTCAGCCCGAGCGTCGTCTGCTGGGGCAGTCAGCCCGAGCGTCGTCTGCTGTGGCAGTCAGCCCGAGCGTCGTCTGCTGTGGCAGTCAGCCCGGGCGTCGTCTGCTGTGGCAGTCAGCCCGAACGTCGTCTGCTGCGGCAGTCAGCCCGAGCGTCGTCTGCTGTGGCAGTCAGCCCGAGCGTTGTCTTCTGCGTGCGTCAGCCCAAGCGTCGTCTGCTGCGTTCGTCAGCCCGAGCGTCGTCAGCTGCGGCAGTCAGCCCGAGCGTCGTCTGCTGCGGCAGTCAGCCCGAGCGTCGTCTGCTGCGGCAGTCAGCCCGAGCGTCGTCTGCTGCGGCAGTCAGCCCGAGCGTCGTCTGCTGCGGCAGTCAGCCCGAGCGTTGTCTGCTGTGGCAGTCAGCCCGAGCGTCGTCTTCTGCGTGCGTCAGCCCGAGCGTCGTCTGCTGCGTTCGTCAGCCCGAGCGTCGTCAGCTGTGGCAGTCAGCCCGAGCGTCGTCTGCTGTGGCAGTCAGCCTGAGCGTCGTCTGCTGCGGCAGTCAGCCCGAGCGTCGTGTGCTGTGGCAGTCAGCCCGAGCATCGTCTTCTGCGTGCGTCAGCCCGAGCGTCGTCTGGTGCGTGCATCAGCCCGAGCGTCGTCTGCTGCGTGCGTCAGCCCGAGCGTCGTCTGCTGTGGCAGTCAGCCCGAGCGTCGTCTGCTGTGGCAGTCAGCCCGAGCGTCATCTGCTGTGGCAGTCAGCCCGAGCGTCGTCTGCTGCGTGCGTCAGCCCGAGCGTCGTCTGCTGCGTGCGTCAGCCCGAGCGTCGTCTGCTGCGGGCGTCAGCTGAGCATTTTCTACTCATTGTGCGTGAGCCAAGACATGCTACCAATCGCTGCTTGCTGCAATTTTTTCCTTAGTCCTTTTGGGCCTGAGGAACAACTTGCAGATCTGCTCTGCCTCATTGAGGGCAATAGATTTTCTTGCCTTGCACGCCTCCGTATTATACGCTTACGTGAGTGAGGCCTAAGGCACATCCGATGACAAACATTCCTGGTCATGAAGATCTACAGTACATGCTGATATTTAACTTAAAATCAATTTTTGTGTGTTTAGATGGTTTTTAATTAAGTGGCTATTTATGAATGGATTAATTTCCATGGATACAAAATAATACCGTTATATACCGGTAATTGCATTACAAAGTAAATGTCTCCAAATTGCCCACAGTAAAGCCTCGGTTCCCGATTTATGGTTGCATTTCTTTTTTGTAAATAAACTTTGATCCGGCTGCCCTCCACCTGACATCCAAGCGTGGAGCGCAGAAAGCCCCGGCCGATTAACATCCAAAGAGAACATATATTCCGGCTCCAGACAGTGGATGGAAACAGACACAACAGCAGCGACACCAGCGAGGCCAACTAGTGTCTGGCTAAACGCCCGTAATCATGACACTGGAGTCCATGGCTCTATCCCTCTTTGCAACCACTTAATACATCCATGTGAGAGGTAATGGGCCAATTAGCGAGACAGAAACATGTGTAGAGTAAGGCCTCTTTCACACGTATGTGCCTCCGGTACGTGTTTGGCAGTTTTCTCACGTACCAGAGACACGTACACATGTACACCTATGTATTCCTATGGTTTTGGACACACGTAGGTATTTGCGCACGGAATGTGTGTCCGTTCCGTACTTACGTGTGTCCGTGTGTTTCTCACGCCGACATGTCCGTTTTCTCTCCGGCATCACGGGTGTCACACGGAACGCAAACGTGTCACACGTAATGTAAACGGACCACACGGATGTGTTCTGTGTGACACGCACCGGAGAGAAGACATGTGTCTGTGATAAAAAACAAAAACCTTTACTCACCTTCTCCAGCCCTGCAGTCTCTGCCGCTGCTGTCACTTGATACCGACCGCCGCTCATCATGCTCATTGCATATTCACTTCACTATGGCTGGAAGCAGCAGCGGGGAGTCTGCAGGACCGGAGACCGATGATCAGCACCACGGACAGCGACGCCAGGGACAGGCGAGTAGAAAGTTCCCGTTCTCCATGTGTTATCACGGATAACACACGGAGAACACACGTGTGCCATACACACGGCACACTGAGGGCAATATGCACCTTTGACACGTCTGTGAAACACGTGCGTGATTTTCACAGACATGTAAAAGAGGCCTAAAACAAATTGCAGACATAAACTATGACAATACATTTAAAACCACTTAAAATTTCAAATACAAAATATTGTAAAATGGAATGAACTGGTAAAATGGAATGAGCTGGTATATCCCTAGTGCAATCTCTGTCATTTTTAACTTAATTTCTGATTTTATATGTGTGACGACATGGACTCTCATGGGTTAAAGTTTCTTAAAATTCAGCCAGACAGGATGATAGATTGTTTATAGACGGGGGATAAGTCCCTCATTGTTTTTACAAGACTCTTGTTGACTCATGTAATTGTGTTGGCCACTGAAAGCTAGACGTATTGTTTCTCCAGACCCTTCGGAGCAATCATTGTAATGTAGTTGTGTATTGCTAATGTGATTACCTTAGTAGCCATTATCTAGTCTGTGACTTGCAGACTTCATGTAGATATCCTCAGTCTTTCTGTAGACATCATTTGGATGAAAATTGTCCATGCAGCTTGAGATTCATCCAATGGGAGAGGCGATCTTGTCCAACCAATCGATGAGGACGCAGTGTATCCAAGTGGAAGGCTGTGGCTATAAAAGGGACTTCTTTAAGCCACCAGGTTGTTGTTGATGGATGCTGATGGATCCAGTCTAAGCTCTTAGGAGCTGACTAGAGGATCAGGATATCTTATGGCTTCAATCTAGGGACTCCGGTTCTGGTTGGAGACCATATCCACAGCCTAGGGATTTCGACTCCGGCTGCCAGGATTGTATCATCATACCAGGACTACCTAAGGAAGAAACCCAGGTTGGGACAATTTGGTCACCTGGCTACAGACTTTGCACACCTCAAACAGCTTCCTAAATCTGGCATTATTCCTTTCTCGGTGGGTGCCCGCCAAAAGCGGGGTGCTGCTGGATTGGAGTAAATAGCCCTGGGACCTCTGAGGCAAGGACATTCTAAATCCCTGGTGAGCCAGCGGTAGGGTGAGACTCTGTTGCCTGTTACATTTGTGTGTTTTGCTGGTTATGTGTTATGTGCCGTTAATCGTTTGAGGATCCAATAAAGTCTAATTATTGTGATTCCCTCACCCTGTGTTGTCTGAGTAGTGTTACGCCCACGGTTAAGGAGGCCGGCGTTCAGTTGGGATGAGCCCTGAGCCACGCTGTCTTTCTAAAGGCGGCGGGTTTTAGCGGACGAGAGCACCCACTGAGCTCCATGTCTCCACAATTGGTGGCAGCAGTGGGATACTACTCAGCCTGGTTTACCCAGGGGAGCTGCAGCGGACTGGTGTTCGTGGACACCGTCCAGGGCTCAACAACCATGGAGGCACATAAGCATACCCAGCAGGCCATAGGGGAGGCATTCAGGTTTCGGACGCTGCCATGTCCAACCCCACCAGCTCAGCCATAGGACAAGGACCAGAGAGGAGTTACGACCTCAGCAGTAAATGGATGCTACAGGATCTGTGCCAAAGGCGAAAGATTATCTACAGGAACGCTGAGACTCGGTCGGACTTGATCCAGAAATTAGTCCGTTGGGATGCCCAGAATGATGCAGAGGACGATGAGGATCCCGCCGATATTGACCCAGAGGATTTAAACTATGTGCCACATCATGGATCTAGTGACAATCGGGAATCAACTTGGTCCAAAATGGCCCAAGCCACAGCGTTGTTGGATGCATTGGAGCCTAGATCTTCAAGAGAAGAGAGGGCTTGGGTTCTGGAATATGCTTATGGGATTCCAGCTGCCATACTGCTAGCACCAGCCGCTCGAGAAGGATGGTCCCGCTACCCAGCAGAAGCTGCACCAAAACAAAGAGGCCGCATGCTTGGAGCCCGTCTGCCACTCCAACCAGTCAACATATGCCGAGATGAACTAACGAGACCTGAGGAATGCTACTCCCAAGAAACACCAATAGCTGAGGAAGTGGTTTATCCAGTCCACACCCTACGGCAGGCCGGACATGGTACACCAGCCAACCTCCATCCCCACATCCAGACGGTCAAGGTCGATGATATACAGGCTCAGGGACTTCGAGACATTGGATCTTCCATCACTCTGGTAAGCCCAGTTATTGTTTCCCCAGAAGACCCTTTACCAGATTCCCAATTATCCATCTCCCTGGCTGAGGGCCAGTGCTCGGACATCCCTCTGGCATGTGTGCAGTTGGACCTAAGGACCGACCAGGGAGAGGTCGAGGTGGAGCTTGTGGATAGACACCCCACACCTGGTATTTTGGGGACCAACCAGGAAGTGATCGATGTGGGGATTGTGAACAGCCTCCCCATAACGGTCATTGTGGAGACTGACCAGAGCAAGGCTGATGTGGAGCTTATGAACAGCATCCCCACCCCTGGTATTTTGGGAACTAACCAGGAAGCGATCGCTGTGGGACTTGTGAACAGCCTCCCTATACCTGTCATTGTGGAGACTGACCAGAGCAAGGCTGATGTGGAGCTTACGGACACCGTCCCCACGCCAATTACTTTGGGGTCTGACCAGGAAGAGGTCCATATAGAGTTTATGGACAGGCTCCCCACACCTGTTGTTTCGGGGACTAGCCAGGAGGAAGTTGAAGTGGGGTTCATAGATGGCCCCACCAAGCCTGTGGTTTCAGATACCACTCAGAGGGAAGTGAAAGTGGGGCTTGGGGATTACCGGCTCACACCAGTCATTTTGGAGAATGACCTAGAACAAGGACTATCCAGTCAGTTTGAAGCAGCCATCACCCACTTCCAAGCCAAGCAGGACCCTGATGTGGATCTTTCTAACATCTTTTCCAAGGATAATTCACATTCCCAGTCTCCAGCATCCACTTCTGAGCCAAGAACCGTGAGTAAGCCTAACCACACTGTGGCTATTGACTGGGGGAAGATTGATAGTAAGAAATGTATGCAAGCCCAACTCATGGACCCCACCTTAGTGCTTGTCCGCAATATGGCTGCTCAACTTGGGGAAGGTAATCAGGGGGAGGTGTATAGATGCGAGCCTCTGTTGCTGACCTCACCATTAAAAAGGACAATGCCGTCAAGAGGAGAAGGATGATCGGAAGCCTATCATGTCTGGCTAATATTAAGAAGGGGGAGGAATGTGACGACATGGACTCTCATGGGTTAAAGTTTCTTAAAATTCAGCCAGACAGGATGATAGATTGTTTATAGACGGGGGATAAGTCCCTCATTGTTTTTACAAGACTCTTGTTGACTCATGTAATTGTGTTGACCACTGAAAGCCAGACGTATTGTTAATCCAGACTCTTCCAGTAATCATTGTATTGTAGTTGTGTATTGCTAATGTGATTACCTTAGTAGCCATTGTCGAGTCTGTGACTTGCAGACTTCATGTAGATACCATTAGTCTTTCTGTAGACATCATTTGGATGAACATTGTCCATGCAGCTTGAGATTCATCCAATGGGAGAGGCGATCTTGTCCAACCAATCGATGAGGACACAGTGTATCCAAGTGGAAAGCTGTGGCTATAAAAGGGACTTCTTTAAGCCACCAGGTTGTTGTTGATGGATGCTGATGGATCTAGTCTAAGCTCTTAGGAGCTGACTAGAGGATCAGGATATCTTATGGCTTCAATCTAGGGACTCCGGTTCCGGTTGGAGACCATATCCACAGCCTAGGGATTTCGACTCCGGCTGCCAGGATTGTATCATCATACCAGGATTACCTAAGGAAGGAACCCAGGTTGGGACAATTTGGTCACCTGGCTACAGACTTTGCAGACCTCAGACAGCTTCCTAAATTTGGCATTATTCCTTTCTCGGTGGGTGCCTGGCAAAGGCGGGGTGCTGCTGGATTGGAGTAAATAGCCCTGGGACCTCTGAGGCATGGACATTCTAAATACCTGGTGAGCCAGCGGAAGGGTGAGATTCTGTTGCCTGTTACATTTGTGTGTTTTGCTGGTTATGTGCTATGTGCCGGTAATTGTTTGGGGATCCAATAAAGTCTAATTATTGTGGTTCCCTCACCCTGTGTTGTCTGAGTAGTGTTACGCCCACGGTTAAGGAGGCCGGCGTTCAGTTGGGATGAGCCCTGAGCCACGCTGTCTTTCTAAAGGTGGCGGGTTTTAGCGGACGAGAGCACCCACTGAGCTCTGTGTCTCCACAATATGCAATGTCTTAATGAAATGATGTATCATTATATAAATAAATGCTATGGATTCCACTATAGGGACAATCATTCCATATTACAAATAATGACAAAAGGGCATTATTATTTTTATGTACATAATTCTAGTGACTTTGAAATGTTATATACTTTCCATTTATTATAGTAAAAGGGTTAAGGATAGCAAAAGCGGACACATGAGAATATATATGATTAAAGTCCTGTTAGCGGTATGAAAGCAAATGCAAATTAAAACCTTTATAAGATTTTAATGAAACTTTGATGAATTGAGTATAACGGGGGTTTGGGGGCTACCTGGAAACAATCTGTGGCCCAGGAGCCCCGGGAAGGGCTCTACACTTTTGTGCAGTGATTCCTGTCCATGTCCAGATATGGGAGGTTCCTCTCTGCCTGCCCTATAGGCCACAATCACAACTCCCGCTCCAATCACAATGTGAACAGGGCTGGACACAAACCCCAATACAAATCTTACACGTGCTTGTCAAAAACACACAGCGACAACTTTCCAAAAGCCCATCCCTTCATAGTGACCCCCAGAGAAGAACTGACGAAGGGCTAAACAGACCACATTTCAATCCGAGGAAGAGGAGGCCACATCTGTGGAGCAGAGAGGCGAGGGAACAAAGGGAACACATACCCGGATTCAGGAGACCGGTGGCAGGTACACCAGGTAAAAAGGTCCTCTATAAAAACTATTAACAGGTATGCACTGTTCACATTGAGCATGAGAAACACTTTGTACTCTGCGGCCTCTGGGCTGTGCCGCTTTACAGCCTGGCAATCACAGGTTACTTGTGGGTAACGCTGACACTCGCGGGTAACGCTGACACTCACGGGTAACGCAGACACTCGCAGGTAACGCTGACACTCGCGGGTAACGCTGACACTCGCAGGTAACGCTGACACTTGCGGGTAACGCTGACACTCGCGGGTAACGCAGACACTCGCAGGTAACGCTGACACTCGCGGGTAACGCAGACACTCACGGGTAACGCAGACACTCGCAGGTAACGCTGACACTCGCGGGTAACGCAGACACTCGCGGGTAACGCTGACACTCGCGGGTAACGCTGACACTCACGGGTAACGCAGACACTCGCAGGTAACGCTGACACTCGCGGGTAACGCTGACACTCACGGGTAACGCAGACACTCGCAGGTAACGCTGACACTTGCGGGTAACGCTGACACTCACGGGTAACGCAGACACTCGCGGGTAACGCTGACACTCGCGGGTAACGCAGACACTCGCAGGTAACGCTGACACTCGCGGGTAACGCTGACACTCGCGGGTAACGCTGACACTCGCAGGTAACACTGACACTCGCGGGTAATGCTGACACTCACGGGTAACGCAGACACTCGCAGGTAACGCTGACACTCCCGGGTAACGCTGACACTCGCGGGTAAGGCTGACACTCGCGGGTAACGCTGACACTCACGGGTAATGCTAACACTCGCGGGTAATGCTGACACTCGAGGGTAACGCTGACACTCGCGGGTAACGCTGACACTCACGGGAAACGCTGACACTCGCAGGTAACGCTGACACTCGCGGGTAACGCTGACACTCGCGGGTAACGCTGACACTCGCGGGTAACTATGACACTCGCGGGTAACGCTGACACTCGCGGGTAACGCTGACACTCGCGGGTAACGCTGACACTCGCAGGTAACGCTGACACTCGCGGGTAACGCTGACACTCCCGGGTAACGCTGACACTCGCGGGTAATGCTGACACTCCCGGGTAATGCTAACACTCGCGGGTAATGCTGACACTCGCGGGTAACGCTGACACTCGTGGGTAACGCTGACACTCGCGGGAAACGCTGACACTCGCAGGTAACACTGACACTCGCGGGTAACGCTGACACTCGTGGGTAATGCTGACACTCCCGGGTAACGCTGATACTCGCGGGTAACGCTGACATTCGTGGGTAACGCTGACACTCGCAGGTAACGCTGACACTCACTGGCAATGCTGACACTCCCGGGTAACGCTGACACTCGCGGGTAACGTTGACATTCGTGGGTAACGCTGACACTCCCGGGTAACGCCGACACTCGCAGGTAACGCTGACACTCGCGGGTAATGCTGACACTCCTGGGTAACGCTGACACTCCCGGGTAACGCTGACATTCGTGGGTAACGATGACACTCGTGGGTAACGCGGACACTCGTGGGTAACGCTAACACTCGCGGGTAATGCTTACACTCCTGGGTAATGCTGACACTCCCGGGTAACGCTGACATTCGTGGGTAACGCTGACACTCGCGGGTAACGCGGACACTCGTGGGTAACGCTGACACTCACGGGTAACGCTGACACTCGCAGGTAACGCTGACACTCGCAGGTAATGCTGACACTCGCTGGCAATGCTGACACTCGCTGGCAATGCTGACACTCGCGAGTAACGCTGACACTCGCAGGCAATGCTGACACTCGCAGGCAATGCTGACACTCGCAGGGTAATGCTAACACTCGCAAGCAATGCTGACACTCGCGGGTAACGCTGACACTCGCATGTAACGCTGACACTCGCTGGCAATGCTGACACTCGCTGGCAATGCTGATACTCGCATGTAATGCTGACACTCGCATGTAACGCTGACACTCGCTGGCAATGCTGACACTCGCCGGTAATGCTGACACTCGCTGGCAATACTGACACTCGCTGGCAATGTTGACACTCGTGGGTAACGCTGACACTCGCAGGTAACGCTGACACTCGCAGGTAACGCTGACACTCGTGGGTAACGCTGACACTCGTGGGTAACGCTGACACTCGCGGGTAATGCTGACACTCGCGGGTAATGCTGACACTCGCAGGCAATGCTGACACTCGCAGGTAATGCTAACACTCGCAGGCAATGCTGACACTTGCTGACAATGCTGACACTCGCTGGCAATGCTGACACTCGCTGGTAATGCTGACACTCGCTGGCACTGCTGATACTCGCAGGTAATGCTGACACTCGTGGGTAACGCTGACACTCGCAGGTAATGCTGACACTCGTGGGTAACGCTGACACTCGCAGGTAATGCTGACATTCGCGGGTAATGCTGACACTCATGGGTAACGCTGACACTCGCGGGTAATGCTGACACTCGCTGGTAATGCTGACACTCGCGGGTAATGGTGACACTCGCAGGTAATGCTGACACTCATGGGTAACGCTGACACTCACGGGTAATGCTGACACTCACAGGTAATGCTGACACTCGTGGGTAACGCTGACACTCACGGGTAATGCTGACACTCACGGGTAACGCTGACACTCGCGGGTAACGCTGACACTCGCAGGTAATGCTGACACTCACGGGTAACGCTGACACTCGCGGGTAACGCTGACACTCGCGGGTAATGCTGACACTCGCTGGCAATGCTGACACTCGCAGGTAATGCTGACACTCGCGGGTAACGCTGACACTCCCGGGTAATGCTGACATTCCCGGGTAACGCTGACACTCGTGGGTAACACTGACACTCCCGGGTAACGCTGACACTTCCGGGTAATGCTGACACTCCCGGGTAACGCTGACACTCGTGGGTAAAACTGACACTCCCAGGCAATGCTGACACTCCCGGGTAACGCTGACACTCCCGGGTAATGCTGACACTCTCGGGTAATGCTGACACTCCCGGGTAACGCTGACACTCCCGGGTAACACTGACACTCGTGGGTAACACTGACACTCCCGGGTAACGCTGACACTCCCGGGTAATGCTGACACTCCCGGGTAACGCTGACACTCTCGGGTAATGCTGACACTCCCGGGTAACGCTGACACTCCCGGGTAACGCTGACACTCCCGGGTAACGCTGACACTCGCTGGCAATGCTGACACTCGCTGGCAGTGCTGACACTCGTGGGTAACGCTGACACTCCCGGGTAACGCTGACACTCGCTGGCAATGCTGAAACTCGTAGGTAATGCTAACATTCGTGGGTAATGCTGACACTCGCAGGTAACGCTGACACTCGCAGGTAACGCTGACACTCGCGGGTAACGCTGACACTCGCAGGTAACGCTGACACTCGTGGGTAACGCTGACACTCGCGGGTAACGCTGACACTCGCGGGTAATGCTGACACTCGCCGGTAACGCTGACATTCGTGGGTAACGCTGACACTCGCAGGTAACGCTGACACTCGCTGGCAATGCTGACACTCCCGGGTAACGCTGACACTCGCGGGTAACGTTGACATTCGTGGGTAACGCTGACACTCCCGGGTAACGCCGACACTCGTGGGTAACGCTGACACTCGCGGGTAACGCTGGCTGACACTCGTGGGTAACGCTGACACTCACGAGTAACGCTGACACTCACAGGTAACGCTGACACTCGCAGGTAACGCTGACACTCGCTGGCAATGCTGACACTCGCGGGTAACGCTGACACTCCCGGGCAATGCTGACACTTGCTGGCAATGCTGACACTCGCGAGGAAACACTGACACTCGCAGGCAATGCTGACACTCGCAGGCAATGCTGACACTCGCGGGTAATGCTAACACTCGCAAGCAATGCTGACACTCGCGGGTAACGCTGACACTCGCATGTAACGCTGACACTCGCTGGCAATGCTGACACTCGCTGGCAATGCTGATACTCGCAGGTAATGCTGACACTCGCATGTAACGCTGACACTCGCTGGCAATGCTGACACTCACTGGCAATGCTGACACTCGTGGGTAACGCTGACACTCGCAGGTAACGCTGACACTTGCAGGTAACGCTGACACTCGTGGGTAACGCTGACACTCGCGGGTAATGCTGACACTCGCAGGTAATGCTAACACTCGCAGGCAATGCTGACACTCGCTGACAATGCTGACACTCGCTGGCAAAGCTGACACTCGCTGGCAATGCTGATAATCGCAGGTAATGCTGACACTCGTGGGTAACGCTGACACTCGCAGGTAACGCTGACACTTGCAGGTAACGCTGACACTCGTGGGTAACGCTGACACTCGCGGGTAATGCTGACACTCGCAGGTAATGCTAACACTCGCAGGCAATGCTGACACTCGCTGACAATGCTGACACTCGCTGGCAAAGCTGACACTCGTGGGTAATGCTGACACTCGCGGGTAATGCTGACACTCGCGGGTAACGCTCACACTCGCGGGTAACGCTGACACTCGCAGGTAATGCTGACACTCGCGGGTAATGCTGACACTCGCTGGCAATGCTGACACTCGCAGGTAATGCTGTCACTCGCGGGTAACGCTGACACTCCCGGGTAATGCTGACACTCCCGGGTAACGCTGACACTCATGGGTAACACTGACACTCCCGGGTAACGCTGACACTTCCGGGTAACACTGACACTCCCGGGTAACGCTGACACTCCCGGGTAATGCTGACACTCCCGGGTACGGGTAACGCTGACACTCGCTGGCAATGCTGACACTCGCTGGCAATGCTGACACTCGTGGGTAACGCTGACACTCCTGGGTAACGCTGACACTCCCGGGTAACACTGACATTCGCTGGCAATGCTGACACTCGTGGGTAACGCTGACACTCGTGGGTAACGCTGACACTCGCGGGTAACGCTGACACTAGCGGGTAACGCTGACACTCGCAGGTAACGCTGACACTCGCTGGCAATGCTGACACTCGCAGGTAATGCTGACACTCGTGGGTAATGCTGACACTCGCTGGCAACGCTGACCCTCGCAGGCAATGCTGACACTCGCAGGCAATGCTGACACTCGCGGGTAACGCTGCAATCGCAGGCAATGCTGACACTCGCGGGTAATGCTGACACTCGCGGGTAATGCCTACACTCGCGGGTAATGCTGACACTCGTGGGTAATTCTGACACTTGCAGCGAGGAGACATTGTCATGATGTATGTAGTTTTCTCCATCCCATATTTTTGTATAAGATGCCATGTGATGTATTTTACCTTCTCACTGTATTTGCTGTAATACTATGTCTTGGAATGTAAGTGACCATACCTTCCCCCCAGCCTGTATCATATTGCACTCAGGCTTCAGCAGTAGCTATTGTCATTGATTTGGTGGGGGTTGCATATGTATATTGTTCTTCTCAGCATGGGACTTCTCCAATCTACAACTTGGTAAACAGAACAGAGCCAGCAGTCTAAAGTCCATTCATGCATCAAATGGCCAGGGGGAGGTGTGCCCACCTAAGGGGCTGATCCCAAGAGAGAACATGTTAGAGCAGTTAGTTGGAGCTCGGCTGGAGAAGGACTAGGATCCATAGCTGAGGCTGGATCCTGGGGTCTGTGTGTGTGGACTGTTACAGACTGGAGATCCGCGGCCACGTGGGATTGCGTTTTGTTGTTCACCTGTTGGACTCAAGGAACTCATATAAGGACCATTGCCCTAATTCCCCTGGCATCGGAATACCAGGCGGTGCCCCTGGATCTTTTGTTTTTTCTGTTGTGGACTCCTTGCAGATTTGAAGGATTTATATTTATGTTTGCTGCTTATTCTTTGTGGTTCCAATAAAGCCCTTTGGATTGTTCCTTGGCCTGGCGTCCCTCACTGCTCTGTTGCATACCCCGTCACAAACTGGTGGCAGCGGCGGGATCAGAGCAGAAGAAATGGAGGACAACGGCCAATCAACGTCTGAAACCAGAACCTCAGGATACAGGAACTGGACTGTGGTGAGCCTACAAACAAAGGCCCGTGAATGGTGTCGGCTACAAAGGACTCTCTAAGGAGCAACTAATTGAGGCATTGGAAAATGCTTGCCTGCAAGATGGCACCGAGGAACAATTTCCACAGCAAGGGGAGCAAAGACGGGAGCCGGAGGTAAATACCCAAAAAAGTCAATGGGTTGTGTGGTACGAGGAGGAGATGGCCTTGCTGGGAGAGGAGACCACCATAGAATATAAGATGGAGGTCATTCGTGGAGCTAAAGAGAAGGAGCGCAGGATGGAGGAGATGGCATTGCTGGATAAGCAACTCGCTGTGGAAGCCGCGAGAGGTTCCAGACAGACTGTAACCCCAGCACCCATCATGAGGGAACTTCCCAGGGTGTCCCGCAAAGACTTCAAGCAGTTTAATGAGGCTGCTGGTGACATTGAGGGCTTCTTCCAGGACTTTGAGCATCAGTGTTGATTAATGGAAGTCCCAGAAAGGGAGCGAATGCGGCATCTGGTTGGGTTCTTAGAGGGTGGAGCTGCTGCAGCCTATAGAGCTATGGACCCTCGGTGGAACTGTGAGTATGCGGATATTAAACAGACTATTCTAGAACATTATGCTGTAACGCCAGACATTTACAGGACTCAGTTCCGTACTTTAGCATGTGATGAGGAAGTGTCCTTCAAGATGTATGCCCACAAACTCAAACATCTGTGGCATCGTTGGCTGGAGGCAGAGGAGGCCTTAACCCTGGAGACCGTCCTCCAGGTCCTCCTAAAAGAGCAGTTTTACTTCAAGTGCCCCGCTGAGATCCGGGAATGGGTGCGTGAAAGGAGACAAGCCACTGTGGAGGAAGCTGCAGCTCTAGCTGATGAGGCTCTCACCATCAAGCCTCAATGGAAGAAGCTGCTAGCAGAGGGAGCAAAAATGACCAGCTCCCCAACACCAGAGGTTCCTTGTCCTTCAGTGTCCAATGTTCCTGGACCTAGATCACCACCTCATGTGGATACCCGTGTGTACGTGCCTCCAGTTGTTTCTACCACATTTTTTGGAATACGACGAGGAGAGAAGGTATAAGAGCGGAGATGTTATAGCTGTGGGCATCCCGGACATCTGCGGGCCACATGCCCATCTATCCAGTGGAGTCATCCTCCAAATCGACAACCACCTCCAGCACCTGCACCTCCCTATCAGTCACCAAAGGTCTCCTACCTACTTCTCCAGAAGGCAAACTGGACGGAGTGAGACGCAGTGCAGATGTTATCAATGTGGGCAGCCTGGTCATCTGCAAGCTCCCTGTCCAGGTGTTCAGAGGCAGAACAGCTGCAGACCACCTTTGCCTGTCCATTATCTACAGACACCTTCAGCAGGAGAAGAGCTGGATTCAGGCCCTGATGATTTGCCAAGTGACCCTGATATGTTGACTTCCCTGCCAGGAGTCTATGGAGTGCGAGCCACAGCCACGCGTTCTTATGATCTTCAGCATAAACATCTAGAGGAGGTTGTGC
Source organism: Anomaloglossus baeobatrachus (assembly GCF_048569485.1). Lineage (NCBI taxonomy): Eukaryota > Metazoa > Chordata > Amphibia > Anura > Aromobatidae > Anomaloglossus > Anomaloglossus baeobatrachus. The sequence goes on along the minus strand of NC_134360.1, from coordinate 1,704,001 downwards.
TGGATGGCCAAAAAGTTGTTGGCTTTCGTGACACTGGGGCTTTTCTCACCATCGCAGATCCCCGAGTAATTCAACCAGAAGCAATTCAACAGGGACCAGGAATTGCCATTGAATTGGCTGGAGGTACTCATAGATATATTCCAAGAGCGAGTGTAACCCTGGATTATGGCTTTGGGGCAAAACAATGCATAATCGGTGTGATGAGCGGCCTTCCTGCAGACATACTCCTAGGCAATGATGTGGGAGATCTACAATGCCGATTTGTGGGTGCAGGAAGCAGAGTTTAAGTGAAGGAGGATATAAACTGGACCCGAACATTCAACCCTACATCTTCATCCTACACAAAAGAACCTGGAGCCAACACCCAAAATGCAGATGGACTGTCCAGGCAAGAGGAGCCTTGAGTCCTGTCAGCCATGCCTGCGTGTACTTAACCAGCGACCTGTAGAGGTCCCTAGTACACAAGTTGGGAGGGGAAGGAATTGTCATGATGTATGTAGTTTTCTCCATCCCATATTTTTGTATAAGATGCCATGTGATGTATTTTACCTTCTCACTGTATTTGCTGTAATACTATGTCTTGGGATGTAAGTGACCATACCTTCCCCCCAGCATGTATCATATTGCACTCAGGCTTCAGCAGTAGCTATTGTCATTGATTTGGTGGGGGTTGCATATGTATATTGTTCTTCTCAGCATGGGACTTCTCCAATCTACAAATTGGTAAACAGAACAGAGCCAGCAGTCTAAAGTCCATTCATGCATCAAATGGCCAGGGGGAGGTGTGCCCACCTAAGGGGCTGATCCCAGGAGAGAAGAACATGTTAGAGCAGTTAGTTGGAGCTCGGCTGGAGAAGGACTAGGATCCATAGCTGAGGCTGGATCCTGGGGTCTGTGTGTGTGGACTGTTACAGACTGGAGATCCGCGGCCACGTGGGATTGTGTTTTGTTGTTCACCTGTTGGACTCAAGGAACTCATATAAGGACCATTGCCCTAATTCCCCTGGCATCGGAATACCAGGCGGTGCCCCTGGATCTTTTGTTTTTTCTGTTGTGGACTCCTTGCAGATTTGAAGGATTTATATTTATGTTTGCTGCTTATTCTTTGTGGTTCCAATAAAGCCCTTTGGATTGTTCCTTGGCCTGGCGTCCCTCACTGCTCTGTTGCATACCCCGTCACAGACATTGCTGAACAGGACTCTTTCTATGGAATATCCTGAATCCAACAAACAGAAAAACAAGAACAATATGTACCGATGACACCATCATTAGTAGCGCAATGTGAGAAAAATAAACCCTATTTAGTAACGACATTCACTGACGACCTGTTCTGACAAAATATAATTTAGTCTGACAAAACACATTAATGGGGCTATTGAGCTTCCATTTCTTTGCTTCCGGTGCCAGTGAGGAATTATAAACGCTTTACAGTTTCCCTTTTTTGCCTCGTAGTTTACATGTTTCTTCTTCGGCTTCATTGTTTGTGAGACAGTGTAAGATTCATTTCTTTCTAATTGGATGTAGCGCTTAGCCAAATCTTTACATATTACTGTCAGCTGAGATTGTTCCAGTTATAATAGTGGATATTAGCATCTTGTAGTAAATTATTCTTGCATTCAGACACTTTTATTATAATACTAATACTTGTTTTTTCCCTTTTTTTCTTTCTGTTTAAATTGTGAAATGCTTCGATTAGTTGAATGTTTGGGAACAATTCCAAATGTCATCACTTCTTATGATTGGTGGATCCTGTGCTATCAGCTGTGTATAGAGATGTTACCTGTCCTTGTAATCCTGCCTCTGATGATAAAGTCTGCTGAAAACTCTTCCTAAGGCTTCTGCCACACTCACGTGAATTTCACGCACGTGCCGAGAGACACGTATTTCCCCTGCGTGTTGCGTGCAGGTAAGTACGTGTCTCTGGTACGTGCGTGACACGTGTGTTCTACGTGTGCTATCCGCGATAGCACACGTAGAATCGGTAATTATTATACTCACCTGGTCCTTCCTGATGTCCGCGGTGCTGTCCATGGTGCTGATCCTCGGTCTCCAGCCCTCCCGTCTCCCCGCTGCTGCTGCTGCCAGCCAGTGAAGTGAATATTCAATGAGAATAATGAGCGGCGGTCGGCAGCAAGAGGCAGCAGCGGCGGAGACAGGAGGGCTGGAGAAGGTGAGTTAATGTTTTGTTTTTTTTTCACTGACATGTGTGTTTTCTCCGGCGCGTGTCACACGGGACCGCATCCACACTACACCCGTGTGGTACGGGTGCGGGCCGTGTGACACCCGTGCTGCCGGAGAAAACACTGACATGTCAGCGCTTTGAAAATCGCACACACGTACAAACGCACACGGACACACGTTCCGTGTGGTTTTACGTGTGTGTGCCTGCTACCATAGGGTAGCATTGCTGAACGTGTCTCCGTGCCGCCGGTACGTGTAAAAAATGACAAACACGTACCGGAGGCACGGATGTGTGGCGCTAGCCTAAAAGGACAGGAACTATGAGTATTGATGAGCAACCTCGCAGATAACTGGGACCGGATGCCAGTCCCCATATAAGTCTATGGGGACCAGAATCTGGTGATTAAAAATGGTGTTAGAAGGGATAGAAGAATTGGAGCAAGCGTGCTATACTCCCCGAGTCTCCGGCGCAGTTGGAACTGCTTCCAGGCCGCTGCAGGGGCCACTCATCATTGCTCATCCATATGCACTGCTTTATCCGACCACCAGCCGTCCTGGCATTTGTGATTGGTTGCAGTCAGACGAGCCCCCACCTTGAGTTATAGAGTGTCTGACGCTTCCAATTACAGACGCTGTCTTCGGGTCACTATCGCGGTACAAAAATAAATAAAATATTTGGTGTAGGACCCCCCATATTATGATACCCAGCACAGATATAGCATATGGCTACAGGCTGCAGCCCCAGCCCTTATCGTGGCTGTGTATCAAAATAGGAAGAACCGCATGCGGCTTTTTTTTTTAATTATGTAAATAGATAATTTAAATTAACAGTGTGCTGTCTCCCACAATTTTTATACTCAGCCAAGATAAAGCCAGGCAGCTGGGGGCTGGTATTCTTAGGCTGGTGAGACTCATGCTTATTGGCCACCCCAGCCAAAAAATAGCAGCCTGCAGACGCCCAGAATTGTCGCATCCATTAGATGTACAGTCCAGCACTTTACCAGGCTTTTCCCGATTGCACTGGTGTGGTGGCAATCGGGGTAATAAGGGGTTAATCGCAGCTCACAGCTGTCACTAAGCCCTAGATTAATATTGAGAGGCATCTATGAGACCTCCCATTACTAATATCTAAATGAAAATAAACAAAAACACTGAAAAAACCTTTACTTGAAATAAAAGACAAAAAACACCCTCTTTCACTTCTTTATTAACTCTAAAACTCCCCTGATGGTCCAATGTAATCCATATAAGGTCTAATGATGAATCCAGCTCTGCTATATTTGATTTCACACCAAGTGGCTATAGAACATGACCGCCCACTGTGAGGTTCAGGCAGAGACTGAATGAGCCGCGATCAGAGGTGATATCACTCAAGCTATTTGTACTCACAGTGGGAGGTTCCCACGGACCTCCAGCTGTGACCACAAATCACCTGAGTGACTTCACCGCTTATTGCTCATTGCTGTGACACAGTCTCTGCCTGAACCTCATAGTGGGCGGTCATGTTCTATGGCCGATTGGTGCGAATTCAGATATGTAGCTGGAATCGTCGTGGGACCTTGTGGGGATTACGGCAGCCCTGGGTGTATTTAAAGTTAATAAAGTTGTGAAAGAGGGGTTTTTTTTTGTCTTTTAGTGATTTTTCAGTGTTTGTGTTTATTTTTTTTCATTTACAGATTAATAATGAGGGGTCTCATAGACAAATCCCATTACTAGTCTAGGGCATAGGGGCAGCTGTGAGCTGTGATTAACCCCTTATTACCCCAATTGCCACTGCACCAGGGCAATTGGGAAGAGCCGGGTAAAGTTCCAGGATTGTTGCATCTAATGGATGCGACAATCTTGTATAGCTGCAGGCTGCTATATTTAGGCTGAGGTGGCCCAATAAGCATGGGTCTCCCCAGCCTGAGAATACCAGCCCCCAGCTGACTCAATTTATTTTGGCTGTGTATCAAAATTGGGCAGGACCACACGCTGTTTCTCTTTTAGTTATTTAAAAAAAAATTTTTAAAAAAAAAAAAAGGCAGCATGCCGTTCCTCCTATTTTGATACATAGCCAAGATAAGCGCAGGGCTGGGGGCTGCAGCACAAACTTTATTTGTGCTGGATATCATAATATGGAGGGACACTACACCAAATGTTTTATTTATTTATTTTATACTATGATAGTGCCCTGCAGACAGTGCCTGTGATTGGTTGCAAGGAGACGCTGTCACACAGGCTGGGGATGTGTCTGACTGCAACCAATCACAGATGCAAGGACGGCCGATGGGTGGGGAAAGCACTGCATATGGATGAGCAATAATATGTGGCTGCAGAAGTGAATGAGTGGCGGCGGGAGAAGTTACAGCTACGCCAGAGTCTTTGGTAAGTATGAAGCACTTGCTTCATTCTTATTTTCGTTATTTTTCCTTTATTTTTTTTATTTCCCGTGCTGGATCTGAATCATCAGCCGGAATTTGCTGAGAATTAGGCCTGGCATGTTTGAAAGAGTGTGGACCTGGACTTTTACAGTCCGGGTGAGCCCATCACTAACTATGGATCTAAAAAAAGTACCAGTGGCCAGTGTGAAAACGGCAATTTAGTGTTTTATTTTGTTTGGACACTATCTATCAAGAAAACTGGTACTGTTGCATATTATTTATTTTTTTTAATCCACGGTATGTCAATTTCCGATGCAGAAACGCTCATTTTTCATGCAAATTTGAATTCTTCATTTCAATATAGATCCTAAACTCACAGATCACACTGATGGTGCGGCATTGCTGCACTTTGTGCATTCAATATGAATACATGTGATGGTGCACACTCAGTGCATGGTGACACTGCGTGATGCTTCAACGCCTCCAGAAAATCACTTACAATGGAATATTTGACGGAGAAGAATGGCGCTGTCAGCACTAGAGAAGTGAATTGGGAGATTTTGAGCTGACTGATTGGCTGCAGTCCTGTTGACAGGACATCAGCGCTGCAGACAATGACAAACACCTGGGTAAGCAGGGGAGACTCAGTGCTGGACCCAGAGAGGGTAAATAAAGCACTTTTTTTGTAATAAACTCTGCCCAGGGACTGACATTTTCTAAAGGGACAAACCCTTTAAGTCAGCAACATCACTGGTTACCCTTTTCTCTAATTTTTAACTTTTTAAGGCCCAGAAATGATATTTTGCACCCATGTGCCCCGTAGTCATATAGCCATAATTATGGTGATTCCTTTAAACTCTTCATTGAGGTTTTATTGGCGGCTCAGTAGAAGAGACATAAAATGCACTTCTCTGGAGGGATTCTCTAATCTCTCCTCCACGTTCCCATCGTCTCACACCTATCATTCTAACTCTCGGGACCTTCCTGTGTCCATCACTGGGTTTAATGGCACATTTTACATTTAAGCTGCGGGAAGATATAATGAGCTCTGTTTTCTCTAATTCCCCTCTGCTTTTCCTGCTCCATGGCAATGGTCCTTTGTGAAGCGCTCAGGGACACATTGCTGCGCGCAGGCATTGCTGAGCCCATCTTATCTCCTGGATCACACTATTGCTTGCCTCTCGTCGCCTGCTATTCCGCCTTTTGATGTCTTTTCTATGTTGGCTGCTGTTCTTGGATCCATTTTCTTTTCAATTTATATCTGCATTTAGATTTTAGAATCATTTCTATGCAGATTAATTAAAGGGCTGTCGGGTTTTAAAGAAACCATTTTCAAATACCTTATTAGTTATCGTTTTTTTCATGACTTTCTAAAATGTGGCATAATCTAAGGAGGGACTAATATAAAAGAGATAATGATAAATAGCCATTACCCTTGAAGGGCCTGCTGCTCCAGAGGTGCCTCTGTAGTGGTCTCCACCAGGGCCAGGGGGATGACTTCCTCTTCATCAGTCACTGGACCACTGCAGCCCATCGCTAGCCTCAGCAATCAGGGGGCTGATGGACAAGACATCATCATTTCTGCTCCCAGAAAGCCCCTTAATATAAGGTCATATGTCATTCTGGACTCCCACAGAAAAACTGAAGGAGAGAGAGGATTCAGTCATGGGTAGCACGGTGGCTCAGTGGTTAGCTTCTCAGTGGCTCAGTGGTTAACCATCTTGGGTTCCTCTGAAGACTGACTGGCTTATGTATAGAGAATTGATTTCATTGAACACACTTCTCACAATGCTTTATGGCCAGAGGTTAATTAAGTATTTCATCTTATGGCTCTCCTCAACAGTTGCATGGTGGCTCAGTGGTTAGCTGCAGGGTGGATCAGTGGTTAGCCACGCGGCGGTTCAGTAGTTAGCTGTACGGTGGCTCAGTAGTCAGTTGCACGGTGGCTCAGTAGTTAGTTGCACGGTGGCTTAGTGGTTAGCTGCAGGGTGGCTCGGTGGTTAGCCACTCGGTGGTTAGCCGCACGGTGGCTCAGTGGCTAGCACTGCAGTTTGCAGCACTGGGGTCATGGGTTCATATCCCACCAGGGACACCATCTGCCAGGAATCTGTATGTTCCCCATGTGTTTGTGGGTTTCCTCCGGATTCTCCAGTTTCCTCCCACACTCCAGTCCAGAGACTGATAGGGAATGTAGATTGTGAGCCCCGATGGGGACAGCGATGATCACGTCTGTAAAGCGCTGTGGAATTAATAGTACTATATAAGTGAGATAAAATAAATACATATTAGGTATTGCTCTATTTACTTGAGGGTGAATGGTAAAATGTTGGCATAGTGTAGGGTAGCGCAAGCCCTCCTTATTCCAGGAGCTGAGGTGTCACTCAGCATTATCAGCACACATTTCAGCTAGTTATCCAGAGACAAGGGAAGGCTGAGCATTGCTCTTTTTTTTACCTTTAATGATGCCTTACTTTTAACAATACAAAATGAATAATATTTAGCTAAATTCTAGAAAGACAGGCCGCAGTACCAATCACAGCCACTGGGTGTTGTATTGCGTTGTATTGTATTATATTGTGTTGTGTTGTATTGTGTTGTGTTGTATTGTATTGTGTTGTGTTGTATTGTATTGTGTTGTATTGTATTGTATTGTGTTGTATTGTATTGTGTTGTATTGCATGGTATTGTATTGTATGGTATTGTTGTGTTGTATTGTGTTGTGTTGTATTGTGTTGTATTGTATTGTGTTGTATTGTGTTGCATTGTATTGTATTGTGTTGTGTTGTATTGTATTGTATTGTGTTGTGTTGTATTGTATTGTATTGTATTGTGTTGTGTTGTATTGTGTTGTATTGTATTGTATTGTGTTGTATTGTATTGTGTTGTGTTGTATTGTATTGTGTTGTATTGTGTTGTATTGTATTGTGTTGTATTGCATGGTATTGTATTGTATGGTATTGTTGTGTTGTATTGTGTTGTGTTGTATTGTGTTGTATTGTATTGTGTTGTATTGTGTTGCATTGTATTGTATTGTGTTGTGTTGTATTGTATTGTATTGTGTTGTGTTGTATTGTATTGTATTGTATTGTGTTGTGTTGTATTGTGTTGTATTGTATTGTATTGTGTTGTATTATATTGTGTTGTGTTGTATTGTATTGTGTTGTATTGTGTTGTATTGTATTGTGTTAAAAATATAATAAGTTAGTTATAGAGGACAAACAAAAGACTGAGATATTAAATAGGCATTTCTCATCTGTGTTCACCAAGGAACTGACTGTACCAGGCATCATTCAACAAGTGAAAAATCAAAGTTCACCACCCGATATAATTAATTTAACACAAGAAGTACACCTACGTCTGAGTAAATTAAACAGTGACAAATCCCCAGGGCCAGATGGCATTCATCCACGAATATTGAGGGAATTGAGCTCCGTAATTGACAGACCGCTGTATCTCATCTTTTTAGACTCGCTTGTAACAGGGTTGGTACCTCAGGATTGGAGGATTGCTGATGTGGTACCGATATTTAAGAAAGGTAAGAGGGTAGATCCAGGCAACTACCGTCCAGTAAGCCTGACATCAGTAGTATGCAAAGTTTTTGAGGGCATTTTAAGGGATGACATGCAAAAATATGTTGCAGAAAATAATATAATAACTGACAGCATGGATTCATGAAAGATAAGTCGTGTCTAACCAACCTGTTGGGGTTCTATGAGGGGGTAAGTGCAAACCTGGATATTGGTAATGCAGCTGATGTTATGTATTTGGACTTTGCAAAGGCATTTGATACTGTACCACATAATAGCCTTATACTAAAGCTCCAGAAGCAAGGACTAGGGGACACTATATGCAACTGGGTAAGGAATTGGCTAAAAGATAGGAAACAAAGAGTACTCATAAATGGAACATTCTCTAAATGGGCTATAGTCAGCAGTGGGGGCCGCAGGGATCTGTACTGGGAGCAGTGGGGGCCGCAGGGATCTGTACTGGGAGCAGTGGGGGCCGCAGGGATCTCTACTGGGAGCAGTGGGGGCCGCAGGGATCTGTGCTTGGACCGATTCTTTTTAATCTCTTTATTAATGACCTTGTGGATGGGATTGATAGTAAAGTGTCAGTCTTTGCTGATGACACCAAACTATGTAGGATATTAAAAACTGACCTTGATAGTATAATATTACAAAAAGATCTGGATAAGATGTCAGAATGGGCAGATACTTGGCAAATGAGATTTAATGTTGATAAATGCAAAGTAATGCACCTAGGACGGAGTAATCCTATAGCTGCGTATACATTACATGGAAGTAAACTCGGGACTACAGAACAGGAGAAGGACTTGGGTATCCTCATTACAAATAAGCTGAGCAGCAGCACTCAATGTCAAGCAGCAGCTGCTAAAGCAAACAAGATTCTAGGGTGTATAAAAAGAGAGATTAGATCCCGCGATCCCAACGTATTGTTACCCCTCTATAAATCACTTGTAAGGCCACATCTGGAATACAGGATCCAGTTTTGGGCTCCACATTTTAAAAAGGACATTCAGAAGTTAGAGTCAGTTCAAAGGCGGGCGACTAGACTACTACAAGGAATGGAGGCCCCCGTATGATGAGGAATGGAGGCCGCCCATATGATGAGTAATGGAGGCCGCCCGTATGATGAGTAATGGAGGCCGCCCGTATGATGAGTAATGGAGGCCTCCCATATGATGAGTAATGGAGGCCGCCCGTATGATGAGTAATGGAGGCCGCCGATATGATGACAGGTTGAAAAAGTTAGATATGTTTAGCTTAGAAAAAAGACGTCTCAGAGGAGATCTCATTTATATGTATAAATACATGTGTGGTCAATATAAAGGACTGGCACATGACTTATTTCTTCCGAAGACAATACTAAGGACCAGGGGGCAGTCACTGCGAGTGGAAGAAAAGCGATTCCGGCAGCTAAATAGGAAAGGGTTCTTTACAGTTAGAGCAGTCAGACTGTGGAATGCCGACCACAAGAGGTAGTAATGGCAGATACTATAACAGCTTTATATCAGGGCGGAGGATTCCTCAGTACACAACATTGTTGGTTATAAATGACTTAGTGACTAAATGTAGAACTGGTGGAGGAAGGTTGAACTAGATGGACCTAGGTCTTTTTTCAACCTTAGTAACTATGTAACTATGTATGTGTTGTGTTGTATTGTGTTGTATTGTGTTGTGTTGTATTGTATTGTGTTGTATTGTGTTGTATTGTATTGTATTGTGTTGTATTGTATTGTGTTGTGTTGTATTGTATTGTATTGTGTTGTATTGTGTTGTATTGTATTGTGTTGTGTTGTATTGTGTTGTATTGTATTGTGTTGTGTTGTATTGTATTGTATTGTGTTGTATTGTGTTGTATTGTATTGTGTTGTGTTGTATTGTATTGTGTTGTATTGTATTGTGTTGTGTTGTATTGTGTTGTATTGTATTGTGTTGTGTTGTATTGTGTTGTGTTGTATTGTGTTGTATTGTATTGTGTTGTATTGTATTGTGTTGTATTGTATTGTGTTGTGTTGTATTGTGTTGTATTGTATTGTATTGTGTTGTATTGTATTGTGTTGTATTGTATTGTATTGTGTTGTATTGTATTGTATTGTATTGTGTTGTATTGTGTTGTGTTGTATTGTATTGTATTGTGTTGTATTGTATTGTATTGTATTGTGTTGTATTGTGTTGTGTTGTATTGTATTGTATTGTGTTGTATTGTGTTGTGTTGTGTTGTATTGTATTGTGTTGTGTTGTATTGTATTGTGTTGTGTTGTATTGTATTGTGTTGTGTTGTATTGTGTTGTATTGTGTTGTATTGTGTTGTATTGTGTTGTGTTGTATTATATTGTATTGTGTTGTATTGTATTGTGTTGTATTGTATTGTGTTGTGTTGTATTGTATTGTGTTGTATTGTATTGTGTTGTATTGTATTGTGTTGTGTTTTATTGTGTTGTATTGTGTTGTGTTGTATTGTATTGTATTGTGTTGTATTGTATTGTATTGTGTTGTATTGTGTTGTATTGTATTGTGTTGTATTGTGTTGTATTGTATTGTGTTGTATTGTGTTGTGTTGTATTGTATTGTATTGTATTATATTGTGTTGTATTGTATTGTGTTGTATTGTATTGTATAGTGTTGTGTTGTATTGTGTTGTGTTGTATTGTATTGTGTTGTGTTGTGTTGTATTGTATTGTGTTGTATTGTATTGTGTTATATTGTGTTGTATTGTATTGTGTTGTATTGTGTTGTATTGTGTTGTGTTGTATTGTGTTGTATTGTGTTGTTTTGTATTGTATTGTGTTGTATTGTGTTGTATTGTATTGTATTATATTGTGTTGTATTGTGTTGTATTGTATTGTATTGTGTTGTATTGTGTTGTATTGTATTGTGTTGTATTGTGTTGTATTGTATTGCATCGTGTCGTATTGTATTGCGTTGTATTGTGTTGTATTGTATTGTGTTGTATTGTATTGTGTTGTATTGTTGTATTGTATTGTCTTGTATTGTGTTGCATTGTGTTGTATTGTATCGTGTCGTATTGTATTGTGTTGTATTGTGTTGTATTGGATTGTGTTGTATTGTATTGTATTGTGTTGTGTTGTATTGTGTTGTATTGTATTGTGTTGTGTTGTATTGTGTTATATTGTGTTGTGTTGTATTCTGTTGTATTGTGTTGTATTGTGTTGTATTGTATTGTGTTGTGTTGTATTGTATTGTATTGTGTTGTATTGTGTTGTATTGTATTGTGTTGTGTTGTATTGTGTTATATTGTGTTGTGTTGTGTTTTCCAATGTGTCACATCTCAAAGTATGTTCAGGCAAGAGAAAAAGTAATAAACAATGTATTTTTCTGCTAAAACTATGAAGACCCATCCACCCTGTAGAAAAATGCTTCAAAGGATTTTCCACTTTCAGCAAAGTGGACGCCAAAACCTGGCAGGCATATAAAATAGTGAAGCCAGGTAGTCCTCCCCTTTCCCCAGCTCCACCACTGCTCTGGTCTCCGTGTTTCATAGAATAGTAGAGTTAGAAGGGACCTCCAGGGTCATCGTGTCCAACCTCCGGCTCAATGTAGGAGTCACTGAAGCCTCCAGCCATGTCCAGCCTCTGAGGACTTCCACTGAAGGAGACCTCACCACTTCTCGTGGCCGCCTGTTCGACTCATTGATCCCCCCCACTGTCAAAAAGTTTTTTTCTAATAACTAATCTGTCTCCTCCAGGGGTGGAACAATCGCGGTCACTGGGATTGCAACCGGGCCCGGGGGTGATGATGGGCCGCCGACTCCAGCGCCTGCTTCAACTGAATGTGCGTCTGAGGGCACACATCCAGCTAAAATGCATCGCAGTGCAGAGACCTGTAGGGTCCTTGCACTGAGACACAAGCTGCCGGCCACTGCGGACTGGTTATACAGGAAGATGCCACGCGACGTGTGAGCCGGGGAGGGTGAGTACAATGTTTTTTTATTTTTGCCATAAGAAACAGAACAGAGACATATTTACCAGGATGGGGAAATATCCCAGGAGGGGGACATATATATACCAGGAGGAGGGTAAGTAAACCAGGAGGGGGATATGTATACGAAAAGGGGACATATATCAGGAGGCAAACTTGTATACCAGGAGGGGGTCATGTATACCAGTTGTAGACATATATACCAGGAGGGGCCTAGGATGAGGACACATATACAAGGGGGACATTTACCAGGATAGGAACATATATTCCAGGATGTGGGACATTTTTACCAGGATGGGGGGCATATATACCAGGATGTGACCTAGGATGGGGCCATATATATCAGCATGGGGCCTAGGATGGGGGACATATATATCAGAATGGGGGACATATTTACCAGGAAGTAGTCCTGGATGGGGCATATTTGAACAGGATGAGGGACACTACTACATAATGGGAGGGCAACTCGTCTGTCTTTACAGGATTTAGAACCCTAAGGGTAGGTTCAAATTTTGAACTGGGGCCCATCGAACTCTAGTTACGCCACTTGTCTCCTCCCATTCAGTTTCATCCCGTTGCTTCTAGTGCAAATGATAATAGCGCTGATCCCTCTACAGTGTCTCCTCTTAGTCTTCTTTTTTGCAAGCTAAACATTCCCAGATCCTGTATCCGTTCCTCATAGGACATGGTTTGTAGACCAGTCACCATTCTGGTTGTTCTTCTCTGAACTTGCTCCAGTTTTTCAATGTCTTTTTTATATTATGGACGGTCCCCAGAACTGGGCACAGTATTCCAGATGAGGTCTGACCACAAAATAGTAGAGGGGGATAATGACTTCTTGTGATCTAGACTGTATGCTTCTCTTAATGGGAACCTGTCAGGTCCAATATGCACCGAGAACCACGAGCAGTGCTGGGTGTATACTGCTAATCTCTGCCTAACCGTCCCTGTATACACTAGCATAGATGAAGAGATCTTTAGAAAAAGTATTTCTAAAGATTCTTTACTGTATGCTAATGAGCGAGGGCGTAAGTTCCCCGGGCAGTCGCCCCCATTAGCATGTTCGTACTCCCCGGTGGCCCCTATGGACGTGCTATCATGCTAATTAATGCGCAGCGTCACAGGATGATCTCGCTCACCTCTCTGCCGCCCGACGCTGGATTTTGGCTCCTGGGAAAAAAAAACACATCAAAAGCAGACGCAGTTTTGATGTGATTTTTTTTTTGCCAGGAGATGCCGTTTTTGGGCTGAAATTTATACACTAAATTCTTGCAACAAGTCTGTATCTTCTGGCAAAAAACGTATCAATACTGCATCAAAACCACGTCGTGCTTAGATGCATTTTTTTACCAGAAGATGCAGATTTGGTGCAGGGATTTGGTGTATACATTTCAGCATCATATCTGCATCTCTTGTCAAAAAAAAAAGGTTTTCTGCCAGGATATGCAGGTCTCATCGAACTCAGTTCATCTGAGGTGAGGTCACAGGTGGGGTACCGTGTGAACCTCCAGCTGTGACCACAGAAACTGAGTGACGTCACCTCTCACAGCTGCAGCTCACTCAGTCTCTGCCTGAAGCCACAGCATGCGGTCATGTTTGACTTCAGTATGTAGCAGAGCTGGGATTATCGTGGGATCTCAGGTAGATTCCGGTGGAACTAGGTTTTTAGGGGTTAATAAACTGGAGAAAGAGGGTGTTTTGTGTATTTTATTTCAAATAAAGGAATTTTCGGTGTTTGTGTTTATTTCATTTGACTTATAGTGTTAGTAATGGGGGGTGCCAGATGCTTCCCATTACTCATATAGGCCTTATATTACCCTGACTGCCACCGCACAAGGGCAATCGGGATCAGCCGGTTAAAGTGCCCGGATTGTCGCATCTAAAGAATGCAACAATTCTGGGAGTCTGCAGGCTGATATTTTTAGGCTGGGGGGCCCAATAAGCATAGGTCTCACCAGCCTGAGAATACCAGCCCCCAGCTGTCTGGCTTTATCTTGGCTGCATATCAAAATTGGGGAGACCGCACACTCTTAATTTAAATTATCTAACTAAATAAAAATAATAAAAAAAAGCCGCATGCGCACACTGATTTTTTATTTATTTAAACAATAAAAATAGGTCCATAGGGTCCCTCATATTTTGATACACAGCCAAGATAAGCACATGGTTGGGAGCTGCAGCCTGTAGCCGTATGCTTTATTTGTGCTGGGTGTGACGACATGGACTCTCATGGGTTAAGGTTTCTTAAAATCCAGCCAGACAGCATGATAGATTGTCTATAGACGGGGGAGAAGTCCCTCATTGTTTTTACAAGACTCTTGTTGACTCAATGTAATTGTGTTGGCCACTGAAAGCTAGACGTATTGTTCTCCAGACATTTCCAGTAACCATTGTATTGTAGTTGTGTATTGATAATGTAATTACCTTAGTAGCCATTGTCTAGTCGGTGACTCCCAGTTTACATGTACACCCTCAGTCTTTCTATTCACATCATTTAAATGAACATTATCCATGCAGCTTGAAATTCCTTCAATGGGAGAAGCAATCTTGTCCAACCAATCGATGAGGACGCAGTGTATCCTAAGGGAAAGTTATGGCTATAAAAGGGACTTCTTTAAGCCACCAGGGTTGATGATGGTTGATGGATCCAGTCTAAGCTCTTTGGAGCTGACTAGAGGATCAGGATATCTTATGGCTTCAATCTAGGGACTCCGGACCCGGTTGGAGACCATATCCACAGCCTAGGGATTTCGACTCCGGCTGCCAGGATTGTAACATCAAACCAGGACTACCTAAGGAGGACACTCAGGTTGGGACAGTTCAGTCACCTGTTACAGACTTTGCAGACCTCAGACAGCGTGGAACCTGTGAGGCATGGACATTCTAAATCCCTGGTGAGCCAGCGGAAGGGTGAGACTCTGTTGCCTGTTACATTTGTGTGTTTTGCTGGTTATGTGTTATGTGCCGTTAATTGTTTGGGGATCCAATAAAGTCTAATTATTGTGGTTCCCTAACCCTGTGTTGTCTGAGTAGTGTTACGCCCACGGTTAAGGAGGCCGGCGTTCAGTTGGGATGAGCCCTGAGCCACGCTGTCTTTCTAAAGGCGGCGGGTTTTAGTGGACGAGAGCGCCCACTGAGCCCCGTGTCTCCACAATTGGTGGCAGCAGTGGGATACTACTCAGCCTGGTTTACCCAGGGGAGCTGCAGTGGACTGGTGTTTTCGGACACCGTCCAGGGCTCAACAACCAGGGAGGCACATAAGCATACCCAGCAGGCCATAGGGGAGGCATTCAGGTTTCAGACGCTGCCATGTCCAACCCCACCAGCTCAGCCATGGGACAAGGACCAGAGAGGAGTTACGACCGCAGCAGTAAATGGATGCTACAGGATCTGTGCCAGATGCGAAAGATTGACTACAGGAACACTGACACTCGGTCAGACTTGATCCGGAAATTAGTCTGTTGGGATGCCCAGAATGATGCAGAGGATGATGAGGACACTGCCGTTGTGGTATCAGAGGAGGTAAACCCTGTATCTCATCCTAGATCCAGTGACAGTCTGGAAACAAACCAAACCCAAGCAGACCGAGTCAAGGAATTGTTTACTGCATTGGGGCCTGAAGGTTCAAGGGAAGAGAGGGCTGGTGTTCTGCAATTTGTGTTTGGATTTCCAATTTCCTCACCATCAGCACCTACCTCCAGGATAGACCACCGCCAAGGAAGTCATCTTCGCTACAGGGATGTGCCAGTGTTTAATGATTCCAGCACTGAGATAGATGAACACTTGCAAAACTTTGAGATGCTAATGCGTATGCACCAGGTGCCCACAGATGAGTGGTCCAAATACCTGTGGACAAGCTTGCCGGTCCGGGCCCAGGAGGCTGTCCGATCACTTGGGCCTCAGGACTGCTTGGACTACGGAATTATTAAGGACACTTTGTTGGCCCTTTTTACTATAACACCTGTCACGAACCACCGGGGGGGTCACTCAGAAATCCCCCGCGCTGGCTACCGGTACGTCACAATCGGGGGGTAACAAGTGGGGGTCAACCCTCCTTTTTACCTCCCGACCGACAGACAGAGCACGTGACGCGCTCTCTAGTGCCCCTCTTATAGTCAGGCCAATTATGGAATTGCCCGACAATAAGCAAGGAGGCCGCTATACTACTTATGCCGATTATTGAAGGGTCCCCGGTGAGAGTAGGGTATATATTCCCCCGACCTCCGCGGGCGGAATATATAAAATCTCCCCGAATCTCACTGGCCTCCCCACAATAATCCTTGGCACAACTCGCTGCCACCAACCGCTTCAAAGGTAACTATTAGCCGAACACACGGACGTGGGATTCAAGATCGAGATAACAAAACAGCCCAAGATTAATTATATAATTTAATCAGCCTAAAGCCACACTAGAAACTACAATATATACAATAGGGAATCTACAGAATATACAGTTATGTCAGAGTACAGTTACAGATAAAGCATGGTTTACAAACAGGCATACACAGTTCCAGCAGTTACCTTGTGCGTCTGGCCACAGGGGGGCGCCGTGGACCAGGTTTCCAGGATCTCTCTCACAGGTCTTCCCTGACCAGACCCCCGAGCAAAAGAACGCTGGAAAATGGCCGAAGTAGGGTTATCAACCTGGGCGAATCCAGGTCCCCTCCTACCTTAGTGTAATACTTATTCTATGTTCTGAGGATTTCGATAGCGTAGGGCAATGACAATCAGAGACGAGTTCCGGGTACAAGATGTTTTATAGTATGTCACCACGGTAGAAACAGAACAAACACAACAATACAATAACACATACAATACTTTCCGGAATAGACGCGCAGGGGATTCCCGGGACCACGCACCGGACTCCCCCAGGGAGACCACCGGAGCGAACCCCTATACAGGGACTGTCCGGCAATCTACCCCGGAAGGCCTAAATGCGCAGCGGCCGGGATAAGGAGCAAGCGGTAAAGTCAATGAGTGTCCGTACGGAAAAGTTTATCCAGGATGGTTACGAACCAAAAGAGAACCAGGCGGAGTGCTGACCGAAGATGGTAAACGGAATCCGGGCACAGCCTTAAGAGCCGGGTACAGTCCTGAGACAATCGGTAGGTAGTCCTTTAGGGGAATCCCGAGGCAATCCGGAATAAGCAGCAAACACAGCAGGAGCACACAGCAGGCAGTATACTCAGGCACTGGACTGGGCTGGGAGGCGGCCTTTTAAGCTGCTGGACAGGAAGTAGGGCAACAGAACGGTAACCTCCATGTTAACCGAGGGCAAGGGCAGTCAAAAGAGAACTGGAAAACCTGGAAACCTGACACTTAGTGACCTCAGAGGGAGCACTGCTCCACCCCTGGCTGGAGTTATGGACAATATCCACAACATGGAATATGGGCCATAACTTTGCCTGGGAGCGTCGTAGGCGGACGCCAACGCTCTCATTGTGACAGTTATGAATTTAGCTACAGAACGAGAGGACTCATGACTTGTCTACTAGTTCCCCATTGGCTGATATCACACCTGGGGTACTTCCCAAGCTCCCGCTCCCATAAAAAAGGTGTGCCAGCATCGTCCGCATGCGAAAACACCATTTTTATGGTTGCCATATTTATCGGAAATATGGCTTGCGAGATATGAACCATTTTTTACTGGAGTCGTTCTGTCTGGATAGTTCCATAGCCTTATAATGAGATACAACTCTTGTTACAGGGTGACGGCAGGGGGTCATCCTGTGTCCATTGTTCCCAGGTCATCTAATCTCCATATGTGACACCTTCCCAGATGGTGGACATTGAGAACAAGAAGGGAGGGGCACTGCCATGGAGTGATGAGAGCGATTATGACTGGACATCATAATTCCTCTTCATATCCCAGGATTTTCCTCACAACACCCGAGAGACATCGCACTAAGTTCCGGACTATGTCTCGCCAGGGTGTCTCGTACGTCGAATTTGGCAGTCAACTCCGACGACACTGTAATCGCTGGCTCGATGGTCGGGCTGCCCACTCCGCTGCTGCCCTCCGGGGTGTGATAGTGCTTGAACAGCTGCTGGAGCAGATGGACCCGGAAATCCGAGAATGGGTAGCTGACAGGAAGCCCGACACCCCAGAGCAAGCAGCGCGATTGGCTGACGAATTTACAGCCAACCGACCCAGCTGGAGGCAAAATAGGTCCCTCAACCATGGATCCAAGCGACCCTCAGACTCAAGTGCTGGACTAACTCGTTACCCCACAGACGCCCCAACAAGACAAAGGTTTACCAACAGGGTGGGTGACTTGTCTAACCCACGGCGCTGTTATACGTGTGGGTGCCTTGGACACATGGCCAAAGAGTGTCTACAAAACCGGGGCCCCATGCCTGGAGCCCGTCTACCAGTCAACATATGCCGAGATGAACCAACGAGACCTGAGGAATGCTACTCCCGAGAAACACCAATAGCTGAGGAAGTGGTTTATCCAGTCCACACCCTACGGCAGGCCGGACACCGTACACCAGCTAACCTCCATCCCCACATCCAGACGGTCAAGGTCGGTGATATACAGGCTCAGGGACTTCGAGACTCGGGATCTTTCTTCACCCTGGTCAGCCCAGATATTGTTCCCACAGAACATCATTTACCTGGCCGCCAAGTGACCATCACCCTTGCTGGGGGCCAGCGCTCGAACATCCCTCTGGCACGAGTGCAGTTGGACTGGGGAACTGACCAAGGAGAGGTTGAAGTGGGGCTCATGGACGGCCTCCCCACCCCTGTAATTTTGGGAAATGACCTAGGACAAGGACTATCCAGCCAGTTTGTCACCGCCATCACCCGCAGCCAAGCCAAACACCATCCTGGTGCAGGTCTTTCTTCCAGCCCATCAGAGGAGAACCCAACTCCTCAATCTTCAGCCTCCTCATCAGAGCCAACAAATGTGAGTACATCAGACCCAACTGTGGCCATTGATTGGGGGGAGATAGATCGTAAGGAGTTCAGGGAAGCTCAACTGTCAGACCCCACCTTAGAGCTTATCCGTAGTGCGGCCGCCCAACCTGGGGGAGGAAATCAGGGGGAGGTATATAGATGGGAAAAAGGCCTCTTATATCGGGAGAAGCCCACATCCTGCCCAGAAAAACCCTGGACCCGTGTACATCAGCTTGTGGTACCCCAGCAATACCGACCCCAACTATTGCGTTTAGCTCATGATGTTCCTGCGGCTGGGAACATGGGGACCAAAAAGACTCGGGCCCGCCTGCTGCGTAGTTTTTTCTGGCCAAGGGTCACTCAAGAAGTCCAAAAATACAGAGCCTCTTGCCCAGTGTGTCAGCGTATGGGGGGAGCCCCATGCCGTGCCCCACTTCAACCCATGCCCTTGATAGGAGAACCGTTCCAGAGAGTTGCCATTGATATAGTAGGCCCCTTAGCCATCCCCAGCCGCAGTGGAAAAAGATTCATCCTCACCCTGGTAGACTTTGCCACCCGTTACCCAGAAGCTGTTGCCTTAACCTCCATAGATGCAGAGCACGTGGCTCAAGCTCTACTGGACATCTTTAGCCGGGTAGGGTTTCCACAGGAAGTATTGACTGACCAGGGGTTGTTGATGAAGGTTGATGGATCCCTGGTGAGCCAGCGGAAGGGTGAGACTCTGTTGCCTGTTACATTTGTGTGTTTTGCTGGTTATGTGTTATGTGCCGTTAATTG
This sequence comes from Anomaloglossus baeobatrachus, assembly GCF_048569485.1. Classification (NCBI taxonomy): domain Eukaryota; kingdom Metazoa; phylum Chordata; class Amphibia; order Anura; family Aromobatidae; genus Anomaloglossus; species Anomaloglossus baeobatrachus. The sequence goes on along the minus strand of NC_134360.1, from coordinate 1,684,316 downwards.
TTTGGGGATCCAATAAAGTCTAATTATTGTGGTTCCCTCACCCTGTGTTGTCTGAGTAGTGTTACGCCCACGGTTAAGGAGGCCGGCGTTCAGTTGGGATGAGCCCTGAGCCACGCTGTCTTTCTAAAGGCGGCGGGTTTTAGTGGACGAGAGCGCCCACTGAGCCCCGTGTCTCCACATTGGGTATCACAATATGGGGCGACCCTGTAACAATTTTATTTATTTTTACACCACTATAGGAGACGCAGACAGCATGTGTGATTACAAGGAATCACAGTCGCTGACACACAGGTTGAGGGGGTGCAATCTGAGTGCAACCAATCACAGACACCGGGAGTGTCGGTGGACGAGGAAGCAGTGAATATGTATGTGGGTGGCCCCGGAAGTAGTGTTACAGCCGCGCGGGAGACTCAATAAGTATAACGCTCCTGCTTAAATTATTTGCTTTCCTTTTCCTTTATTTATTTTTTAATTATCTGGGTGGCCGAATCCGAACAGTTACACGGAATGCACCAGCCACGGATCAATATACTGTATGTCACATGTGAATGCACCAGCCACGGATCAATATACTGTATGTTACATGTGAATGCACCAGCCACGGATCAATATACTGTATGTTACATGTGAATGCACCAGCCACGGATCAATATACTGTATGTTACATGTGAATGCACCAGCCACGGATCAATATACTGTATGTTACATGTGAATGCACCAGCCACGGATCAATATACTGTATGTTACATGTGAATGCACCAGCCACGGATCAGTATATGTCACATGTGAATGCACCAGCCACGGATCAATATATGTCACATGTGAATGCACCAGCCACGGATCAATATACTGTATGTTACAAGTGAATGCACCAGCCAGGGATCAGTATATGTCACATGTGAATGCACCAGCCACGGATCAATATACTGTATGTTACAAGTGAATGCACCAGCCAGGGATCAGTATATGTCACATGTGAATGCACCAGCCACGGATCAATATACTGTATGTTACATGTGAATGCACCAGCCACGGATCAATATGTCACATGTGAATGCACCAGCCAGGGATCACTATACTGTATGTTACATGTGAATGCACCAGCCAGGGATCAATATATGTCACATGTGAATGCACCAGCCACGGATCAATATACTGCATGTCACATGTGAATGCACCAGCCAGGGATCAGTATATGTCACATGTGAATGTACCAGCCAGGGATCAGTATATGTCACATGTGAATGCACCAGCCACGGATCAATATACTGTATGTTACATGTGAATGCACCAGCCACGGATCAATATATGTCACATGTGAATGCACCAGCCAACGATCAATATATGTTACATGTGAATGCACCAGCCAGGGATCAATATACTGTATGTTACATGTGAATGCACCAGCCACGGATCAATATATGTCACATGTGAATGCACCAGCCACGGATCAATGTACTGTATGTTACATGTGAATGCGCCAGCCACGGATCAATATACTGTATGTTACATGTGAATGTACCAGCCAGAGATCAGTATAAGTCACATGTGAATGCACCAGCCAGGGATCAATATATGTCACATGTGAATGCACCAGCCACGGATCAATATACTGTATGTTACATGTGAATGTACCAGCCAGAGTTCAATATATGTCACATGTGAATGCACCAGCCAGGGATCAATATATGTCACATGTGAATGCACCAGCCAGGGATCAATATATGTCACATGTGAATGCACCAGCCAGGGATCAATATATGTCACATGTGAATGCACCAGCCAGAGATCAATATATGTCACTTGTGAATGCACCAGCCAGGGATCAGTATATGTCACATGTGAATGCACCAGCCAGGGATCAATACATGTCACATGTGAATGCACCAGCCACGGATCAATAAATGTCACATGTGAATGCACCAGCCAGAGATCAATATATGTCACATGTGAATGCACCAACCAGAGATCAATATATGTCACATGTGAATGCACCAGCCAGAGATCAATATATGTCACATGTGAATGCACCAGCCAGGGATCAATATATGTCACATGTGAATGCACCAGCCAGGGACCAATATATGTCACATGTGAATGCACCAGCCACGGATCAGTATATGTCACATGTGAATGCACCAGCCAGGGATCAGTATATGTCACATGTGAATGCACCAGCCAGGGATCAATATATGTCACATGTGAATGCACCAGCCAGGGATCAATATATGTCACATGTGAATGCACCAGCCAGGGATCAATATATGTCACATGTGAATGCACCAGCCAGAGATCAATATATGTCACATGTGAATGCACCAGCCAGGGATCAATACATGTCACATGTGAATGCACCAGCCAGGGATCAATACATGTCACTTGTGAATGCAACAGCCAGAGATCAATATATGTCACATGTGAATGCACCAGCCAGGGATCAATATATGTCACATGTGAATGCACCAGCCACGGATCAATACATGTCACATGTGAATGCACCAGCCAGAGATCAATATATGTCACATGTGAATGCACCAGCCAGGGATCAGTATATGTCACATGTGAATGCACCAGCCACGGATCAATACATGTCACATGTGAATGCACCAGCCAGAGATCAATATATGTCACATGTGAATGCACCAACCAGAGATCAATATATGTCACATGTGAATGCACCAGCCAGGGATCAATATATGTCACATGTGAATGCACCAGCTAGGGATCAATATATGTCACATGTGAATGCACCAACCAGAGATCAATATATGTCACATGTGAATGCACCAGCCAGAGATCAATATATGTCACATGTGAATGCACCAGCCAGAGATCAATACATGTCACATGTGAATGCACCAGCTAGGGATCAATATATGTCACATGTGAATGCACTAGCCAGAGATCAATATATGTCACTTGTGAATGCACCAGCCAGGGATCAGTATATGTCACATGTGAATGCATCAGCCAGAGATCAATATATGTCACATGTGAATGCACCAGCCAGGGATCAATATATGTCACATGTGAATGCATCAGCCAGAGATCAATATATGTCACATGTGAATGCATCAGCCAGAGATCAATATATGTCACATGTGAATGCACCAGCCACGGATCAATATATGTCACATGTGAATGCACCAGCCAGAGATCAATATATGTCACATGTGAATGCACCAGCCAGAGATCAATATATGTCACATGTGAATGCACCAGCCAGGGATCAATATATGTCACATGTGAATGCACCAGCCAGAGATCAATATATGTCACATGTGAATGCACCAGCCAGAGATCAATATATGTCACATGTGAATGCACCAGCCAGGGATCAGTATATGTCACATGTGAATGCACCAGCCAGGGATCAATATATGTCACATGTGAATGCACTAGCCAGAGATCAATATATGTCACTTGTGAATGCACCAGCCACGGATCAATACATGTCACATGTGAATGCACCAGCCAGGGATCAATATATGTCACATGTGAATGCACTAGCCAGAGATCAATATATGTCACTTGTGAATGCACCAGCCACGGATCAATACATGTCACATGTGAATGCACCAGCTAGGGATCAATATATGTCACATGTGAATGCACCAGCCAGGGATCAATATATGTCACATGTGAATGCACCAGCCACGGATCAATACATGTCACATGTGAATGCACCAGCCAGAGATCAATATATGTCACATGTGAATGCACCAACCAGAGATCAATATATGTCACATGTGAATGTACCAGCCAGGGATCAATACATGTCACATGTGAATGCACCAACCAGAGATCAATATATGTCACATGTGAATGCACCAACCAGAGATCAATATATGTCACATGTGAATGCACCAACCAGAGATCAATATATGTCACATGTGAATGCACCAGCCAGAGATCAATATATGTCACATGTGAATGCACCAGCCAGGGATCAATATATGTCACATGTGAATGCACCAGCCAGGGATCAATATATGTCACATGTGAATGCACCAGCCAACGATCAATATATGTTACATGTGAATGCACCAGCCACGGATCAATATATGTCACATGTGAATGCACTAGCCACGGATCAATGTACTGTATGTTACATGTGAATGCACCAGCCAGAGTTCAATATATGTCACATGTGAATGCACCAGCCAGGGATCAATATATGTCACATGTGAATGCACCAGCCACGGATCAGTATATGTCACATGTGAATGCACCAGCCAGGGATCAGTATATGTCACATGTGAATGCACCAGCCAGGGATCAATATATGTCACATGTGAATGCACCAGCCAGAGATCAATATATGTCACTTGTGAATGCACCAGCCAGGGATCAATATATGTCACATGTGAATGCACCAGCCAGGGATCAATATATGTCACATGTGAATGCACCAGCCAGGGACCAATATATGTCACATGTGAATGCACCAGCCACGGATCAATATATGTCACATGTGAATGCACCAGCCACGGATCAGTATATGTCACATGTGAATGCACCAGCCAGGGATCAATATATGTCACATGTGAATGCACCAGCCACGGATCAATACATGTCACATGTGAATGCACCAGCCAGAGATCAATATATGTCACATGTGAATGCACCAACCAGAGATCAATATATGTCACATGTGAATGCACCAGCCAGGGATCAATATATGTCACATGTGAATGCACCAGCCAGGGATCAATATATGTCACATGTGAATGCACCAGCCACGGATCAATACATGTCACATGTGAATGCACCAGCCAGAGATCAATATATGTCACATGTGAATGCACCAGCCAGAGATCAATATATATCACATGTGAATGCACCAGCCAGAGATCAATATATGTCACATGTGAATGCACCAGCCAGGGATCAATATATGTCACATGTGAATGCACCAGTCAGGGACCAATATATGTCACATGTGAATGCACCAGCCACGGATCAATATATGTCACATGTGAATGCACCAGCCACGGATCAGTATATGTCACATGTGAATGCACCAGCCAGGGATCAGTATATGTCACATGTGAATGCACCAGCCAGGGATCAATATATGTCACATGTGAATGCACCAGCCAGGGATCAATATATGTCACATGTGAATGCACCAGCCAGGGATCAATATATGTCACATGTGAATGCACCAGCCAGGGATCAATACATGTCACATGTGAATGCACCAGCCAGAGATCAATATATGTCACATGTGAATGCACCAGCCACAGATCAATACATGTCACATGTGAATGCACCAGCCAGAGATCAATATATGTCACATGTGAATGCACCAGCCAGGGATCAATACATGTCACTTGTGAATGCACCAGCTAGGGATCAATACATGTCACTTGTGAATGCACCAGCCAGGGATCAATATATGTTACATGTGAATGCACCAGCCACGGATCAATATATGTCACATGTGAATGCACCAGCCAGGGATCAATACATGTCACTTGTGAATGCACCAGCCAGGGATCAGTATATGTCACATGTGACTGCACCAGCCAGGGATCAATATATGTTACATGTGAATGCACCAGCCACGGATCAATATATGTCACATGTGAATGCACCAGCCAGGGATCAATATATGTCACATGTGAATGCACCAGCCAGAGATCAATATATGTCACATGTGAATGCACCAGCCAGAGATCAATATATGTCACATGTGAATGCACCAACCAGAGATCAATATATGTCACATGTGAATGCACCAGCCAGAGATCAATATATGTCACATGTGAATGCACCAGCCAGGGATCAATATATGTCACATGTGAATGCACCAGCCAGAGATCAATATATGTCACATGTGAATGCACCAGCCAGAGATCAATATATGTCACTTGTGAATGCACCAGCCAGGGATCAGTATATGTCACATGTGAATGCACCAGCCAGGGATCAATATATGTCACATGTGAATGCACCAACCACGGATCAATATATGTCACATGAGAATGCACCAACCAGAGATCAATATATGTCACATGTGAATGCACCAGCCAGAGTTCAATATATGTCACATGTGAATGCACCAGCCAGGGATCAATATATGTCACATGTGAATGCACCAGCCACGGATCAATACATGTCACATGTGAATGCACCAGCCAGAGATCAATATATGTCACATGTGAATGCACCAGCCAGGGATCAATATATGTCACATGTGAATGCACCTGCCAGAGATCAATATATGTCACATGTGAATGCACCAGCCAGGGATCAATACATGTCACATGTGAATGCACCAGCCAGAGATCAATATATGTCACATGTGAATGCACCAGCCAGAGATCAATATATGTCACATGTGAATGCACCAGCCAGGGATCAGTATATGTCACATGTGAATGCACCAGCCAGGGATCAATATATGTGACATGTGAATGCACCAGCCAGGGATCAATACATGTCACATGTGAATGCACCAGCCAGAGATCAATATATGTCACATGTGAATGCACCAGCCAGGGATCAATATATGTCACATGTGAATGCACCAGCCAGAGATCAATATATGTCACTTGTGAATGCACCAGCCAGGGATCAATATATGTCACATGTGAATGCACCAGCCAGGGATCAATATATGTCACATGTGACTGCACCAGCCAGGGATCAGTATATGTCACATGTGAATGCACCAGCCAGAGATCAATATATGTTACATGTGAATGCACCAGCCACGGATCAATATATGTCACATGTGAATGCACCAGCCAGGGATCGATACATGTCACTTGTGAATGCACCAGCCAGGGATCAGTATATGTTACATGTGAATGCACCAGCCACGGATCAATATATGTCACATGTGAATGCAGCAGCCAGGGATCAATACATGTCACTTGTGAATGCACCAGCCAGGGATCAGTATATGTCACATGTGACTGCACCAGCCAGGGATCAATATATGTCACATGTGAATGCACCAGCCAGAGATCAATATATGTCACATGTGAATGCACCAGCCAGGGATCAGTATATGTCACATGTGAATGCACCAGCCAGGGATCAATATATGTCACATGTGAATGCACCTGCCAGAGATCAATATATGTCACATGTGAATGCACCAGCCAGGGATCAATACATGTCACATGTGAATGCACCAGCCAGAGATCAATATATGTCACATGTGAATGCACCAGCCAGAGATCAATATATGTCACATGTGAATGCACCAGCCAGGGATCAGTATATGTCACATGTGAATGCACCAGCCAGGGATCAATATATGTGACATGTGAATGCACCAGCCAGGGATCAATACATGTCACATGTGAATGCACCAGCCAGAGATCAATATATGTCACATGTGAATGCACCAGCCAGGGATCAATATATGTCACATGTGAATGCACCAGCCAGGGATCAATATATGTCACATGTGACTGCACCAGCCAGGGATCAGTATATGTCACATGTGAATGCACCAGCCAGAGATCAATATATGTTACATGTGAATGCACCAGCCACGGATCAATATATGTCACATGTGAATGCACCAGCCAGGGATCGATACATGTCACTTGTGAATGCACCAGCCAGGGATCAGTATATGTTACATGTGAATGCACCAGCCACGGATCAATATATGTCACATGTGAATGCACCAGCCAGGGATCAATACATGTCACTTGTGAATGCACCAGCCAGGGATCAGTATATGTCACATGTGACTGCACCAGCCAGGGATCAATATATGTTACATGTGAATGCACCAGCCACGGATCAATATATGTCACATGTGAATGCACCAGCCAGGGATCAATATATGTCACATGTGAATGCACCAGCCAGAGATCAATATATGTCACATGTGAATGCACCAGCCAGAGATCAATATATGTCACATGTGAATGCACCAACCAGAGATCAATATATGTCACATGTGAATGCACCAGCCAGAGATCAATATATGTCACATGTGAATGCACCAGCCAGGGATCAATATATGTCACATGTGAATGCACCAGCCAGAGATCAATATATGTCACATGTGAATGCACCAGCCAGAGATCAATATATGTCACTTGTGAATGCACCAGCCAGGGATCAGTATATGTCACATGTGAATGCACCAGCCAGGGATCAATATATGTCACATGTGAATGCACCAACCACGGATCAATATATGTCACATGAGAATGCACCAACCAGAGATCAATATATGTCACATGTGAATGCACCAGCCAGAGTTCAATATATGTCACATGTGAATGCACCAGCCAGGGATCAATATATGTCACATGTGAATGCACCAGCCACGGATCAATACATGTCACATGTGAATGCACCAGCCAGAGATCAATATATGTCACATGTGAATGCACCAGCCAGGGATCAATATATGTCACATGTGAATGCACCTGCCAGAGATCAATATATGTCACATGTGAATGCACCAGCCAGGGATCAATACATGTCACATGTGAATGCACCAGCCAGAGATCAATATATGTCACATGTGAATGCACCAGCCAGAGATCAATATATGTCACATGTGAATGCACCAGCCAGGGATCAGTATATGTCACATGTGAATGCACCAGCCAGGGATCAATATATGTGACATGTGAATGCACCAGCCAGGGATCAATACATGTCACATGTGAATGCACCAGCCAGAGATCAATATATGTCACATGTGAATGCACCAGCCAGGGATCAATATATGTCACATGTGAATGCACCAGCCAGAGATCAATATATGTCACTTGTGAATGCACCAGCCAGGGATCAATATATGTCACATGTGAATGCACCAGCCAGGGATCAATATATGTCACATGTGACTGCACCAGCCAGGGATCAGTATATGTCACATGTGAATGCACCAGCCAGAGATCAATACATGTCACATGTGAATGCACCAGCCAGGGATCAGTATATGTCACATGTCAATGCACCAGCCAGGGATCAATATATGTCACATGTGAATGCACCAGCCACGGATCAATACATGTCACATGTGAATGCACCAGCCAGAGATCAATATATGTCACATGTGAATGCACCAACCAGAGATCAATATATGTCACATGTGAATGCACCAGCCAGAGATCAATATATGTCACATGTGAATGCACCAGCCAGGGATCAATATATGTCACATGTGAATGCACCAGCCAGGGATCAGTATATGTCACATGTGAATGCACCAGCCAGGGATCAATATATGTCACATGTGAATGCACCAGCCACGGATCAATACATGTCACATGTGAATGCACCAGCCAGAGATCAATATATGTCACATGTGAATGCACCAACCAGAGATCAATATATGTCACATGTGAATGCACCAGCCAGAGATCAATATATGTCACATGTGAATGCACCAGCCAGGGATCAATATATGTCACATGTGAATGCACCAGCCAGGGATCAATACATGTCACATGTGAATGCACCAGCCAGGGATCAATACATGTCACTTGTGAATGCACCAGCCAGGGATCAATACATGTCACTTGTGAATGCACCAGCCAGGGATCAATATATGTCACATGTGAATGCACCAGCCAGGGATCAATACATGTCACTTGTGAATGCACCAGCCAGGGATCAGTATATGTCACATGTGAATGCACCAACCAGGGATCAATATATGTCACATGTGAATGCACCAGCCAGGGATCAATATATGTCACATGTGAATGCACCAGCCAGGGATCAATACATGTCACATGTGAATGCACCAGCCAGAGATCAATATATGTCACATGTGAATGCACCAACCAGAGATCAATATATGTCACATGTGAATGCACCAGCCAGAGATCAATATATGTCACATGTGAATGCACCAGCCAGGGACCAATATATGTCACATGTGAATGCACCAGCCACGGATCAATATATGTCACATGTGAATGCACCAGCCACAGACCAGTATATGTCACATGTGAATGCACCAGCCAGGGATCAGTATATGTCACATGTGAATGCACCAGCCACGGATCAATATATGTCACATGTGAATGCACCAGCCAGGGATCAATATATGTCACATGTGAATGCACCAGCCAGGGATCAATATATGTCACATGTGAATGCACCAGCCAGGGATCAATATATGTCACATGTGAATGCACCAGCCAGGGATCAATACATGTCACATGTGAATGCACCAGCCACGGATCAATACATGTCACATGTGAATGCACCAGCCACGGATCAATATATGTCACATGTGAATGCACCAGCCAGGGATCAATATATGTCACATGTGAATGCACCAGCCAGGGATCAATACATGTCACATGTGAATGCACCTGCCACGGATCAATATATGTCACATGTGAATGCACCAGCCAGGGATCAATATATGTCACATGTGAATGCACCAGCCAGGGATCAATATATGTCACATGTGAATGCACCAGCCAGGGACCAATATATGTCACATGTGAATGCACCAGCCAGGGATCAATATATGTCACATGTGAATGCACCAGCCAGGGATCAATATATGTCACATGTGAATGCACCAGCCACAGATCAATATATGTCACATGTGAATGCTCCTGCCAGGGATCAATATATGTCACATGTGAATGCACCAGCCACGGATTAATACATGTCACATGTGAATGCACCTGCCACGGATCAATATATGTCACATGTGAATGCACCAGCCAGGGATCAATATATGTCACATGTGAATGCACCAGCCAGGGATCAATATATGTCACATGTGAATGCACCAGCCACAGATCAATACATGTCACATGTGAATGCACCAGCCAGGGATCAATATATGTCACATGTGAATGCACCAGCCACAGATCAATACATGTCACATGTGAATGCACCAGCCAGGGATCAATACATGTCACATGTGAATGCACCAGCCACGGATTAATACATGTCACATGTGAATGCACCTGCCACGGATCAATATATGTCACATGTGAATGCACCAGCCAGGGATCAATATATGTCACATGTGAATGCACCAGCCAGGGATCAATATATGTCACATGTGAATGCACCAGCCACAGATCAATACATGTCACATGTGAATGCACCTGCCAGGGATCAATATATCTCACATTTGAATGCACCAGCCACGGATCAATATATGTCACATGTGAATGCACCAGCCAGAGATCAATATATGTCACATGTGAATGCACCAGCTAGAGATCAATATATGTCACATGTGAATGCACCAGCCACGGATCAATACATGTCACATGTGAATGCACCAGCCAGGGATCAATATATGTCACATGTGAATGCACCAGCCACGGATCAATACATGTCACATGTGAATGCACCTGCCACGGATCAATATATGTCACATGTGAATGCACCAGCCACGGATCAATATATGTCACATGTGAATGCACCAGCCAGGGATCAATATATGTCACATGTGAATGCACCAGCCAGGGATCAATATATGTCACATGTGAATGCACCAGCCAGGGATCAATACATGTCACATGTGAATGCACCAGCCACGGATCAATATATGTCACATGTGAATGCACCAGCCACGGATCAATATATGTCACATTTGAATGCACCAGCCAGGGATCATTATATGTCACATGTGAATGCACCAGCCAGGGATCAATATATGTCACATGTGAATGCACCAGCCAGGGATCAATACATGTCACATGTGAATGCACCAGCCACGGATCAATATATGTCACATGTGAATGCACCAACCACGGATCAATATATGTCACATGTGAATGCACCAGCCAGGGATCAATATATGTCACATGTGAATGCACCAGCCAGGGATCAATACATGTCACATGTGAATGCACCTGCCACGGATCAATATATGTCACATGTGAATGCACCAGCCAGGGATCAATATATGTCACATGTGAATGCACCAGCCAGGGATCAATATATGTCACATGTGAATGCACCAGCCACGGATCAATATATGTCACATGTGAATGCACCAGCCAGGGATCAATATATGTCACATGTGAATGCACCAGCCAGAGATCAATATATGTCACATGTGAATGCACCAGCCAGGGATCAATATATGTCACATGTGAATGCACCAGCCACGGATCAATATATGTCACATGTGAATGCACCAGCCAGGGATCAATATATGTCACATGTGAATGCACCAGCCAGAGATCAATATATGTCACATGTGAATGCACCAGCCAGGGATTTATACATGTCACATGTGAATGCACCAGCCACGGATCAATATATGTCACATGTGAATGCACCAGCCAGGGATCAATATATGTCACATGTGAATGCACCAGCCAGGGATCAATACATGTCACATGTGAATGCACCAGCCAGAGATCAATACATGTCACATGTGAATGCACCAGCCAGGGATCAATATATGTCACATGTGAATGCACCAGCCACGGATCAATATATGTCACATGTGAATGCACCAGCCAGGGATCAATATATGTCACATATGAATGCACCAGCCAGGGATCAATACATGTCACATGTGAATGCACCTGCCACGGATCAATATATGTCACATGTGAATGCACCAGCCAGGGATCAATATATGTCACATGTGAATGCACCAGCCAGGGATCAATATATGTCACATGTGAATGCACCTGCCAGGGATCAATATATGTCACATTTGAATGCACCAGCCACAGATCAATATATGTCACATGTGAATGCACCAGCCACGGATCAATACATGTCACATGTGAATGCACCTGCCAGGGATCAATATATGTCACATTTGAATGCACCAGCGACAGATCAATATATGTCACATGTGAATGCACCAGCCACGGATCAATGTACTGTATGTCACATGTGAATGCACCAGCCAGAGATCAATACATGTCACATGTGAATGCACCTGCCAGGGATCAATATATCTCACATTTGAATGCACCAGCCACGGATCAATATATGTCACATGTGAATGCACCAGCTAGAGATCAATATATGTCACATGTGAATGCACCAGCCACGGATCAATACATGTCACATGTTAATGCACCAGCCAGGGATCAATATATGTCACATGTGAATGCACCAGCCACGGATCAATACATGTCACATGTGAATGCACCAGCCAGGGATCAATATATGTCACATGTGAATGCACCAGCCACGGATCAATACATGTCACATGTGAATGCACCAGCCAGGGATCAATATATGTCACATGTGAATGCACCAGCCAGGGATCAATATATGCCACATGTGAATGCACCAGCCAGGGATCAATACATGTCACATGTGAATGCACCAGCCACGGATCAATATATGTCACATGTGAATGCACCAGCCAGAGATCAATATATGTCACATGTGAATGCACCAGCCAGGGATCAATATATGTCACATGTGAATGCACCAGCCAGGGATCAATACATGTCACATGTGAATGCACCAGCCACGGATCAATATATGTCACATGTGAATGCACCAGCCAGGGATCAATATATGTCACATGTGAATGCACCAGCCAGGGATCAATATATGTCACATGTGAATGCACCAGCCACGGATCAATATATGTCACATGTGAATGCACCAGCCACGGATTAATACATGTCACATGTGAATGCACCTGCCACGGATCAATATATGTCACATGTGAATGCACCAGCCAGGGATCAATATATGTCACATGTGAATGCACCAGCCAGGGATCAATATATGTCACATGTGAATGCACCAGCCACAGATCAATACATGTCACATGTGAATGCACCAGCCAGGGATCAATATATGTCACATGTGAATGCACCAGCCACAGATCAATACATGTCACATGTGAATGCACCAGCCAGGGATCAATACATGTCACATGTGAATGCACCAGCCACGGATTAATACATGTCACATGTGAATGCACCTGCCACGGATCAATATATGTCACATGTGAATGCACCAGCCAGGGATCAATATATGTCACATGTGAATGCACCAGCCAGGGATCAATATATGTCACATGTGAATGCACCAGCCACAGATCAATACATGTCACATGTGAATGCACCTGCCAGGGATCAATATATCTCACATTTGAATGCACCAGCCACGGATCAATATATGTCACATGTGAATGCACCAGCCAGAGATCAATATATGTCACATGTGAATGCACCAGCTAGAGATCAATATATGTCACATGTGAATGCACCAGCCACGGATCAATACATGTCACATGTGAATGCACCAGCCAGGGATCAATATATGTCACATGTGAATGCACCAGCCACGGATCAATACATGTCACATGTGAATGCACCTGCCACGGATCAATATATGTCACATGTGAATGCACCAGCCACGGATCAATATATGTCACATGTGAATGCACCAGCCAGGGATCAATATATGTCACATGTGAATGCACCAGCCAGGGATCAATATATGTCACATGTGAATGCACCAGCCAGGGATCAATACATGTCACATGTGAATGCACCAGCCACGGATCAATATATGTCACATGTGAATGCACCAGCCACGGATCAATATATGTCACATTTGAATGCACCAGCCAGGGATCATTATATGTCACATGTGAATGCACCAGCCAGGGATCAATATATGTCACATGTGAATGCACCAGCCAGGGATCAATACATGTCACATGTGAATGCACCAGCCACGGATCAATATATGTCACATGTGAATGCACCAACCACGGATCAATATATGTCACATGTGAATGCACCAGCCAGGGATCAATATATGTCACATGTGAATGCACCAGCCAGGGATCAATACATGTCACATGTGAATGCACCTGCCACGGATCAATATATGTCACATGTGAATGCACCAGCCAGGGATCAATATATGTCACATGTGAATGCACCAGCCAGGGATCAATATATGTCACATGTGAATGCACCAGCCACGGATCAATATATGTCACATGTGAATGCACCAGCCAGGGATCAATATATGTCACATGTGAATGCACCAGCCAGAGATCAATATATGTCACATGTGAATGCACCAGCCAGGGATCAATATATGTCACATGTGAATGCACCAGCCACGGATCAATATATGTCACATGTGAATGCACCAGCCAGGGATCAATATATGTCACATGTGAATGCACCAGCCAGAGATCAATATATGTCACATGTGAATGCACCAGCCAGGGATTTATACATGTCACATGTGAATGCACCAGCCACGGATCAATATATGTCACATGTGAATGCACCAGCCAGGGATCAATATATGTCACATGTGAATGCACCAGCCAGGGATCAATACATGTCACATGTGAATGCACCAGCCAGAGATCAATACATGTCACATGTGAATGCACCAGCCAGGGATCAATATATGTCACATGTGAATGCACCAGCCACGGATCAATATATGTCACATGTGAATGCACCAGCCAGGGATCAATATATGTCACATATGAATGCACCAGCCAGGGATCAATACATGTCACATGTGAATGCACCTGCCACGGATCAATATATGTCACATGTGAATGCACCAGCCAGGGATCAATATATGTCACATGTGAATGCACCAGCCAGGGATCAATATATGTCACATGTGAATGCACCTGCCAGGGATCAATATATGTCACATTTGAATGCACCAGCCACAGATCAATATATGTCACATGTGAATGCACCAGCCACGGATCAATACATGTCACATGTGAATGCACCTGCCAGGGATCAATATATGTCACATTTGAATGCACCAGCGACAGATCAATATATGTCACATGTGAATGCACCAGCCACGGATCAATGTACTGTATGTCACATGTGAATGCACCAGCCAGAGATCAATACATGTCACATGTGAATGCACCTGCCAGGGATCAATATATCTCACATTTGAATGCACCAGCCACGGATCAATATATGTCACATGTGAATGCACCAGCTAGAGATCAATATATGTCACATGTGAATGCACCAGCCACGGATCAATACATGTCACATGTTAATGCACCAGCCAGGGATCAATATATGTCACATGTGAATGCACCAGCCACGGATCAATACATGTCACATGTGAATGCACCAGCCAGGGATCAATATATGTCACATGTGAATGCACCAGCCACGGATCAATACATGTCACATGTGAATGCACCAGCCAGGGATCAATATATGTCACATGTGAATGCACCAGCCAGGGATCAATATATGCCACATGTGAATGCACCAGCCAGGGATCAATACATGTCACATGTGAATGCACCAGCCACGGATCAATATATGTCACATGTGAATGCACCAGCCAGAGATCAATATATGTCACATGTGAATGCACCAGCCAGGGATCAATATATGTCACATGTGAATGCACCAGCCAGGGATCAATACATGTCACATGTGAATGCACCAGCCACGGATCAATATATGTCACATGTGAATGCACCAGCCAGGGATCAATATATGTCACATGTGAATGCACCAGCCAGGGATCAATATATGTCACATGTGAATGCACCAGCCAGGGATCAATACATGTCACATGTGAATGCACCTGCCACGGATCAATATATGTCACATGTGAATGCACCAGCCACGTATCAATATATGTCACATGTGAATGCACCAGCCACGGATCAGTATATGTCACATGTGAATGCACCAGCCACGTATCAATATATGTCACATGTGAATGCACCAGCCAGGGATCAATATATGTCACATGTGAATGCACCAGCCAGGGATCAATACATGTCACATGTGAATGCACCTGCCACGGATCAATATATGTCACATGTGAATGCACCAGCCAGGGATCAATATATGTCACATGTGAATGCACCAGCCACGGATCAATATATGTCACATGTGAATGCACCAGCCACGGATCAATATATGTCACATGTGAATGCACCAGCCACGGATCAATATATGTCACATGTGAATGCACCAGCCAGGGATCAATATATGTCACATGTGAATGCACCAGCCACGGATCAGTATATGTCACTTTTTCCTAATTTCTCCCTATGAAGCATATATGCAATGTGAGGCTGCATGGAGCTGTCATCTCCTGCTATTCGGTCAGGCTCAGGGGCAGCTGATAAACTGTTTTTTGCTGTCAGACTCCTGGATGCTGAAGAGATATTGTACTAATCATATACGAGGAAACCCAATCTGTGCTCACAGCGCCATGTCCAGCGTCTCATCGCAGCGCGCCACTTACAGGATCCATCCAGTGTTTTATTATCACCGCACAAATAATCGCTCTACTTTTAATTGTTCACACGTTTTGGCTGCAGGCCCAATTATCATTTTATAAGATAATCATGGATGGAAAATAATTAGTTCCTCTTTCTCTTTTTTTCTTACTAATCCTCAATTTGTCTCCAAGGCTGATATATCACACAGAGCTGTTACTGCGGAGGATGGATTGCTCCATCAATGCGGACTAAAGAGCTTTATGCAGTGTCTAATAACACACTATACTGTTAAGTGTAAATTACGGTAGGGATGTATTTCTAGCGGGCAGTCAGATTAATTACAGGACATGACAGGGTTAATTCTGCGCACCTCAATCGAATTCACTGCAGCACAAGTAAAATATAGCTGCACCCGGATACAGCGACACCTGCTGCTAAATAAGAGAACTGCATTTCACTATGTAGGCATTAATTCATACATTAACCCCTTCCTGCCATTGACATTTTCCTTTTTTGTGCTTTTGTTTTTTCCTCCCCCTTTTCCAAGAGCCATAACTTTTTTTGGAATTAGTTGAATTTTGAATGACACCATCAATTTTACCATATAGTGTACTGGAAAACAGCAAAAAAGAATTCCAAGTGCATCAGCCTCAGCCTGAATGTCATCATCAGCTTCAGAGTCAGTGTCACCATCAGAGTCAGCACCAGAGTCACCATCAGAGTCAGCATCAGAGTCAGCGTCACCATCAGAGTCAGCGTCACCATCAGAGTCACCATCAGAGTCAGCGTCACCATCAGAGTCAGCACCACAGTCAGCGTCACCATCAGAGTCACCATCAGAGTCAGCACCACAGTCAGCGTCACCATCAGAGTCAGTTTCACCATCAGAGTCACCATCAGAGTCAGCACCAGCGTCACCATCAGAGTCAGCATCAGAGTCAGTGTCACCATCAGAGTCACCATCAGAGTCAGCGTCACCATCAGAGTCACCATCAGAGTCAGCACCAAAGTCACCATCACAGTCAGCACCAGGGTCACCATCAGAGTCAGCACCAGGGTCACCATCAGAGTCAGCACCACAGTCAGCGTCACCATCAGAGTCAGCACCACAGTCAGCGTCACCATCAGAGTCAGCATCACCATCAGAGTCAGCGTCACCATCAGAGTCACCATCAGAGTCAGCGTCACCATCAGAGTCACCATCAGAGTCACCATCAGAGTCAGCACCAGAGTCAGCGTCACCATCAGAGTCACCATCAGAGTCAGCGTCACCATCAGAGTCACCATCAGAGTCAGCACCAGAGTCACCATCAGAGTCAGCACCACAGTCAGCGTCACCATCAGAGTCAGTTTCACCATCAGAGTCAGCATCAGAGTCAGCACCAGGGTCACCATCAGAGTCAGCACCAGGGTCACCATCAGAGTCAGCACCAGGGTCACCATCAGAGTCAGCACCAGGGTCACCATCAGAGTAAGCACCAGAGTCAGCGTCACCATCAGAGTCAGTTTCACCATCAGAGTCAGCACCAGGGTCACCATCAGAGTCAGCGTCACCATCAGAGTCAGCACCAGAGTCACCATCAGAGTCAGCATCAGAGTCAGAATCACCATCAGAGTCACCATTAGAGTCACCATCAGAGTCACCATCAGAGTCAGCACCAGAGTCACCATCAGAGTCAGCATCAGAGTCAGCGTCACCATCAGAGTCACCATCAGAGTCAGCGTCACCATCAGAGTCACCATCAGAGTCAGCGTCACCATCAGAGTCACCATCAGAGTCAGCACCACAGTCAGCGTCACCATCAGAGTCAGTTTCACCATCAGAGTCACCATCAGAGTCAGCACCAGCGTCACCATCAGAGTCAGCATCAGAGTCAGCGTCACCATCAGAGTCACCATCAGAGTCAGTGTCACCATCAGAGTCAGCACCAAAGTCAACATCAGAGTCAGCACCAGGGTCACCATCAGAGTCAGCACCAGGGTCACCATCAGAGTCAGCACCAGGGTCACCATCAGAGTCAGCACCACAGTCAGCGTCACCATCAGAGTCAGCACCACAGTCAGCATCACCATCAGAGTCAGCATCACCATCAGAGTCAGCGTCACCATCAGAGTCAGCGTCACCATCAGAGTCACCATCAGAGTCAGCGTCACCATCAGAGTCACCATCAGAGTCACCATCAGAGTCACCATCAGAGTCAGCACCAGAGTCAGCGTCACCATCAGAGTCACCATCAGAGTCAGCGTCACCATCAGAGTCACCATCAGAGTCAGCACCAGAGTCACCATCAGAGTCAGCACCACAGTCAGCGTCACCATCAGAGTCAGTTTCACCATCAGAGTCAGCACCAGAGTCACCATCAGAGTCAGTGTCACCATCAGAGTCAGCACCAGGGTCACCATCAGCGTAAGCACCAGAGTCAGCGTCACCATCAGAGTCAGTTTCACCATCAGAGTCAGCACCAGGGTCACCATCAGAGTCAGCATCAGAGTCAGCGTCACCATCAGAGTCAGCGTCACCATCAGTCAGCATCAGAGTCAGCGTCACCATCAGAGTCAGCGTCACCATCAGAGTCAGTGTCACCATCAGAGTCAGCGTCACCATCAGAGTCAGCATCAGAGTCAGCGTCACCATCAGAGTCAGTGTCACCATCAAAGTCAGCATCAGAGTCAGCGTCACCATCAGTCAGCACCAGAGTCAGCGTCACCATCAGAGTCAGCGTCACCATCAGAGCCAGCATCACCATCAGAGTCAGCGTCACCATCAGAGTCAGCATCACCATCAGAGTCAGCGTCACCATCAGATTCAGTTTCACCATCAGAGTCAGCACCAGGGTCACCATCAGAGTCAGCACCAGAGTTAGCGTCACCATTAGAGTCAGCATCAGAGTCAGCGTCACCATCAGAGTCAGTTTCACCATCAGAGTCAGCACCAGAGTCACCATCAGAGTCAGTGTCACCATCAGAGTCAGCATCAGAGTCAGTGTCACCATCAGAGTCACCACCAGAGTCACCATCAGAATCAGTGTCACCATCAGAGTCAGTGTCACCATCAGAGTCAGCATCAGAGTCAGTGTCACCATCAGAGTCACCACCAGAGTCACCATCAGAATCAGCGTCACCATCAGAGTCAGTGTCACCATCAGAGTCAGCACCAGAGTCACCATCAGAGTCAGTGTCACCATCAGAGTCAGCACCAGAGTCACCATCAGAGTCAGTGTCACCATCAGAGTCAGCACCAGGGTCACCATCAGAGTCAGTGTCACCATCAGAGTCAGCACCAGAGTCACCATCAGAGTCAGTGTCACCATCAGAGTCAGAACCAGAGTCACCATCAGAGTCAGCACCAAAGTCACCATCACAGTCAGCACCAGGGTCACCATCAGAGTCAGCACCAGGGTCACCATCAGAGTCAGCACCACAGTCAGCGTCACCATCAGAGTCAGCACCACAGTCAGCGTCACCATCAGAGTCAGCATCACCATCAGAGTCAGCGTCACCATTAGAGTCACCATCAGAGTCAGCGTCACCATCAGAGTCACCATCAGAGTCACCATCAGAGTCAGCACCAGAGTCAGCGTCACCATCAGAGTCACCATCAGAGTCAGCGTCACCATCAGAGTCACCATCAGAGTCAGCACCAGAGTCACCATCAGAGTCAGCACCACAGTCAGCATCACCATCAGAGTCAGTTTCACCATCAGAGTCAGCATCAGAGTCAGCACCAGGGTCACCATCAGAGTCAGCACCAGGGTCACCATCAGAGTCAGCACCAGGGTCACCATCAGAGTCAGCACCAGGGTCACCATCAGAGTAAGCACCAGAGTCAGCGTCACCATCAGAGTCAGTTTCACCATCAGAGTCAGCACCAGGGTCACCATCAGAGTCAGCGTCACCATCAGAGTCAGCACCAGAGTCACCATCAGAGTCAGCATCAGAGTCAGAATCACCATCAGAGTCACCATTAGAGTCACCATCAGAGTCACCATCAGAGTCAGCACCAGAGTCACCATCAGAGTCAGCATCAGAGTCAGCGTCACCATCAGAGTCACCATCAGAGTCAGTGTCACCATCAGAGTCACCATCAGAGTCAGCGTCACCATCAGAGTCACCATCAGAGTCAGCACCACAGTCAGCGTCACCATCAGAGTCAGTTTCACCATCAGAGTCACCATCAGAGTCAGCACCAGCGTCACCATCAGAGTCAGCATCAGAGTCAGCGTCACCATCAGAGTCAGTGTCACCATCAGAGTCAGCACCAAAGTCAACATCAGAGTCAGCACCAGGGTCACCATCAGAGTCAGCACCAGGGTCACCATCAGAGTCAGCACCAGGGTCACCATCAGAGTCAGCACCACAGTCAGCGTCACCATCAGAGTCAGCACCACATTCAGCGTCACCATCAGAGTCAGCGTCACCATCAGAGTCAGCGTCACCATCAGAGTCACCATCAGAGTCAGCGTCACCATCAGAGTCACCATCAGAGTCACCATCAGAGTCACCATCAGAGTCAGCACCAGAGTCAGCGTCACCATCAGAGTCAGCGTCACCATCAGAGTCACCATCAGAGTCAGCACCAGAGTCACCATCAGAGTCAGCACCACAGTCAGCGTCACCATCAGAGTCAGTTTCACCATCAGAGTCAGCACCAGAGTCACCATCAGAGTCAGTGTCACCATCAGAGTCAGCACCAGGGTCACCATCAGAGTAAGCACCAGAGTCAGCGTCACCATCAGAGTCAGTTTCACCATCAGAGTCAGCACCAGGGTCACCATCAGAGTCAGCATCAGAGTCAGCGTCACCATCAGAGTCAGCGTCACCATCAGTCAGCATCAGAGTCAGCGTCACCATCAGAGTCAGTGTCACCATCAGAGTCAGCGTCACCATCAGAGTCAGCATCAGAGTCAGCGTCACCATCAGAGTCAGTGTCACCATCAAAGTCAGCATCAGAGTCAGCGTCACCATCAGTCAGCACCAGAGTCAGCGTCACCATCAGAGTCAGCGTCACCATCAGAGCCAGCATCACCATCAGAGTCAGCGTCACCATCAGAGTCAGCGTCACCATCAGAGTCAGCGTCACCATCAGATTCAGTTTCACCATCAGAGTCAGCACCAGGGTCACCATCAGAGTCAGCACCAGAGTTAGCGTCACCATTAGAGTCAGCATCAGAGTCAGCGTCACCATCAGAGTCAGTTTCACCATCAGAGTCAGCACCAGAGTCACCATCAGAGTCAGTGTCACCATCAGAGTCAGCATCAGAGTCAGTGTCACCATCAGAGTCACCACCAGAGTCACCATCAGAATCAGCGTCACCATCAGAGTCAGTGTCACCATCAGAGTCAGCATCAGAGTCAGTGTCACCATCAGAGTCACCACCAGAGTCACCATCAGAATCAGCGTCACCATCAGAGTCAGTGTCACCATCAGAGTCAGCACCAGAGTCACCATCAGAGTCAGTGTCACCATCAGAGTCAGCACCAGAGTCACCATCAGAGTCAGTGTCACCATCAGAGTCAGCACCAGGGTCACCATCAGAGTCAGTGTCACCATCAGAGTCAGCACCAGAGTCACCATCAGAGTCAGTGTCACCATCAGAGTCAGAACCAGAGTCACCATCAGAGTCAGCACCAAAGTCACTATCACAGTCAGCACCAGGGTCACCATCAGAGTCAGCACCAGGGTCACCATCAGAGTCAGCACCACAGTCAGCGTCACCATCAGAGTCAGCACCACAGTCAGCGTCACCATCAGAGTCAGCATCACCATCAGAGTCAGCGTCACCATCAGAGTCACCATCAGAGTCAGCGTCACCATCAGAGTCACCATCAGAGTCACCATCAGAGTCAGCACCAGAGTCAGCGTCACCATCAGAGTCACCATCAGAGTCAGCGTCACCATCAGAGTCACCATCAGAGTCAGCACCAGAGTCACCATCAGAGTCAGCACCACAGTCAGCGTCACCATCAGAGTCAGTTTCACCATCAGAGTCAGCATCAGAGTCAGCACCAGGGTCACCATCAGAGTCAGCACCAGGGTCACCATCAGAGTCAGCACCAGGGTCACCATCAGAGTCAGCACCAGGGTCACCATCAGAGTAAGCACCAGAGTCAGCGTCACCATCAGAGTCAGTTTCACCATCAGAGTCAGCACCAGGGTCACCATCAGAGTCAGCGTCACCATCAGAGTCAGCACCAGAGTCACCATCAGAGTCAGCATCAGAGTCAGAATCACCATCAGAGTCACCATTAGAGTCACCATCAGAGTCACCATCAGAGTCAGCACCAGAGTCACCATCAGAGTCAGCATCAGAGTCAGCGTCACCATCAGAGTCACCATCAGAGTCAGCGTCACCATCAGAGTCACCATCAGAGTCAGCGTCACCATCAGAGTCACCATCAGAGTCAGCACCACAGTCAGCGTCACCATCAGAGTCAGTTTCACCATCAGAGTCACCATCAGAGTCAGCACCAGCGTCACCATCAGAGTCAGCATCAGAGTCAGCGTCACCATCAGAGTCACCATCAGAGTCAGTGTCACCATCAGAGTCAGCACCAAAGTCAACATCAGAGTCAGCACCAGGGTCACCATCAGAGTCAGCACCAGGGTCACCATCAGAGTCAGCACCAGGGTCACCATCAGAGTCAGCACCACAGTCAGCGTCACCATCAGAGTCAGCACCACATTCAGCGTCACCATCAGAGTCAGCGTCACCATCAGAGTCAGCGTCACCATCAGAGTCACCATCAGAGTCAGCGTCACCATCAGAGTCACCATCAGAGTCACCATCAGAGTCACCATCAGAGTCAGCACCAGAGTCAGCGTCACCATCAGAGTCACCATCAGAGTCAGCGTCACCATCAGAGTCACCATCAGAGTCAGCACCAGAGTCACCATCAGAGTCAGCACCACAGTCAGCGTCACCATCAGAGTCAGTTTCACCATCAGAGTCAGCACCAGAGTCACCATCAGAGTCAGTGTCACCATCAGAGTCAGCACCAGGGTCACCATCAGAGTAAGCACCAGAGTCAGCGTCACCATCAGAGTCAGTTTCACCATCAGAGTCAGCACCAGGGTCACCATCAGAGTCAGCATCAGAGTCAGCGTCACCATCAGAGTCAGTTTCACCATCAGAGTCAGCACCAGAGTCACCATCAGAGTCAGTGTCACCATCAGAGTCAGCACCAGGGTCACCATCAGAGTAAGCACCAGAGTCAGCGTCACCATCAGAGTCAGTTTCACCATCAGAGTCAGCACCAGGGTCACCATCAGAGTCAGCACCAGAGTCACCATCAGAGTCAGTGTCACCATCAGAGTCAGCACCAGAGTCACCATCAGAGTCAGTGTCACCATCAGAGTCAGCACCAGGGTCACCATCAGAGTCAGTGTCACCATCAGAGTCAGCACCAGAGTCACCATCAGAGTCAGTGTCACCATCAGAGTCAGAACCAGAGTCACCATCAGAGTCAGCACCAAAGTCACTATCACAGTCAGCACCAGGGTCACCATCAGAGTCAGCACCAGGGTCACCATCAGAGTCAGCACCACAGTCAGCGTCACCATCAGAGTCAGCACCACAGTCAGCGTCACCATCAGAGTCAGCATCACCATCAGAGTCAGCGTCACCATCAGAGTCACCATCAGAGTCAGCGTCACCATCAGAGTCACCATCAGAGTCACCATCAGAGTCAGCACCAGAGTCAGCGTCACCATCAGAGTCACCATCAGAGTCAGCGTCACCATCAGAGTCACCATCAGAGTCAGCACCAGAGTCACCATCAGAGTCAGCACCACAGTCAGCGTCACCATCAGAGTCAGTTTCACCATCAGAGTCAGCATCAGAGTCAGCACCAGGGTCACCATCAGAGTCAGCACCAGGGTCACCATCAGAGTCAGCACCAGGGTCACCATCAGAGTCAGCACCAGGGTCACCATCAGAGTAAGCACCAGAGTCAGCGTCACCATCAGAGTCAGTTTCACCATCAGAGTCAGCACCAGGGTCACCATCAGAGTCAGCGTCACCATCAGAGTCAGCACCAGAGTCACCATCAGAGTCAGCATCAGAGTCAGAATCACCATCAGAGTCACCATTAGAGTCACCATCAGAGTCACCATCAGAGTCAGCACCAGAGTCACCATCAGAGTCAGCATCAGAGTCAGCGTCACCATCAGAGTCACCATCAGAGTCAGCGTCACCATCAGAGTCACCATCAGAGTCAGCGTCACCATCAGAGTCACCATCAGAGTCAGCACCACAGTCAGCGTCACCATCAGAGTCAGTTTCACCATCAGAGTCACCATCAGAGTCAGCACCAGCGTCACCATCAGAGTCAGCATCAGAGTCAGCGTCACCATCAGAGTCACCATCAGAGTCAGTGTCACCATCAGAGTCAGCACCAAAGTCAACATCAGAGTCAGCACCAGGGTCACCATCAGAGTCAGCACCAGGGTCACCATCAGAGTCAGCACCAGGGTCACCATCAGAGTCAGCACCACAGTCAGCGTCACCATCAGAGTCAGCACCACATTCAGCGTCACCATCAGAGTCAGCGTCACCATCAGAGTCAGCGTCACCATCAGAGTCACCATCAGAGTCAGCGTCACCATCAGAGTCACCATCAGAGTCACCATCAGAGTCACCATCAGAGTCAGCACCAGAGTCAGCGTCACCATCAGAGTCACCATCAGAGTCAGCGTCACCATCAGAGTCACCATCAGAGTCAGCACCAGAGTCACCATCAGAGTCAGCACCACAGTCAGCGTCACCATCAGAGTCAGTTTCACCATCAGAGTCAGCACCAGAGTCACCATCAGAGTCAGTGTCACCATCAGAGTCAGCACCAGGGTCACCATCAGAGTAAGCACCAGAGTCAGCGTCACCATCAGAGTCAGTTTCACCATCAGAGTCAGCACCAGGGTCACCATCAGAGTCAGCATCAGAGTCAGCGTCACCATCAGAGTCAGCGTCACCATCAGTCAGCATCAGAGTCAGCGTCACCATCAGAGTCAGCGTCACCATCAGAGTCAGTGTCACCATCAGAGTCAGCGTCACCATCAGAGTCAGCATCAGAGTCAGCGTCACCATCAGAGTCAGTGTCACCATCAAAGTCAGCATCAGAGTCAGCGTCACCATCAGTCAGCACCAGAGTCAGCGTCACCATCAGAGTCAGCGTCACCATCAGAGCCAGCATCACCATCAGAGTCAGCGTCACCATCCGAGTCAGCGTCACCATCAGAGTCAGCGTCACCATCAGATTCAGTTTCACCATCAGAGTCAGCACCAGGGTCACCATCAGAGTCAGCACCAGAGTTAGCGTCACCATTAGAGTCAGCATCAGAGTCAGCGTCACCATCAGAGTCAGTTTCACCATCAGAGTCAGCACCAGAGTCACCATCAGAGTCAGTGTCACCATCAGAGTCAGCATCAGAGTCAGTGTCACCATCAGAGTCACCACCAGAGTCAACATCAGAATCAGCGTCACCATCAGAGTCAGTGTCACCATCAGAGTCAGCATCAGAGTCAGTGTCACCATCAGAGTCACCACCAGAGTCACCATCAGAATCAGCATCACCATCAGAGTCAGTGTCACCATCAGAGTCAGCACCAGAGTCACCATCAGAGTCAGTGTCACCATCAGAGTCAGCACCAGAGTCACCATCAGAGTCAGTGTCACCATCAGAGTCAGCACCAGGGTCACCATCAGAGTCAGTGTCACCATCAGAGTCAGCACCAGAGTCACCATCAGAGTCAGTGTCACCATCAGAGTCAGAACCAGAGTCACCATCAGAGTCAGTGTCACCATCAGAGTCAGCACCAGAGTCACCATCAGAGTCAGTGTCACCATCAGAGTCACCACCAGAATCACCATCAGAGTTAGTGTCAGCATCAGTCAGCACCAGGGTCACCATCAGAGTCAGCACCAGTCACCATCAGAGTCAGTGTCACCATCAGAGTCAGCACCAGGGTCACCATCAGAGTCAGCACCAGAGTTAACATCAGAGTCAGTGTCACCATCAGAGTCGGCACCAGAGTCACCATCAGAGTCAGTGTCACCATCAGAGTCAGCACTAGAGTCACCATCACAGTCAGTGTCACCATCAGAGTCAGCGTCACCATCAAAGGTAGCACCAGGGTCACAATCAGAGTCAGCGTCACCATCAGAGTCCACCTCATCATCATCAGCACCAGGGTCACCATCAGAGTCAGTGTCACCATCAGAGTCAGTGTCACCTTCATCCTCAGCACCAGGGTGACCATCTGAGTCAGCACCAGAGTCAGTGTCACCATCAGAGTCAGTTTCACCATCAGAGTCAGCACCACAGTCACCATCAGAGTCAGTGTCACCATCAGAGTCAGCACCAGGGTCACCATCAGAGTCAGTGTTGTGACGACATGGACTCTCATGGGTTAATGTTTCTTAACATTCAGCCAGACTATTGTTCTTATGTGTGCTAAGTCATGTTTGCTTAGCTATTGCTCTCCAGACTTTTCCAGTAACCATTGTATTGTAGTTGTGTATTGATAATGTAATTACCTTAGTAGCCATTGTCTAGTCGGTGACTTGCCGACTCCATGTAGATATACTGAGTCTTTCTATGCACATCACTTAAATGAACATCCATGCAGCTTGAAATTCATCCAATGGGAGAAGCAATCTTGTCCAACCAATTGATGAGGACGCAGTGTGTCCTAAGGGAAGGTTATGGCTATAAAAGGGACTTCTTTAAGCCACCAGGGTTGATGAAGGTTGATGGATGCTGATGGATCCAGTCTAAGCTCTTTGGAGCTGACTAGAGGATCAGGATATCTTCTGGCTTCAATCTAGGGACTCCGGATCCGGTTGGAGACCATATCCACAGCCTAGGGATTTCGACTCCGGCTGCCAGGATTGTAACATCATACCAGGACTACCTAAGGAGGACACTCAGGTTGGGACAGTTCAGTCACCTGGTACAGACTTTGCAGACCGCACACAGCTTCCTAAATCTGGCGTTATTCCTTTCTCGGTGGGTGCCCGCCAAAAGCGGGGTGCTGCTGGACTGGAGTAAGCGGCCCTGGAAGCTCTGAGGCATGGACATTCTAAATCCCTGGTGAGCCAGCGGAAGGGTGAGACTCTGTTGCCTGTTACATTTGTGTGTTTTGCTGGTTATGTGTTATGTGCCGTTAATTGTTTGGGGATCCAATAAAGTCTAATTATTGTGGTTCCCTCACACTGTGTTGTCTGAGTAGTGTTACGCCCACGGTTAAGGAGGCCGGCGTTCAGTTGGGATGAGCCTTGAGCCACGCTGTCTTTCTAAAGGCGGCGGGTTTTAGTGGACGAGAGCACCCACTGAGCCCCGTGTCACCACAATGGGTGGCAGCAGTGGGATACTACTCAGCCTGGTTTACCCAGGGGAGCTGCAGTGGACTGATGTTTTCGGACACCGTCCAGGGCTCAACAACCAGGGAGGCACATAAGCATACCCAATAGGCCCACCGATCTGAGGAGGTCCCTCAACCATGGATCCAAGCGACCCCCAGACTCACGTGCTGGACTAACTCATTACCCCACAGATGCCCCAACAAGACAAAGGTTTACCAACAGGGTGGGTGACTTGTCTAACCCACGGCGCTGTTATACGTGTGGGCGCCTTGGACACATGGCCAAAGAGTGTCTACAAAACCGGGGCCCCTTGCCTGGAGCCCGTCTACCAGTCAACATATGCCGAGATGAACCAACGAGACCTGAGGAATGCTACTCCCGAGAAACACCAATAGCTGAGGAAGTGGTTTATCCAGTCCACACCCTACGGCAGGCCGGACACCGTACACCAGCTAACCTCCATCCCCACATCCAGACGGTCAAGGTCGGTGATATACAGGCTCAGGGACTTCGAGACTTGGGATCTTCCATCACCCTGGTCAGCCCAGATATTGTTCCCACAGAACATCATTTACCTGGCCGCCAAGTGACCATCACCCTTGCTGGGGGCCAGCGCTCGAAAATCCCTCTGGCACGAGTGCAGTTGGACTGGGGAACTGACCAAGGAGAGGTTGAAGTGGGGCTCATGGACGGCCTCCCCACCCCTGTAATTTTGGGAAATGACCTAGGACAAGGACTATCCAGCCAGTTTGTCACCGCCATCACCCGCAGCCAAGCCAAACACCATCCTGGTGCAGGTCTTTCTTCCAGCCCATCAGAGGAGAACCCAACTCCTCAATCTTCAGCCTCCTCATCAGAGCCAACAAATGTGAGTACATCAGACCCAACTGTGGCCATTGATTGGGGGGAGATAGATCGTAAGGAGTTCAGGGAAGCTCAACTGTCAGACCCCACCCTAGAGCTTATCCGTAGTGCGGCCGCCCAACCTGGGGGAGGAAATCAGGGGGAGGTATATAGATGGGAAAAAGGCCTCTTATATCGGGAGAAGCCCGCATCCTGCCCAGAAAAACCCTGGACCCGTGTACATCAGCTTGTGGTACCCCAGCAATACCGACCCCAACTATTGCGTTTAGCTCATGATGTTCCTGCGGCTGGGCACATGGGGACCAAAAAGACTCGGGCCCGCCTGCTGCGTAGTTTTTTCTGGCCAAGGGTCACTCAAGAAGTGCAAAAATACAGAGCCTCTTGCCCAGTGTGTCAGCGTATGGGGGGAGCCCCATGCCGTGCCCCACTTCAACCCATGCCCTTGATAGGAGAACCGTTCCAGAGAGTTGCCATTGATATAGTAGGCCCCTTAGCCATCCCCAGCCGCAGTGGAAAAAGAATCATCCTCACCCTGGTAGACTTTGCCACCCGTTACCCAGAAGCCGTTGCCTTAACCTCCATAGATGCAGAGCACGTGGCTCAAGCTCTACTGGACATCTTTAGCCGGGTAGGGTTTCCACAGGAAGTATTGACTGACCAGGGGGCACAGTTCCAAAGTGAACTGATTCACACCCTGCGGGAAAAACATGGAGTCCGCCCCATGCGCACAACCCCCTACCATCCTGAAACAAATGGATTGTGTGAGCGCTTCAACAAAACGCTCAAACAGCTCATTAGCCGATATGTGGAGTCCGAGGGGGTGGACTGGGAGAAAAACTTGCAGCAGCTCTTTTTTGCTTACCGGGAGGTGCCGCAGGACTCCACTGGGTTCTCTCCCTTTGAATTGCTGTACGGCCGAAAAGTACGAGGGCCCCTAGAGCTGGTACGAGAGAGTTGGGAGGGCACCTTCCCCACAGAAGAGGTTCCCATACTGGACTATGTTCAAAAGTTTAGGGAAAGGATGAGGCACCTCATGGCGTTAGCCCATGGGAATTTAGAAGTGGCTCAGGAAAGGCACAAACGATGTTACGACCGCACTGCCCGGCCCCCAGAATTTGCCTGTGGACAGAAGGTCCTAGTACTAGTACCGGTGCGGAAAAACAAGCTGCAAGCCATGTGGGCGGGTCCATTCACCATTATCAAGAAATGTGGCAATACTGACTACACCGTGGCCCTGGATCGAGCAGGTGTTCGTGAGCGTACCTACCACATCAACAGGCTAAAAGCTTATGAGGAACGAGAAGTCACCAATTTAGCAGTTTGCTGTCCAGAGTTAGATGATCCAGAGTTGGACCAGATCCCAGACCTATTAGTGGACTCCAAAAGGGAAATGGGGGTAAAAGATGTATCACTAGGGGAGCAGCTTTGTCCATCACAGAAGCGACAGATATCAGACATACTCGGAACATATGAAACCCTGTTCACAAGTCAGCCTGGTAGAACCCCCCTGGTCCAGCATCATGTCAATACAGAGGCAGCCACCCCACTAAGACAACCCGCCTACCGGGTGACCCCTCCTGTGTTGGCAATGATGAAGGCCGAGGTGGATGACATGTTAAATATGGGAGTCATAGTCCCCTCCCATAGCCCATGGGCTGCCAGTGTGGTATTGGTACCAAAAAAGGACAAGAGTACTCGTTTCTGTGTGGACTATAGACGGCTCAATGAGGTCACGATTACAGATGCTTACCCAATGCCCCGGGTGGATGAACTACTAGATAGGTTAGGGGGGTCTCGGTTTATATCTACCCTCGATTTGAGCAAGGGATACTGGCAGATCCCACTCACAAAAGACGCTCAAGAGAAATCGGCCTTCATAACCCCTTTTGGCCTCTTTGAGTTTACCAGCATGCCTTTTGGGATGAAAAACGCCCCAGCCACCTTCCAGAGGATGGTAGACCATTTACTAGAGGGATGTCAGGGGTATGCCCAGGCCTATTTGGATGACATCGCTATCTTCAGCGACACTTGGGAAGAGCATCTTCAGCATGTGTCCCAGGTGCTGCAGAGGGTAGCCAAAGCCCAGCTCACCATCCGACCTGACAAATGCCAAATGGGGATGGCCGAAGTGCTATACCTGGGACATCGGGTGGGAAGTGGGTGCATTCGTCCCGAACCTGCAAACGTAGAAGCCATTATCCAGTGGCCACGCCCGGTCAATCAAAAACAGGTCCGTGCGTTTCTAGGAACCGCAAACTACTATCGAAAGTTTACCCCAATTACAGTACCATAGCAAAACCGCTCACTGACCTCACAACCAAAAGATATGCCCGTAACCTTATCTGGACCCCAGAATGTGAAACTGTGTTCCTCCAATTGAAAGACCGGCTAGCCGAAAGCCCAGTCTTGACTGCTCCTGACTTCCATCGCAGATTCATTGTCCAAACAGACGCATCGGACACAGGACTAGGAGCTGTACTTAGCTAAGTGGGGGACAACGGTGAGGAACATCCGATAGCTTACCTCTCCCGGAAACTGTTGGACCGAGAAAGGGCTTATGCCACCATAGAAAAAGAATGCCTGGCCATAGTCTGGGCCCTAAAAAAATTGCAGCCCTACCTCTATGGCAATGAGTTCACAGTCCTCACTGACCACAATCCATTGAGTTGGCTAAATCGCACTGCCGGGGACAACGGACGCTTGCTCAGGTGGAGTCTGGCATTACAATCTTACAATTTTTCCATCTCCCATAAACAAGGCAAGAACCATGGAAATGCGGATGGGCTTTCCCGACAAGAGGAGAAGGATCATCGGAAGCCTATCATGTCTGGCTAATATTAAGAAGGGGGAGGAATGTGACGACATGGACTCTCATGGGTTAAAGTTTCTTAACATTCAGCCAGACTATTGTTCTTATGTGTGCTAAGTCATGTTTGCTTAGCTATTGCTCTCCAGACTTTTCCAGTAACCATTGTATTGTAGTTGTGTATTGATAATGTAATTACCTTAGTAGCCATTGTCTAGTCGGTGACTTGCCGACTCCATGTAGATATACTGAGTCTTTCTATGCACATCATTTAAATGAACATTATCCATGCAGCTTGAAATTCATCCAATGGGAGAAGCAATCTTGTCCAACCAATTGATGAGGACGCAGTGTATCCTAAGGGAAGGTTATGGCTATAAAAGGGACTTCTTTAAGCCACCAGGGTTGATGAAGGTTGATGGATGCTGATGGATCCAGTCTAAGCTCTTTGGAGCTGACTAGAGGATCAGGATATCTTATGGCTTCAATCTAGGGACTCCGGATGCGGTTGGAGACCATATCCACAGCCTAGGGATTTCGACTCCGGCTGCCAGGATTGTAACATCATACCAGGACTACCTAAGGAGGACACTCAGGTTGGGACAGTTCAGTCACCTGGTACAGACTTTGCAGACCGCACACAGCTTCCTAAATCTGGCGTTATTCCTTTCTCGGTGGGTGCCCGCCAAAAGCGGGGTGCTGCTGGACTGGAAAAAGCGGCCCTGGAAGCTCTGAGGCATGGACATTCTAATCCCTAGTGAGCCAGCGGAAGGGTGAGGCTCTGTTGCCTGTTACATTTGTGTGTTTTGCTGGTTATGTGTTATGTGCCGTTAATTGTTTGGGGAACCAATAAAGTCTAATTATTGTGGTTCCCTCACCCTGTGTTGTCTGAGTAGTGTTACGCCCACGGTTAAGGAGGCCGGCGTTCAGTTGGGATGAGCCCTGAGCCACGCTGTCTTTCTAAAGGCGGCGGGTTTTAGTGGACGAGAGCACCCACTGAGCCCCGTGTCACCACAAGTGTCACCATCAGAGTCAGCACCAGTCACCATCAGAGTCATCACCAGAGTCAGCGTCACCATCAGAGTCAGTTTCACCATCAGAGTCATCACCAGAGTCAGCATCAGAGTCAGCACCAGGGTCACCATCAGAGTCAGCACCAGAGTCAGCGTCACCATCAGAGTCAGTTTCACCATCAGAGTCAGCACCAGAGTCACCATCAGAGTCAGTGTCACCATCAGAGTCAGCACCAGGGTCACCATCAGAGTCAGTGTCACCATCAAAGTCAGCACCAGAGTCACCATCAGAGTCAGTGTCACCACCAGGGTCACCATCAGAGTCAGTGTCACCATCAGAGTCACCACTAGAGTCACCATCAGAGTCAGCATCACCATCAGAGTCAGCACCAGAGTCACCATCAGAGTCAGTGTCACCATCAGAGCCAGCACCAGAGTCACCATCAGAGTCAGTGTCATCATCAGAGTCAGCACCAAAGTCAACATCAGAGTCAGTGTCACCATCAGAGTCAGCACCAGGGTCACCATCAGAGTCAGTGTCACCATAAGAGTCACCACCAGAGTCACCATCAGAGTTAGTGTCACCATCAGTCAGCACCAGGGTCACCATCAGAGTCAGCACCAGTCACCATCAGAGTCAGTGTCACCATCAGAGTCACCACCAGAGTCACCATAAGAGTCAGTGTCACCATCAGAGTCACCACCAGAGTCACCATCAGAGTCAGCATCAGAGTTACCATCAGAGTCAGTGTCACCATCAGAGTCAGCACCAGAGTCACCATCAGAGTCAGTGTCACCATCAGAGTCAGCACTAGAGTCACCATCAGAGTCAGTGTCACCATCAGAGTCAGCGTCACCATCAAAGTTAGCACCAGTGTCACCATCAGAGTCAGCGTCACCATCAGAGTCAGCGTCACCATCAGAGTCCACCTCATCATCATCAGCACCATTGTGCCACAGTCTGGGAACCATTTTTGCCATCGGCATAACTGAGTCTATTTATTTCATAGGAAGGTTTGGTGGACACTAATTTCCACCCATCCACCTAAAGGATTGGTTGTTTGATTTATTCATTATATATACATATTTTTTTCTACTATGTGTATTTACTATATTGTATATAAATGGTATTTAGGTCTCTGACCCTCCGCTTTATGTATATCAGCATGTTAGAACTAGGTGCCATTTAATGATATATAGATCCATTACCATTGGACATTATTATCTTTGCCTTACATGTGATCCAGTTTAATGCATGCCTGATACTAGTATCTACATCCGGGTTTTTGGCAAAAATACTGTTTAAACTACGCTGGTGCATTCTTTTCTGATAGGAACACATTGGGATATATATAATATGTATGCACGGTTCCGTGTGTCTTAAGCATTGTTCTTCTTGTTTCCCATTACCATGGATGGTTTGATTCAGCTTGGCTCAGAGTGTGCTGTCCTTCATGTTTTTAATGTTTTTATTCTTGTGTGTTGAATAAAGCCTATTCTATTTATCCGTACTGTCGTATTTGGTGTGCCCCTTTATTGTATGCGGTTTCTTTCCTCTTTTCCCTTGCAATTTTTACCGCATTAGGGAGCACCCACTTTCACTACTTTGATTAGTGGTGCACTCCAACAAACCCTCCCATCCACAGTCTGGGAACACGGCGATTAGAGGAATGCCTAGTCCACCCCTGCAACCTTACCTTGGATACACGATATACAGATAAGAGCAGCCCCCCTGTTTCCCTGGGTATTTTCTTACATCTTATATATACCTACTGCAGAACTAAGGGACTCCATGTCAAAAAACTTGCTTTAGTCTATACAGCATATTCCAAAAAAGACCAAATTGAAAAAACCTATAAAAACACCAACAAGGGCTTGCTCTCTGTGACTCCGATAATTTCCGGGTGGTTTTCCTCGTTACCCCTATCTCTGCACCTGCAGAATCTCTGAGAAAGACTGCTTTGCAAATATAGCGTTCTTCTGTGGAGTGTGACTTGGCGTGAAGAAGGCCTATGTTTGGGCCGAAACGTCCCTAGTCCTTCCTCCTACTCTTCTCTACTTGCACAAATAAAATTGTACAGAGATTTTTTGCAATAAGAAAAAAATGTTGCCATTTCATTTTTTCTACTTGGTTCTAAAGTGAGAGTGCAGTGTTTGAATCAGTGTACCATCAGAGTCAGCACTAGAGTCACCATCAGAGTCAGTGTCACCATCAGAGTCAGTGTCAGCATCAGAGTTAGCGTCACCATCAAAGTTAGCACCAGGGTCACCATCAGAGTCAGCGTCACCATCAGAGTCCACCTCATCATCATCAGCACCAGGGTCACCATCAGAGTCAGTGTCACCATCAGAGTCAGTGTCACCTTCATCATCAGCACCAGGGTCAACATCAGAGTCCACCTCATCCTCATCAGCACCAGGGTCAATATCAGAGTCCACCTCATCATCATCAGCACCAGGGTCAACATCAGAGTCTACCTCATCATCATCAGCACCAGGGTCAACATCAGAGTCCACCTCATCATCATCAGCACCAGGGTCAACATCAGAGTCAGAGTCAGCGTCATTATAAGAGTCAGTGTCATCGTCAGAGTCAGCATCATCATCAGCATCAGAGTCATTATAAGGCTGGTTTCAGACACCCGTGTTTAATCAGGTACCAGTCACACTCATGGTTATGGTCATACGTACCATACGTGTGTCATACGTGTGACATCCGTGTTTGCATACGTGTGACACGTAAAGGGGAAAACACGTGTCTCTGTAATGAAAAGCTGTTCTATATTTACCTGTATCCAGCGATGCTGTCTCCGGCTCTGCTGCATCCCGCTCCTGATCCCCGCTCATTATTTTCATTGATTATTCATTTCCAGCATGTCCCTCTGGCAGACTCTCTCTTATTGCCGGCTGCAGCGTGTGCACAACACAGCGCATGTGATGAATAGGAAAGTGTTTTCAAGAAGCAGCAACAAGATCATCTATTTCTAAAGTATCTCTTTGCTGTTCTTCTGTTGTAATATCTGTTTGTTCCTCAGTTACATGAGCAGCGCTGTGGCTCCATCTCACACATACTGAATCCTAAATGTTCTTCTAGCTGTTGTTCATTATCTCATTCATCAGTTTAATTGTACTTATCATGTTTGAAGCATTGTCCGTTACAATAGCAACAACCTGTTCTTTTTTGAGTTCGTAATCTTGCAGACCTTTTCCACTAAGGCCTGGAGAAACTGGCTGCTGTGATGAGCTTTAGTATCTTTTACTGCCAATGTCTTGGTAACAATTTCTTTGTTGTCACAAACATATCTATATAATTTTATTATATATTTTAGGAGTCGGAGTCAGTCCATTTTATACCGACTCCGACTCCACCAAAATGAACACCGACTCTGACTCCACGACTCCGACTCCATAGCCCTGCTGCTAACACTGAGCCACATTATATACATTGCTAACCACTGCGCCAACATACACTGCTAACCACTCAACCACCATGCAGTGCTAACTGCTGAGCCACGATGCAATAGTAGATAGGATTGTTGGGGCCCCACCTGGTACTAGGCTACCAGAAAACTTACACTTTTTACTGCCGCTGTAGTTAAGCAGCTAAAATCCATCATGAATTTTGTAGAACAGAGCGCTGATATATATGGTATAAGGCATAGATTGATTGGTTGATAATAATGCTAGCTGCAGATTCTGTATTTCATCCATACTTGTACGATCCTGGCACCGTAGAGGATTATTTCTAGGTTCTTTATCCGCTCTTCCAGGAAAGAATAACATATGTCCCGTGTACAATACGAGCTGTTCGGCTGTTTTGCTCACAAAGAATTTATTTCAGTCGTCTGATTAGAATCTTCATTAAGAATGTGGGAATCGGCTTCATTATTGTGCTCCGCTCCCGCCAGACTGAATCCTGGGGAGAATTTACTTCTACTTTCATGTATATTTTTAATGAGGCAGGAACTGCACCCATTTCATGTGTATTCAAAGAGAAAACAGCATGGCTTAGTGTTATTGTAACTTTCATCTCGCAGCTGTGAGCAAAACAGTAATATTCCTATAGTGCGCTTTATTTTCTGTGCTCGGAAATACTATAATTATCTTCTGCCTCGGATTGTGCTTAATATGTATTTAGGAATATATTCCTTATGAAAGCATTGATGCACAATACCAGATGGAAATAAGACTACCGATTATATGCTGAGTGTTAAATATTTACAGAAACACTGAATATTATCAAATTAACGTAAAATCTATTTAAGGAATCCTGATATTTTAGTTTCTTGTTCCTTGTGGCTTCACATAAGTGATATGAATATTATCCAGATCATAACAATATAGCGATCAGCCGGAGCAGAGTCCTGAAAGCCGAAAGTCCTGAAAGCCGG
Source organism: Anomaloglossus baeobatrachus (assembly GCF_048569485.1). Classification (NCBI taxonomy): domain Eukaryota; kingdom Metazoa; phylum Chordata; class Amphibia; order Anura; family Aromobatidae; genus Anomaloglossus; species Anomaloglossus baeobatrachus. The sequence goes on along the minus strand of NC_134360.1, from coordinate 1,646,714 downwards.
CAACAATCTCCCCTGGTAGTTGGTAGATGCTTTACCCAGAGGTAACCAGTGATGACATAGTAGAAGTGACCTATCAATAGTGATGTAAAGTTCGGGGTCCGTACTGAACACCGTGTTTGTGCACACAATCCCGAACATGAGCTTTCCTGGGAAGCTTGTGTTACAGTTCAGGACCAGGGGCTGTAAAAACAAGCACATTATTAAAAAACATTATGATTATACTTACTGCTCCCATGATGCGTCCTGCAGACTCTGCCTCCCGGCCGCTTCTGCTTCCGGGTCCGATCATTAACTTCCGGGGGTATTCACTGCACTACTGTCACTCAGCAGTCTTCAGCTGTTTTTGTCTGTCTTCATGGTGACGTCAGGGTTCACCCGAGCCCATGGCTCATGGACTCGATTGAACTTTGACTGTCACTGTGTGAGTCTCGCATTGCATCACCCGACACGGCGCAAAGTCTCCCGTCAGGAGCGGGTTGGCTGCATGTAGTTCCATGCAGCTGAGGTGTTCCTGTCAGGAGAGTGTGCACCATGCTGGGTGATGTGATGCGAAACTCGACGAGTCATACGCAAGTGGAATAATACCTTCAGTGTCAACCTGCTTCTTACTTTATATATATCTGTACAGAGCAATGAAGCAGAGCTGACATTGTTCTACCTGCTTCTCGCTCTGTAGAGACACTTGTCTGTACAGAGTGATGAAGCAGAGCTGACATTGCTCTCCCTGTTTCTCGCTCTGTACAGACACTTGTATGCAAAGATCGATGAAGCAGAGCTGATATAGCTCTCTCTGCTTCTCGCTTTATAGACACTTGTCTGTACAGAGCGATGAAGCAGAGCTGACATTGCTCTCCCTGCTTTTTGCTCTGTTAAGACACTTGTCTGTACAGAGCGATGAAGCAGAGGTGACATTGCTCTCCCTGTTTCTCGCTCTGTAGACTGTTATGATCCGGAACCATGGAAGATCACCACAAATCATTGGCAAAAAGGTGACAAGAGCCTTGGCAACTAATCTGGCCGCCATCCCCTTACTAACCAACACAACTAGAAGTAGCCGAGGGGTGAACTAACATCCTGTGCACCGTGAACTCAGCCGGAGAACTAACTATCCCAAAGGTAGGAAAGATGAATAACTCTCTGCCTCAGAAAACAGACAAGAATAGCAAGCCCCTCACATTCAAAGACTGCGGTGATATAGGAAAAACACAATACACAGGTAGATGACAGGATTAGCAAACGGTGAGGCCCCCACTGACTAAAATAGTTAAGGACAGGAAAGGGACTGATGGTAGCCAGAGAAAAACCCTGCAAAATACCAACTTACTGATAGTACAAAAAGGCCCTCAGATCGCTCGATCTGAACTCCGTCCTATACCAGGTGCCCTTGTCATACCAATGAACAGAAAACAAGAATTATAACAAATTCAACAAGCCATAAACACATGGACCCAAAGGAGCTAAACTCCACACAGAACTGCAGGGAGTTCCTCAACAATCCACTGAGGGGGAAAATCCCTGGAAGGAAATAAACTGAAACCAACCACAACAAATGACAAACCCAGATAAGCAAAAGAACCAGGCAATAAATAAAGAGCAAGAACTTATCTGGAGTGGATGAAATGTAGAGCAGGATTAAGCAGGCTGGAGATATAAAGAACAACTGACATCCGGCAACAGCCTGCAATCAGACCAGGACTTAAATAAGCAGAGAGTTAGGAAAGGAAACACCCACTGCACAACCCACCTGGTCTCTGTCCAAACCCTTCCTGGCCACCAGAGGGAGCCTCCCAGCAGCCAAGACATAACTAACATTCACAACAGTAGACACTTGTTTGTACAGAGCGATGAAGCAGAGCTGACATTGCTCTCCCTGCTTCTCGCTCTGTAGAGACGCTTGTCTGCACAGAGCGATGAAGCAGAGCTGACATTGCTCTCCCTGCTTCTCACTCTATAGAGACACTTGTCTGTACAGAGTGATGAAGCAGAGCTGACATTGCTTTACTTAGGGACTATTGCGGACTAAGGATTATTTTTTAGAATAAAGATGGAGTCTCTAAATTTTTTTTTGTTTTATTACTAATAAAAAAAAATTGCTATGTGTTGTGTTTTTTTTTACTCTTTACTAGAAATTCATGGTGGCTATGTCTAATTTGGCGTCACACCATGAATTTCGGGCTTAGAACCAGTTTTGAATACAAAGCTGGTATTAACCCCTTTATTATCCAGCGTGCCACCGCCAACAGGGCCGCTGAACGAGCTGGGTAAAGCGCCTGGAAATGGCGCTAAGAAACAATGCGCCATTTCCATGGGCGGCTGCGGTTTTTTAGCGTGGAGGCCCAGAACGCTTGGGCCTTACCATGCTGAAAATCTCAGCCTCCAGCTGCCTGTCTTTACTTGACGATCAAAATATGGCGGGAGCTCACGCATTTTTTTTTTTAATTATTTTTTTTAAATAATTAAAAAAAAATTAATGGTCTTTCTGTATTTTGATTGCCAGCCAAGGTAAAGCCAGGCAGATGGGGGTGGTAGCCCATTGCCTTCCGCTTTATCTACGCTGAGAATCTAAAATACTGCGGAGTGCTACGTCATTTTTTTAAATTATTTATTTATTTTTACACTTCTATATGTGTGAGGGACCCAACAGCCAATCACAGATGCTGTCACGCAGAATGGGCGTCTGTGATTGGCTGTTGTAGTAACCTGGAATCTGCCCATATATTCTAGATGCTAGAGTGTATGGGCTGGTTTCAGGTTACTCCAACATCCAATCACAGACGCCCACTTTGTGACAGTGTCTGTGATTGGCTGTTATTTTAGCAGTGAAATAAAACAACACAGATAAAAAAAATATTTTATTAGAAATAAAACAGAAGACATTTAGGACTCCATCTTTATTACCCCCAAAAAACAACCCTCCGACGTAATCCAAAGGTGGGAGAACATCTTCAGCTCTGCTACATCTGTGCGAGAAGACAAAACACAGGTCTGCTCACACAGACTGAGCTGAGAGCAGTCAGAGACTTCACCCGAGTGAATAGCTGAGGCCGGTCAGCTGTGCCCCCGGGTAACCACAACTGACTACAGGACGTTCCATGCCGTCATAGCCATGTGACCAGTCTGTAACCCATGATGTAACACAACATTCACAGCAGACTGGTCACATGGTTATATCTTGGATTTAAACGGGATGCCCACTACTTGGACAACCCCTTCTAATTCCCTTTGTATGCCCCGTGACCAATCAGCGCTCGTCATCCGTCTCCCCACATTCGGACGTATGGGCAGGATGTGAGTGCTGTGCTGACTTCCTGCTCAAATGTCAGAAGGCGGGAGAAGGAAGCTGGCGCTGATTGGTTGCGGGGCTCGTGTGTCATAATAATGTCACATGGATTTTGGGAACATGACTTCAGACAGCGCTGGAACCGATGTCGCACCGGAGGTGAGTATAGGATTATTTTTACAGGGGTAAACAAGGGGAATGAGAAGCGGTTGTCCAAGTAGTGGACAATTCCTTTTACGCTAATCTAGGAGATGGATTTCTCCATTGGATAAAATGAATAGCCCTACACATAAATAGGAAACCATGTGTCAGAACCATGCTTCTGTACGCTTAATGAGCAGACACGAGAATATTTTACATAGTATATACCCAAAATTTAGAAAGGAGAAGATAATTCCTACTGACACTATGCACACAATATAAAACCAATCATAAGCGCCAAAGACGTTTCTATTTGTAAACATTAAACGAGAACCTATTACAAGAACATCAAGGTGTCTGCAGACCATAATGGCTGTGTATACAGATCTCATCTAATAGATAGCCTGTCTCATCAATATAAATCCCAATAGGGGGGCACTTAACTCAATGACGTCTATAAACGTCCATTATCCCAAATCCTGATGGGTTTCCCCCTCTTCTATGTTCAGGGGGCCATTATCCCAAATCCTGATGGGTTTCCCCCTCTTCTGTGTTCAGGGGGCCATTATCCCAAATCCTGATGGGTTTCCCCCTCTTCTATGTTCAGGGGGCCATTATCCCAAATCCTGATGGGTTTCCCCCTCTTCTATGTTCAGGGGGCCATTATCCCAAATCCTGATGGGTTTCCCCTCTTCTATGTTCAGGGGGTCATCAGGGAACATTTTCAATAAAGGGGGAAAAAAGAGTGGAGCTATGAATGAGCCCTCGTGCTGCAGAGATAGCACGGAGGGCAGCGCTTCACAGGTATTTAATCAGTGTATAGCTTGTATATATTTTAGGGCTTTTTTTCTGTCTCTGGTTGTTGTCACTGGTTATATCAGAGCAGGCAGACTGGCTTTGACACATTATTACAGTCATGTTGAGCAGCCTGCATATATCATCAGCCAGTTCTCCTGATTTAAGAGATATGAAGATTTCTAATAAAAATATCAATCTGCATAAAAGCTGAAGGGAGAGAAAATTCCAGAAGATAAACGAGGAGTGAAAGCTGCCGGAGCCGCAGTTCTCCTCCATCCCCATCTCCAGCCATCACAAAGTCACACAAGACATCTTACAGAATCGGTCACCTCCTCCTAAATCTGCCATTACCTGAGCTTGGTCTGAAGTATAATAAACCATGAATTACAGTACATGATTGCTGCCGCACCGTACAAGTGTCTGTGTCATTGCGGCATCGCAGGGAAATGTTCTGTAGAAATATTTTCTTTTTTACTCCTTTGTCAAAACTAGATACAGTACAGACCAAAAGTTTGGACACACCTTCTCATTCAAAGCGTTTTCTTTATTTTCATGACTCTATAAATTGTAGATTCACATTGACGGCATCAAAACTATGAATTATCACATGTGGAATGAAATACTTAACAAAAAAGTGTGACAACTGGAAATCTGTCTTATATTCTAGGTTCTTCACAGTCGCCACCTTTTGCTTTCATTACTGCTTTGCACACTCTTCGCATTCTCTTGATGAGCTTCAAGAGGTCGTCACCGGAAATGATCTTCACTTCACAGGTGCGCCCTGTCAGGTTTAATAAGTGGGATTTCTTGCCTTATAAATGGGGTTGGGACCAAGGTGTGTCCAAACATTTGGTCTGTACTGTATGTAAAAGAACCCTGTGACGTTGTACATGCAGTGCGACCTGTGGAGCGCCCGGTAAGAGGAGCTGAGCAGAGATATGTAACGGGACCTTGTGACGTACATGCGGTGTGATCTGTGGAGCGCCCGGTAAGAGGAGCTAAGCAGAGATATGTAACGGGACCGTGTGACGTTGTACATGCGGTGCGATCTGTGGAGTGCCCGGTAAGAGGAGCTGAGCAGAGATATGTAACGGGACCTTGTGACGTACATGCGGTGCGATCTGTGGAGCGCCCGGTAAGAGGAGCTGAGCAGAGATATGTAACGGGACCTTGTGACGTACATGTGGTGCGATCTGTGGAGCGCCCGGTAAGAGGAGCTGAGCAGAGATATGTAATGGGACCTTGTGACGTACATGCGGTGTGATCTGTGGAGCGCCCGGTAAGAGGAGATGAGCAGAGATATGTAACGGGACCTTGTGACGTACATGCGGTGTGATCTGTGGAGCGCCCGGTAAGAGGAGCTGAGCAGAGATATGTAACGGGACCTTGTGACGTACATGCGGTGCGATCTGTGGAGCGCCCGGTAAGAGGAGTTGAGCAGAGATATGTAACGGGACCGTGTGACGTACATGCGGTGTGATCTGTGGAGCGCCCGGTAAGAGGAGCTGAGCAGAGATATGTAACGGGACCGTGTGATGTACATGCGGTGCGATCTGTGGAGCGCCCGGTAAGAGGAGCTGAGCAGAGATATGTAACAGGACCGTGTGACGTACATGCGGTGCGATCTGTGGAGCGCCCGGTAAGAGGAGCTGAGCAGAGATATGTAACGGGACCGTGTGACGTTGTGCATACGGTGCAATCTGTGGAGCGCCCGGTAAGAAGAGCTAAGCAGAGATATGTAACGGGACCGTGTGACGTTGTACATACGGTGCAATCTGTGGAGCGCCCGGTAAGAAGAGCTAAGCAGGATCATTCATAGGGTTGTGGGAAACACTTCAGTATAAATTGTATTTCATTTATTACAATTCCAGGTGTTTGTATTTATTGGGTTGTCATGACAGCCGAGGGTCAGCTGATGACTGCTGTGCCTGTCATTATAATCCTCCTGTGAATGCCGGCTGTGAGAAACATTCATAGGAAATCTGATTTCTGCTTTACAGAGCGGTGCTGACACTGAGGGTGATGCAGATGATGTTGATGACGCTGATGTTGGTGACGCTGATGTTGGTGACGCTGAAGCTGATAATGACGCTGAAGCTGATGATGATGCTGACGCTGATGATACTGAGGCTGATGTTGATGCTGATGTTGATGATGCATAGCACAAGTGATCGGCTGATTGCAGATAAGATAAGTAAATACAAGAAAAAGCTTTAAAAAAAAGTTTTCAAAAATTTGAAACCCTCCCCCCACAAAAGTTCAAATCACCCCCTTTTTCACCCATTGAAAATAAAATAATTAAAAAAAATACACATATTTGGTATTGCTGCATTCAGAAATGTCCGGTCTATCAAAATATAAAATAAATTAATCTGACTGGTAAACAGCGCGAAGAGAAAAAAATTCAAAGCGTAAGAATGACATTTCTTTAGCATATGCAACATTGCAGTAAAAAACAATGAGGAGATTAAAACATTATTATATCTACCATAAACTGGTATCAGCAAAAAGGGCAGCTCCGGGCGCAATAAATAAGCCCTCACACAGCCCCAGATACCGACAAATAAAAATGTTATGGTTCTCAGAAAATGGCACCAAAAGAAAACTTTTTTTAAACTTAAGAATTTTTTTCACTACTTAAATAAAAAAACAAAACCCTGCCCGTTTTGTACCTGTGTATGGGAACTGACCTGAAGAATATAATGCAGGTCAGTTTTATATGGAACATGGTAAATAAAAAACAAACAAAAATCATTTTTGAACTGCACTTTTTTGCAATTTCAGCACACTTGGAAAGTTTTGCCGTTTTCCAGTACACTTTATGGTAAAATGAAAGGTGTCAATTAAAAGTACAACTTATCCCATAAAAAACGAGCCCTCATATGGCAATATTGATGCAAAAATAAAAAAGTTCTGGCTCTTGGAAGAAGGGGTGGAAAAAATGAAAAATGGAAACTGGCCCGGTCTATTCTAAACCTCGGACTTTTCTTGCCGTTCTTCCTATACGGCCTCAGATTAGCGGGTTTCTGGACCAATTCGCTGTTCTCTGTTTATCTGATAAAATGTGTGTCCTAGTATATTGCTCGTAAAAACGCCTTAGGCTGTGTGCGCACGTTGCATTTTTTTCATGCGTTTCCGCAGCGTTTTGAACTGCAGCGTTTTAATGCAAAAATGCATGCGTTTTGATTTCCAGGCAAAGTCTATGGGAAATAGGCATAATGTGTGCGCACAATGCGTCCAGAAACGCTGCGGTTTTTTTAACAAAAATTTGTCAAAATCTCTGCGTTTGAAGAAGCAACATGTCAATTGTTTTGAGCGTTTTGGCAGCGTTTTGGTAACATTGAAGTCAATGAGAATTATCTAACCGCATCCTATAACAAATTTCTAGAGTTTTACATGCTTTTTTGATGCAAAACGCATGCTTTTTTGTCAAAATCAAAGTTGTGTTTTTGCCATTAAAGTGAGGACAAGAGGTTTCCATTTGCCCTCACATCCAGCCCGACTCAGAAAAAAAGAGTCAAACAATAATTTAAATTTATTTTTAACATAAATAAATCTCATAAATCTCAATAATCATTTTCGGAAAATTACCATGATAGTGTATGATTTAAAGCATTATTTTTTTCCACTTTTTTCCTATTGTTTGATTGTTCAAACTTTATTTAGTAGTGTCTTTGTATTGAAAACGCATCCCATTTTAAGCACTGAAAATGCATGTCAAACGCGGTCAAAACGCGGCAAATACGCAAGAAAAACACATGCGTATTTCCTGCATTTATGTGGTCAAAACCAAATTTGACAATGGCAAATTCTGCCCGAGGATGCGTTCATTTCTGCAAGGTACTGGACGCAACGTGCGCACATGGCCTTACTTGCTGCGCTAATATACACAAGAGGTTTCTGGCAGAACAATGAATGCGAGACAACCTATGTGTGCTTCTTTCCCCCAAGATCAGCATCGTAAATGGGGCTGTAGAATTGGTTTTTAATCACTTTTGTATCAAGACATGGTATATAAATACAAAGACTTTAGGATCACAAACATTGATGGACTCGAGATACCCCGATTGAGCTCAGATCTCGCCTTATTTATTGGGCTCAATGGCACAAAAGAAGAAAACAGGTAGTATAGTGAAGTAATACAGAAATGGAGTTTATGTGACTAGGCCTCGCGCCTTCCTTCAACGACTAGGTAAAAGTATCTTTCCATTTTGAGGTGCAGTGCCGGTTACAGGATACCAGGAAAAAAGCGTCTCCATCTGGCAGCAACTGCACTGATAAAGAAGCTGCTGAATAATGCAATCGCCCTCATTACTCACATTTCATTGCAAACATACAGGCATTGCCCTTCTTATCACAAGGTTTTATTTTCTTGCATGGTCACTGTTATATTGGCCTCAGGTCCGTGCTCCGGTGAATCTACTGAACGGCTTCAAATTTCTGTTGAAAAAAATTAGCATTTTCCAGACTGCTGGAAAAACCGAAACCGATGGGCCATGACAACAGGGCGATTGCATAAGCATGGTGCGGGATCAGGGATGTTCTTACCGGCTCCTCTCGGCAGGACCTCAGTATGTGTAAACCTCCTCCACAGGTGATGTTTGTTTGCCTAATAAATATAAAGTGCGTGAAAACAAATATCTGTGGATCCGCAGATGAGGCCTATTGTGCAGAAAGAAAAAGCAGGATCCCCTCTGTGATTCCTACAGAACATCACAGCAAAAAATATTCATGGCGGAGGCTTGATATGTCTGCAGCATCTTCAGGTGGCGTCCTTGTGAATCACAAGTGGTGCTCTATATACAGCATTTTTCGGTATTTTCCTGTTTAGTCTTTTCTCTTGTTCTCGTTGCTTTTGTTGTATGATCTGACCTCTGTCGTCTGTGCCGACATCTCACTGGTGCAGTAATATCACATTTTATTGCTGCTAGGAGGCAAAGTATAGCAATATCTTTCCTCAGTGTCAATCTCCTCGAGAGCTGGCCATTTGCTCAGCGCTGCCCTGTGCGCCACCTCTGCACCGCAGACCAAGTCTCTTCACTTAAAGGAACAGTAAGCACTAAGGATCTGTACGCCACCTCTGCACCGCAGACCAAGTCTCTTCACTTAAAGGAACAGTAAGCACTAAGGATCTGTACGCCACCTCTGCACCGCAGACCAAGTCTCTTCACTTAAAGGAACAGTAAGCACTAAGGATCTGTGCGCCACCTCTGCACCGCAGACCAAGTCTCTTCACTTAAAGGAACAGTAAGCACTAAGGATCTGTGCGCCACCTCTGCACCGCAGACCAAGTCTCTTCACTTAAAGGAACAGTAAGCACTAAGGATCTGTGCGCCACCTCTGCGCCGCAGACCAAGTCTCTTCACTTAAAGGAACAGTAAGCACTAAGGATCTGTACGCCACCTCTGCACCGCAGACCAAGTCTCTTCACTTAAAGGAACAGTAAGCACTAAGGATCTGTGCGCCACCTCTGCACCGCAGACCAAGTCTCTTCACTTAAAGGAACAGTAAGCATTAAGAATCTGTACGCCACCTCTGCACCGCAGACCAAGTCTCTTCACTTAAAGGAACAGTAAGCACTAAGGATCTGTGCGCCACCTCTGCACCGCAGACCAAGTCTCTTCACTTAAAGGAACAGTAAGCACTAAGGATCTGTACGCCACCTCTGCGCCGCAGACCAAGTCTCTTCACTTAAAGGAACAGTAAGCACTAAGGATCTGTGCGCCACCTCTGCACCGCAGACCAAGTCTCTTCACTTAAAGGAACAGTAAGCACTAAGGATCTGTATGCCACCTCTGCGCCGCAGACCAAGTCTCTTCACTTAAAGGAACAGTAAGCATTAAGAATCTGTACGCCACCTCTGCACCGCAGACCAAGTCTCTTCACTTAAAGGAACAGTAAGCACTAAGGATCTGTGCGCCACCTCTGCACCGCAGACCAAGTCTCTTCACTTAAAGGAACAGTAAGCATTAAGAATCTGTACGCCACCTCTGCACCGCAGACCAAGTCTCTTCACTTAAAGGAACAGTAAGCACTAAGGATCTGTGCGCCACCTCTGCACCGCAGACCAAGTCTCTTCACTTAAAGGAACAGTAAGCAGTAAGGATCTGTGCGCCACCTCTGCACCGCAGACCAAGTCTCTTCACTTAAAGGAACAGTAAGCACTAAGGATCTGTGCGCCACCTCTGCACCGCAGACCAAGTCTCTTCACTTAAAGGAACAGTAAGCAGTAAGGATCTGTGCGCCACCTCTGCACCGCAGACCAAGTCTCTTCACTTAAAGGAACAGTAAGCATTAAGGATCTGTGCGCCACCTCTGCACCGCAGACCAAGTCTCTTCACTTAAAGGAACAGTAAGCACTAAGGATCTGTGCGCCACCTCTGCACCGCAGACCAAGTCTCTTCACTTAAAGGAACAGTAAGTGTGGAGACACGGGGGTCAGTGTGTGCTCTCCTGTGGAGACACGGGGGTCAGTGGGTGCTCTCCTGTGGAGACACGGGAGTCAGTGGGTGCTCTCCTGTGGAGACACGGGGGTCAGTGGGTGCTCTCCTGTGGAGACACAGGGGTCAGTGGGTGCTCTCCTGTGGAGACACGGGGGTCAGTGGGTGCTCTCCTGTGGAGACACGGGAGTCAGTGGGTGCTCTCGTCCGCTGGCCCGGCCGCCTTTAGAAAGACAGTGTGGCCCAGGGCTCATCCCAACTGAACATCCGACCTCCTTAACCGTGGGCGGAACACTACTCAGACAACACACGGTGAGGGAACCACAATAATTAGACTTTATTGGATCCCCAAACAATTAACGGCACCTAACCAGCAAAACACACAAATGTAACAGGCAACAGAGTCTCACCCTTCCGCTGGCTCACCAGGGATTAGAATGTCCGTGCTTCAGAGCTTCCAGGGCTACTTACTCCAATCCAGCAGCACCCCGCTTTCGGCGGGCACCCACCGAGAATGGAATAACGCCAGATTTAGGAAGCTGGCTGAGGTCTGCAAAGTCTGTAGCCAGGTGACCGGATTGTCCCACCCTGGGTTTCTTCCTTAAGTAGTCTCTGGTATGATGATATAATCCTGGCAGCTGGAGTCAAAATCCCTAGACTGCGGTTATGGTCTCCAATCGGAATCGGAGTCCCTAGAGTGAAGCCATGTAACCAAGTGATCCTCTAGTCGGAGCCAAAGTCCCTAGACCGAGTCCAGAAGGCATACTGGTTCTGATCCCCTAGCCAGCTCCTAAGAGCTTAGACTGGATTATGCAACATCCATCAACAACCTGGTGACTCCAAGAAGTCCCCTTTTATAGCCATAACCTTCCCTTAGGATATACTGTGCCCTTATTGGATTGGTTGTACAAGGTTGCTTCTCTTATTGGATGAATTTCAAGCTGCATGGATAATGTTCATTTAAATGATGTGGATAGAAAGACTGAGGATATTTACATGTAGTCTGAAATGCACAGACTAGACAATGGCCACTGAGGTAATTTACATTAGATTAGCAATACACAACTACATTACAATGATTGCTCAGAAGGGTCTGGCAGAAACAACAGTTTAGCAAACATGAATTAACACACAGAAGAACAATACGCCTGGCTAATGTAAGAAATTTAACCCACGACACACATTGAAAAAGTCTGTGTAGTCACATTCCTCACCCTTTCTTAATTAGCCAGATGGGAAAATGGCTGAATCTTGACCAGGTTTGTTGTTGATGGGACGGCCAGCCGTAGTTGGCCTCTTATCACCCTTCTCCTCTTGACGGCATTGTCCTTTTTAATGGTGAGGTCAGCAACAGAGGCTCACATCTATACACCTCCCCCTGATTACCTCCCCTAGGTTGAGCAGCCATACTGCAGACAAGCACTAAGGTGGGGTCCGTGAGTTGGGCTTCCCTGAATTCCTTACGATCTATCTCCCTCCAGTGAATGGCCACAGTTGGGTCTGAGGTACTCACATTCATTGGATCTGAGGAGGAGGCTGAAGATTGAGGGGGAGGGTTCCCCTCGGATGGCTTGGTAGAAACACCTGCACAAGGATGGTGTTTGGCTTGGCTGCGGGTGATGGCGGTAACAAACTGGCTGGATAGTCTTTGTCCTAGGTCATTGTCCAAAATGACTGGTGTGAGGAGGTAATCCACAAGCCCTACTTCCAGTTCCCTCTGGGTGGTATCCGAAACAACAGGCTTGGTGGGGCCATCAATGAACCCCACTTCAATTTCCTCCTGGTTAGTCCCCGAAATAACAGGTGTGGGGAGGCTGTCCATAAGCTCCATATGGGCCTCTTCCTAGTCAAACCCCAAAATAACCGGTGTGGGGATGCTGTTCATAAGCCCCATATCAGCCTCGCTTCCTGGTTAGTCCTCAAAATACAATGTGTGGGAAGGCTGTCCATAAGCTGCACCTCGACCTCTCCCAGGTCGGTCCTTAGGTCCAACTGTACACATGCCAGAGGGATGTCCGAGTGCTGGTCCTCAGCCAGGGAGATGGATAATTGGGAATCTGGTAAATGGTCTTCTGGGGAGACAATAACTGGGCTTACCAGGGCAATGGAGGAACCAGTGTCTCATAGTCCCTGGCTCTGTATGTCACAGACCTTGACCGGCTGAGCTGGCAGATGGGCTCCAAGCATGGGGCCTCTGTTTTGGAGACAATCTTTATCGATATGTCCATGGTGCCCAACAGCGCCGTAGATTTGGCAAGTCACAGGCCCTGTTTGTAGACCTTTGTTTCGGTGCAGCTTCTGCTGGGTAGCAGGACCATCCTTCTCGAGCGGCTGGTGTTAGCAGTACAGCAGCTGGAACCCCATAAACATATTCCAGAACACAAGTCGTCTCTTCTCTTGAGGATGTAGGCCCCAATGCAGCCAACAACACTGTGGCTTGGGCCATTTTGGACCAAGTTGATTCCCGATTGTCACTAGATCCATGATGTGTTACATAGTTTAAATCCTCTGGGTCAATATCGGCGGGATCCTCATCGTCCTCTGCATCATCCTGGGCATCCCAACGGACTAATTTATGGATCAAGTCCGACCGAGTGTCAGCGTTCCTGTAGTCAATCTTTCGCATCTGTCACAGATCCTGTAGCTTCCATTTACTGCTGCGGTCGTACCTCCTCTCTGATCCTTGTCCCATGGCTGAGCTGGTGGGGTTGGACATGGCAGCGTCCGAAACCTGAATGCCTCCCCTATGGCCTGCTAGGTATGCTAGGTATGCTTATGTGCCTCCCTGGTTGTTGAGCCCTGGACGGTGTCCGAGAACACCAGTCCTCTGCAGCTCCCCTGGATAAACCAGGCTGAGTAGTATCCAACTGCTGCCACCAATTGTGGAGACACGGGAGTCAGTGGGTGCTCTCGTACGCTGGCCCGGCCGCCTTTAGAAAGACAGCATTGCCCAGGGCTCATCGCAACTGAACGCCGAACTCCTTAACCGTGGGCTAAACACTACTTAGACAACACAGGGTGAGGGAATCACAATATTAAGACTTTATTGGATCCCCAAACAATTAACGACACATAACACATAACCAGCAAAACGCACAAATGTGACAGGCAACAGAGTATCACCCTTCCGCTGGCTCACCAGGGTTTAGAATGTCCGTGCCTCAGAGCTTCCAGGGCTACTTACTCCAATCCAGCAGCACCCCGCTTTTGGCGGACACCCACCGAGAATGGAATAACACCAGATTTAGGAAGCTGGCTGAGGTCTGCAAAGTCTGTAGCCAGGTGACTGGATTGTCCCAACCTGGGTTTCTTCCCTAAGTAGTCTCTGGTATGATGATATAATCCTGGCAGCCGCAGTCGAAATCCCTAGACTGTGGAATGGTCTCCAATTGGAATCGGAGTCCCTAGATTGAAGCCATGTAGCCAAGTGATCCTCTAGTCGGAGCCAAAGTCCTTAGACCGAGTCCACAAGGCATCCTGGTTCTGATCCCCTAGCCAGCTCTAAAGAGCTTAGACTGGATTATGCAACATCCATCAACAACCTGGTGACTCCAAGAAGTCCCCTTTTATAGCCATAACCTTCCCTTAGAATTTACATTCCATTAGAATTTACAATAGATTAGCAATACACAACTACATTACAATGATTGCTCAGAAGGGTCTGGCAGAAACAATAGTTTAGCAAACATAAGTTAACACACAGAAGAACAATACGTCTGGCTAATGTAAGAAATTTAACCCACGACACACATTGAAAAGTCTGTGTCGTCACAGTAAGCACTAAAGGCTGCTTTACACGGTACGACCGATTGTGCAATTTCACAGTCGATCGTACCCGCTCCCGTCCTTTTTGCATCACGGGCAAATCGCTGCCCGTGTCTCACAAAGTCGGTAACCCCCGTCACACGTACTTACCTCTCGTGCGACCACGCTGTGGGTGGCGAACGACCACTTCCTGGAGTGGGAGGGACGTTCGGCGTCACAGCGATGTCACACGGCCGCCGGCCAATGGAAGCGGAGGGGCGGAGATAAGCGGGACGTAAACATCCCGCCCACCTCCTTCCTCCACATAGCCGGCGGCGGCCGCGTGACGCAGGTGAGCTGCTGTTCATCGTTCCCGGGGTGTCACACGGAGCGGCGTGTGCTCCACGGAAACAATGAACAACTAAATTAAACGATATTATGGAACCTAGCGACCAGTACACGACTCACGATTTGTGAGCGATACTGCGTCACTAGGAGGTGTCCCACAGGCCTGCATCGCCAGCGATGCCAGATGTGCGTCACAAAAAACGTGACCCCGACGATCTATCGCACGATAGATTGTCTGGTGTAAAGCAGCCTTAAGGATTTGTGCGCCACCTCTGCGCCGCAGACCAAGTCTTTTCACTTAAAGGAACAGTAAGCACTAAGGATCTGTGCGCCACCTCTGCACCGCAGACCAAGTCTCTTCACTTAAAGCAACAGTAAGCACTAAGGATCTGTGCGTACAGCGTCTTTCTGCAGGTGTATTCCGCCTGGAACCCTTCTGAAAAACTGCTAAAAAAACCACAAAAACAATGATCATAAGCACGAGTCATTTTGATACTGATCTTCCGCCTTTTGCCACTTTTATCCGCTTCTGGCTTCAAAAGATGTGAGGCGGCTAAAAGAAATATCGGTCCATGCTGCCCGCTTTACATACAACCTCTAAAACAGTTCTGGGGCCCTACGGCTTGTCCATATACTACAGAAAACACAGGGAAAGGACACGCTTTAGTAATATTTTTCATGGCTACTATGAAGTTTATCATCCAGTATAAAAAGACACTACATACAATGATTCTTGGGTTTAAGGTTTTTGCTGGGTCACTGATATTTTTCAAAATATACTCTAGGTATGTGACATGTTTTTTTGCTATTTTTATTATTTCTGTATAAGATGAATAAATGTTACAGAATAAAAAAAAGGTAACCAAAAAAGGCTATAAACACACCTAAAATCTATGACGTTATACGACTTTAAATTGATACAACCCAAGAAGCCGTTACATAGCCCCTTGGTAAATGTCATTATAGACCATTCTCAGCTAATAAGACGGATTTGGTCAACTGGAATGAGGCTTCATTACCGCTCATACAGCGGCTCTCGGTGGTAAAGTAATAGGTGCACTGAAGATATACTGTGTGGGTGGTCCGATACGACCCGACGATCCCAGGGACCCTGTATTTAGTTTGTATTAGAGGTTGTCAAACATCAGCCTTTAATGGAGGAGTCTGTAGCATATTGTATCTGGTATACGCAGGTAGCCATGGCTGACACATGAGCGCTCCTGGGATCTCATGAGTTGTCATCCGGTGGAATCTATGTTATGTACTACAACTCCCAGAAAGCTCATCAGGCTTCCAGTGCTTACTTTATTGAGCTGTATTCTGGGATCTTTCCCAATTCTCATTGACGCTCATATCTTGTGTGGTTTATACGGTTATGGATGGTGCAGCAGACTGGGAGGGCACATCTGCTATAGTCTAATTAATCTGAGGCATTGTTTACATTTCTATTGTTCCTTGATGAAAAACAAAATAAGCAAAATCTCTCAAGACTCCTGGGACTCTGATGAGGACGTGGTGCGATTTTTGGTGATCACTCCACACAGAGTTGAGCGCGGTTCGTGGTTCGTGGTTCTCCAGTTCGCAATTCGAGTGATTTTGGGGGCTGTTCTAGATCGAACTAGAACTCGAGCTTTTTGCTAAAAACTCAATAGTTCTAGTTACGTTCGAGAACAGTTCTAGCAGCAAAAAGCCAAGCTAATTACTAGCTAGCTTTCCGCTGTAAGGCTGGGGCCACACGGGGATTACTGCGATCCCCTTGCATGACACTCGGCTCATGCTGGCAGTACAGCAGAGCCGAGTCTCATGCTTGTGTCCTTGCAACTGAGGTCCGTTTGTGCGAGCAGACCTCAGCTGCGGGGGGCGTGCCGGCACTCAGGAGGGGAGGGAGGGATTTCTCTCCCTCTCTCCTGCATAGCCGGCTATTGCCATTCTCGCACTGCATTAGCGGTACACAGATGTACCGCGAGTGCAGTGCGATTTTTCTCTCGCCCCATACACTTGAATGGGTGCGAGAGAAAGAGTCTCACATTACACCCGCAGCATGCTGCGATTGTTTTCTCGGTCCGATTAGGGCTGAGAAAATAATCGCTCATGTGTGCTGACACACAGGCTAGAATTGGTCCGAGTGGAATGCGATGTTTTATTGCACTCCACTCGCACCGATTTCCTCGCCGTGTGGCTTAGGCCTAATAGTGTAAGTCGCTCTGTGACTTACAGTATTATGACATTTCAGTGTATAGTGTGCGGGAACTGCGCATTCAGATCACTGCTGCTGGGATAATGGCGATTGCCATTTTTTTTTTTTTTCCTTGTCTTCCTTCCCTAAGCGCAGTAGTGGGGCGGGCCAGCATGTCAGCCAATCCCAGACACACACACAGCTAAGTGGACTTTTTGCCAGAGAAGCAACGGCATGTGTGATAGGCTGTCCATGTCACATGTCCCTGCATTATAAAAACGGGTATCTGCCCGTCTGGACGCCATTATCTGCCTTCTGCGTCTGGGTGTCAGTCACCGCTGGCGCAGCTCCTGTCTCCGATACTGCTGTGCACGCTCTACACACAGCGCTATACAGAATAGGGATAGAAGTTTCTTTCAGCCCTTGTAAGGGCTAATAACAGTAGGCTCAGAGCCATAGGTGACAGTCAGGTCCGTGGAAACAGAATTTAACAGCTACAGATGACAGCGTCTGTGTAGCTAAAGTCAGGGAGTTCCTCGCTGCATTTCACCATTAGGAGGGATAGAAAGGCAGGCTTCCGTTCCTGTACACTGACCCACAACCCTGCCACTGTACCCTCCTGCCCTTTGCACACTCAAGCTCATTGTTACTAAGCCATTATACTAGCAAACACTGAGGAAACTTAGTGGCATCCTAAAAGTGGCTGTTGGACTTCATTAGTGTCCCACTGGTGCAAATCTATTTGTAGCACCTCTGCATTGCACACTCAAGCTCATTGTTACTAAGCCATTAGGCTACTTTCACACATCCGGTTTGAGCAGTGCGGCTCAATCCGGCTGTGAAACCTATGCAACGGATGCGGTGAAAACACCGCATCCTTTGCATAAGTTTTTACATGCGGCCGGTCCGTTTTTTTCCGGTTGCGGCACGCTACTAAGCATGCGCAGTGGAAGAAACCGCATGCGGCGGCCGGATGCGTTTTTTTCCGCATCGCGCCGCATCCGGCGTCCATAGGCATGCATTGAAAAATGCGCCGCAGTGGCCGGATGCGGTGCGATGCGGTTTTTTTGCCGGAGCAAAAAACGTTGCAGGCAACGTTCTATCCGGCCGCGGCATCGGCTAAATCTGCCGCATCAGGCAAAAACCGGACCGAATGCAAGCCCATGCGGCACAATACGGCACTAATATAAGTCTATGCAAAAAAACCCGCAACCGGCGGCAAAAAAAAACGGTTGCGGTTTTTCTGCAGAGCACCGTATTGTGCCACAGAGCAAAAACCGGATGTGTGAAAGTAGCCTTATACTAGCAAACACTGAGGAAAGTTAGTGGCATTCTAAAAGTGGCTGTTGGACTTCATTAGTGTCCCACTGGTGCAGATATTTGCAGCACTTCTGCATTGCACACTCAAGCTCATTGTTACTAAGCAATTATACTAGCAAACACTGAGGAAACTTAGTGGCATCCTAAAAGTGGCTGTTGGACTTCATTAGTGTCCCACTAGTGCAAATCTATTTGCAGCACCTCTGCATTGCCCACTCAAGCTCATTGTTACTAAGCCATTATACTAGCAAACACTGAGGAAACTTAGTGGCATCCTAAAAGTGGCTGTTGGACTTCATTAGTGTGCCACTGGTGCCAAGATATTTGCAGCAGCACCTCTGCATTGCACACTCAAACTCATTTTTACTAAGCCATTATACTAGCAATTTATGCTGCCAGTTTAAGGGCCATAGTTGCATTGTCTGGGATAGTTATTGTTGTTTAATCTGCTGTTAATAAAGCTAGACCACCGTTGCAATCTACACCACCTCTGAATTTTTACTAACACATTTTAAGTGCACAATCTTGTCGCAATATAAATGAATGGCAAAATGACAGATGCTGGTGGAAAGGGGAACAGGAGTGTTGGAAAAGGAAAAAAAGTTTGTGTTCGTGGGGAAGGTGGCAAAGCTCCATTAACATCTGCTGAAGATAGGCCATGTTTCAGCAAAAGTAAGATGTCTACTACTTTCCATGGACAATCAGATGTGCTCCCTTTTTTATGAACACGAACAACTGGAACAAAGGTAGATGATGGCCAAAAAAAGAAAATGCTTGAATGGATCTCAAGTGGTCCAAGTGCCCTCTCCGCCACCTCAACTACCGCATCCAAAAAACACCAGTCCTCTGAGTTTTCGTCCCAATCACACTTGCTTTCTCCCAGCTCTCAAGTCTCCATCCGCCCTGCACAGTATGGTGGAACAGAGATGGCTGAGTCTGCCGAGCTGTTCAGTCACACTATAGCCTGGGAATCAGAGGTCTGCTCCCAAACTACAGTGAGTACAGACCAGGAAATGGTCTGCAGTGATGCCCAGAACCTTTGTGACTCAGATTCAGGCCGTGATGACCAGGTTTCTGAGCATAATGTTGACCCTTATTCACAAACTGAAACACCTGTTGTAATAGACAATGAGGAACATACTGATGAAGATGAGACGCAGATACCAGATTGGGATGACAACTTAAATATTCGTTCAGGGCAGGAAGAGGCTCGGTCTGAGGGGGAGGGGAGTGCAAACACAACGCTTGATGAGGAAGTTCTAAATCCCACCTACTGTCAACCCACAGTCAGGCACTCGAGGAGGTCAACAGAGGCGGTGGAGGAGGATGCTACTGACGACGAAGTTACCTTGCGCCTTCCTGGACAGAGTCGGAGCACTGGTAGCACATCTACAACTGCATCCTCAGCCACCACTCTTCCTCTGAGCACTAGTCGGGGGGGCTCAGCAGGTCGCATGCCCTCTAAGCCTTGCCTAGCCTGGTCCTTTTTTGACCTTGCAAAGGATCGCCCAAATCATGTGATCTGTAAAATTTGTCGGGAATCTGTTAGTAGAGGCCAAAACCTCAGCAGTTTGACAACTTTTCCATGAATCGTCACATGAATAAATATCATATGTCCCAGTGGGAAGCTCACCGTGCTGCAATGCGGCCTAGTGGAGCGAACCATCCACCGCCTGCCCCTTCCAGTGCATCCGCGCGCTCTTCATCTTCTAGGACTGTGGGGACAGCTGTCACACCTGGTTTTCCACGCACAACTTCCACCACTGTAACCGCAACAGGCAGTTTGCTTGGTAGGTCGTCAGTTGGTTTGGAAGGGGAAACAAGAGCGTGTGTACAGCTCTCTCAGACATCGATAGCATCAACGTTGGATGAAGGTAACATCATGTCTACGTCTGCACTTTCCTCACAAACCTGCATTTTTCAGGGACACCCTACTCAACACCGTCTACACACAGCAGCCAGATCTCTGTCCCTCAGATGTGGACAAATAAAAGGCCATTTCCTGCGACCCATGACAAAGCTAAGAGGTTGACTTTATCCCTCTGTAAGCTCTTGGCTACCGAAATGCTGCCTTTCCGCCTGGTGGACACGCAGGATTTTAGAGACCTTATGTCTGTCGCTGTGCCCCAGTACCAGATGCCCAGTCGCTACTACTTCTCTAAGAAAGGTGTGCCTGTGCTACACCAGCATGTCGCACACAACATCACCGCTTCCTTGAGAAAGTCTGTGGGTGAACGGGTGCATTTCACCACCGATACTTGGACCAGTAAGCATGGACAGGGACGTTACATGTCGCTGACTGGGCACTGGGTAACTATGGTGATAGATGGTGAAGGGTATGCTGCACAAGTCCTGCCGTCCCCACGACTTGGGCGTCAATCGTCTGTCTGTCCAAGTTCCGCCACTGCTTTTGCCTCCTCAACCTCGTCTGGGTCCTCCACCTCCGCCCCAAGCCTGCCTGGTCAGGCCACCAGCGTTGGAACTGCGCAGAAGGAATCACGCACCCCTCATTACTATGCTGGCAGCAGAGCGCAATGGCATCAGGCGGTCTTTAGCTGGAAATAAGAGTCACACAGCGGCTGAGTTGTGGGCAGCTCTGGAGACTGAGTTTGGTAAATGGTTGTCTCCACTCAACCTGCAGCCTGGTAAGGCCGTGTGCGACAATGCTGCAAACCTGGGTGCGGCCCTTCGCCTGGGCAAGGTGACACAGGTGCCTTGTATGGCTCACGTGTTGAACCTTGTTGTCCAGCAATTTTTAACACACTATCCCGGCCTAGATGGCCTTCTGAACAGGGCACGAAAACTGTCTGCTCACTTCCGCCGTTCAACCGCCGCAGCAGAGCGACTTGCATCGCTCCAGAAGTCTTTCGGCCTGCCGGTTCATCGCCTGAAATGCGATGTGCCGACACACTGGAATTCGACTCTCCACATGTTACAGCGACTGTGGCAGCACTGCCGAGCCCTGGTGCAATACGTCATGACGTATAGCCTGGGCCAACGAGATGCAGAGGTGGGGCAGATCACCCAAATGGAGTGGTCTCAGATCAAGGACCTATGCACCCTTCTGCACAGTTTCGACATGGCGACTAATATGTTTAGCGCTGACAATGCCATTATCAGCATGACAATTCCAGTCATTTACATGCTGGAGCACACGCTAAACACTATTCGGAGTCAGGGGGTGGGACAACAGGAAGGGGAGGAACTACAGGAGGATTCATATGCGCAAGGGACAACAACATCACCAAGGTCCAGACGTTCATCATTACCAAGGCGGCAGGCATGGGACCATGGGGGACAGGGATCAACAAGGGCGCATGGTAGCAGGCGAAATGTTGAGGAAGGTGCAGGAGAACATGAAGAAATGGAGGACGAACTGTCCATGGACATGGAAGACTCAGCGGATGAGGGAGACCTTGGTCAAATTTCAGTTGAAAGAGGTTGGGGGGAGATGTCAGAGAAAGAAAGAACGGTTAGCACCTCTATGCCACAAACACAGCGTGGACTTGGTCCGCATGGCTGCGCCAGACACATGAGCGCCTTCTTGCTACACTACCTCCAACATGACCCTCGTATTGTCAAAATTAGAAGTGATGATGAGTACTGGCTTGCCACACTATTAGATCCCCGGTACAAGTCCAAATTTTGTGACATAATTCCAGCCATAGAAAGGGACGCACGTATGCAGGAGTATCAGCAAAAGCTGTTACTCGATCTTAACTCGGCTTTTCCACCAAACAACCATGATGCACGGAGTGAATCTCCCAGTTTTAACTTGACAAACATGGGACGGTCTCGTCATCTTCAACAGTCTACCCGTACCAGTAGCACCGTATCTGGTGCTGGTAACAGCAATTTTATTGAATCTTTTCATAATTTTTTTAGACCGTCCTTTGCAAGGCCACCAGAGACAACAAGTCTGACACATAGTCAACGGCTGGAGAGGATGATACAGGAGTATCTCCAAATGAACATCGATGCCATGACTTTGCAAATGGAGCCTTGCTCATTTTGGGCTTCAAATCTTGAAAAATGGCCAGAGCTCTCCACTTACGCCTTGGAGATCTTGTCGTGTCCAGCTGCCAGCGTTGTCTCTGAACATGTCTTCAGTGCTGCTGGGTGTGTGCTGACAGATAAGCGCACGCATCTGTCCAGTGACAATGTGGACAGACTGACGTTCATCAAAATGAACAAGTCATGGATCCGCAAGGACTTTACTACCCCTGTGTCATCCTGGGGAGTGTAAATGCTAGTGGATTTGGAATGTGCTTGATTCAAATCTACCTGTGAAGTGTACAACTGGGGCACAAGTGCTGCAACTGAAGGGGTGAGTGTCTGTGTGGCCCAATTTTTGGAAAAAAGGGAGACTCCGCTTGGAGTAATCCTTGCTTGCTGTGTTTTTAAAAAGGAGCCAAGATGAACAAGTCATAGTTCAGCAAAGACTTTGCTACCTACCCCGGTGCCATCCTGGGGACGGGTAAGGATGGCGTATTTTTGAATGTGCTTGATGCAAATCTACTTGTGAAGTGTACAACTGGGGCACAAGTGCTGCCACTGAAGGGGTGGGTGTGTGTGTGGCCCAATTTTTGGAAAAAAGGGAGACTCCGCTTGGAGTAACCCTTGCTTGCTGTGTTTTTAAAAAGGAGCCAAGATGAACAAGTCATGTTTCAGCAAACACTTGGCTACCTACCACGGTGCCATCCTGGGGATGGTTAAGGATGGCGTATTTTTGAATGTGCTTGATGCAAATCTACCTGTGAAGTGTACAACTGGGGCACAAGTGCTGCAACTGAAGTGGTGTCTGCAACTGAAGTGGTGTGTGTGGCCCAATTTTTGGAACAAAGGGAGACTCCGCTTGGAGTCAACTTGCGGTGTTTTACATGATTTTAGAAGGGCATGCCATGCCTATATCTGTGTCTCGTCCTCTTTTTCCTCGTTACGCTGTTTTGTTTTCGTATGAGAATTTGTCCTTGTCACTTTCCCATGTGTTTGTGTTGTGTTGTGAGTTGTTTGTCACCTTTTGGACACCTTTGAGGGTGTTTTCTAGGTGTTTTTATGTGTTTGTGATTGCTTCCCATTGTTTCCTATGTGGTTCCAGCGGTTCGCCGAACTGGTTCGCCGAATCGAACACGAACCAGACATTGGTTCTGCGAACCGAGCTCGAGCCGAACCGCGACCGGTTCGCTCATCTCTACTCCCGGGTCCTAAGTGTAGAATTTAGTATTTTATAATGGGCACAGTGACTAGCAAACCGGCAAATGATTAATAGTCACTTCAACAACTGTACAAGCAAATAAAAGAATTTCTACCTCAGCTGCTTCCCCCAATCCACGCCTTCATTCTGTCTTGCTGAAGATGCGATATACTGTCTGCCCACTTGGGGGTCAGGTACAGCTGCCTATTACAGTGTATGGAGAAATAGTGGATGTAGATCCAGGAGGAACTACAGAGGATCTCAGAAACGTCACTGTGAGGTACAAATATCAATGTTGTAAGTTCAGGTCTAAGGCTGGAATCACAGCTGATCTTCTGAACATGGTGGGCAGTGTAGTGCATAATGAAACTGCCCCAGACTGTGCAGCAAGGGGGTTAACCCCAATGCTGTTTTTGTCCAGCCCCCTCTCCCGTCCAGGCCCTGCTCTTCCTTTGTTTGGGAGGGGACTCCGTCCTGGCCCCTCCCGAATTCCCAATCCCACCTATAGGATGTAATTTCTACCTATATATTGGGGTCTGGGCCGGTGTCCGGCCTCTTCCCCTGGTATCCCAGGATCCGGAGCAGCTCTGCCTGGTGGAAGCAGGAGAAACCCGATGGACCTTCACATCCTTGAGACGCTGCAGGCCCATGCGTGGCATGAAGGTTAGGGATGACTGGCTCATTTATTTGCAGAGCTCAGCTCTCCTCAGTCACAGCTAGGGGCTATGTTGCAGAGCGCTGCAGCACCTGCCGGGGAAGTGTTTCTTCTCCTAGGACCTAGGTGCTTCTGTCGGGCCCCTGCTCCACGTGCATCCCTGCTTTTCCTGTCCCTGCTTTTAGCACTGCAGGCAGGCTTTAATAAACATCTCACAACTGTTGCTCCCTCAGCCCCCCTCCCTGTTGTTTTCACAGCACAGTTTGCTGCACGCCCCCTTCATCTCCCCTGCAGCTCCCAGCACTTCTAGTGCATTCGTATCACAGCAGTATTACTTTAACCCCTCATATACTGCCATGGACAATGACACCACTTCCTCTTCTGCAGGTTTTGGGCAGTGTGTCTGCTCACCAGCCTGCATCCCTGGCTCAGAGCGTCCAAATAGTGAACACCACCCCCCCACCCCTAACTCCCCTCCTGTGCTGCATACCTGTGATGGTCTGCCACGTTCTCAATTAACCCTTGATGCCTAAGCTGTCCCCTTCTTCACATCCACAGCTACTTTCACAATGTCTAAATCCTTGCAGACCACAGGGGTCCTGCTTATGTCCTACCAGTGATCGGTCCCGCTTCCCCTCTGCGTTGGGCTATGTGCCCACGTGGCGTGTTTTCATGCAGTTACGCTGCGTTCTGCATCGCAGCGTGGCTGCATGCGTCCTGCGTCCCCAGCACAATCTATGAAGATTGTGCATAATTCATGCCCACATGGTGTATTGGAACGCGGCGCTTCGGCTACCGCTGGGGCGCTGCGTTCTAAGAAGTGATATGTCGCTTCTTTTGTGCGCTCTGCATGCAGCTCCCGCTCTGTCTATGGGGGGGCTGCGTGCGGAGCGCATGAAATCGGCTTTTCAGTACGGACTGTTTCTGCGGCGGTTTGGGGCGCACGTGTGCTGTTCAGATCGCTGCGGAAATTTCTGTAGGGATAGAACGCAACGTGGGCACATAGCCTTACATCGGTCGGATCTGCACGATCAGCGTCGCTCGCCGGACCGGTGCAGGAGGCGCTTGAGGCATTCTTCACGGAACTTCTCCCGTACACACAGAAGCCGGCGTTCACACTCATCTGGTAGAAGTCGCCTTTCGAATTCCTTTTGAGGGCTCAAGCGTCTCGAGGGTGACTGATGAGTGTGCACGAACATCTATGGTGCAGCCTACGAGGACACAGAGGAATTGGTCTGCTACTGAACAGCCCGGGGATGTGAGGTATGCCCCTTCCCACGTCAGCGGTGGTGTATCTACGGCGAATTCCCCAGAGATGGCATCCACATCAACATCCGGTGTGTTCACGGAGGCTTGGGGGATTAAGGCATTACAGCTCCTTAAGGTGGCATTCTCCATCTTCATTGTTTGAGAGATCGGGCGCTTCGAGGATGCCTGGCGGTCTTGTGCTGTCACGTCAGCGGTGGTGTTTTGATGGATACTCCCCCTGTGATAGCATCATGTCGACTAAGTCACGTTTATATTTGCGAAATGTTCATTTATCAATACCTAATTTATAGTTCCTATAAACTCACGGTAGTTATGGGTGTAGTTGGTATTATGAGGATTTTCATCATCGGCTTGCCCATACACCCTGGCATTGGTTTGAGTGCCCAAGCCATGGATTTCTGGCTTAGGTTAATGACCGTACAGAAGTCAGTATACCACTTTTCAATCCACGGCCACTGTGCCAGGAGCCTCACAAGGTCCAGCCATGGTGGCCGTGCGCCGCCCGGGAGCGTGTTGGTTGTTTAATGATTGACACTTCCGGTTCTTTGGGTTATACAATCCTAGCACGAGTGTTCTGCTTGCTGCGGAGCCATTTGGCTGTTAGATGCCCTCACCCTCCTTCCAAGGTCCTCGGTAAAAACGGTACAAATGTCTCAGACGACCCCAGTAAAGGTATCCGAGATGCCCCTTGTGGCTTGACAAATATCCCAATAAGGATGTGGCTGGTCATATCAGTTTTGTATTTTTCTTTCACTTTATTTATTCTATTTAATTTTTCTAATCGCTCCCTTATTGTCGCTAAAAGGAACGGAACCGGGTAAATTTCAATTGATACACCACCTACTGTATTTCACCCACACGGTGGGTCTGTTAATCATGGTATCCCTCCTGAGTAAGCTTTGATTTCTGTGTCTTTTTACAGTGTAATTTCTCTTATACGGGAGTTCGGACGCAGTGCACTTTTGCTTAATCTGATATCGAATCTGTGTTTTGTCCGTTACCTGTTCATCCGTACTGTTCCATAGTTTGGGTTGTTGCATGTAGGGCAATTTTTATTACGATTCTTTACTTCCCATGGGATGCTTTATGTCATTCCATTATTTTTAACTCTTCAGTTAATTTCTTCAATGGGGGGTGGTGTGAGAAGGTCTGAAAATTTGTCACTCACTACTTGATGATTTTCTTTAATTGCTCTAGTGACTTCGATGAATGCAAACAATTTTTGACATTTTTTCAGTTGATATTGAGTTTGTTGTCCCTTTGCCCCCAAACAAACGTAGGGCACGAAAGATTCAGACCCTGTTTTAATTGAGTGTGGGTTTTGTTTTTGTACGGTGCAGTCTTAAAGGGATTTTCTACATACCATGAAAACACATTCACTTTGTCTAATTGGTAATTCTGTTGGACAATTTTGTTGCTTAGGTGATGTTATATTACTGAACCGCAGCATTAGAGAGGTCAGAATTACAGCCCGAGCTAATTAGAATTACAGGCATAGTATAGTTATAAGTAATTGTGTCTTTACAGGAAAGCTACATTGCGCCAAATGCAGTTCACCGCCTCTCATTGTCCACTAGGGGCGCTTCACCCTGACCACAGGATTCATAAGTCCACCAGAGGGGCGCTTCACCCTGACCACAGGATTCATAAGTCCACCAGAGGGGCGCTTCACCCTGACCACAGGATTACGTATTACTTCTGACTTACTGATTTGGTCTCAATTCCTTTTCACCTTTAATGAGTGCATGTTCAACATGTGTTCTGTGGTGTCTAACCAGGTTTTATTTTTGCTCACCAATCTTCTTTTTTCTGATGGTTTTAGCGCTGTTTTTGGCAATCAGTGGTGCCGGGGCACCTGGCCCTCACCTTGTTAACTTTTTGTTTGACTGCTAATTTTCCCTTTCAGAATCGTTCCCTATTGTCATTGCTGTGGAGTTATGGCACAAGTCACTAGCCAACCCTTAATATTTTGTTTGCTGTTACGCTGCATACAATACACATTTGGATCCGAGCATGGGCTACGGGTTCTCAGAGTAATTCTCCATATTGATTGTCTCGTTTCTGTTTGCAGGATTTTTCAGCTGGTACCCAATGCCAGCCCGGTGGGTTGCCATTGCCACACCGCTGCGAGATCTTGTCGGGACCAACTCCTGACAGAGATTAGGACTTCAGATCCCCCTTCAAAGTGGCAACTTTATGGATAGGCGTGAAACAGTGGTTAGGTATAGGTATTCTGGTAGCTGGTCCCTCGGTTCTGATAACTTTACCTGTTCGGAGGTTTCCCTCCAATATTTGATGCACCTTTATAACTTTGGTTCTTCTGCCTCTGTAGCCCAGAAGCATTTATTTGTATTTTGTTTCATTTTTTGATGGGATGTTCTACGTTACTAAATCTTGTTATTTGCAAATCCCTTTAATGGCTGGTTTAACTCCCACCAATCCATAGATAAGAGGCATCCCAATTTTTTTACCTGATGCTTCTTCAGTTAATCGACTATGCAGGCTGTTTGTTCAATCCCACGGGAGATATCCCTGTTGTCCACAACCTTTAACTTGGCCTTTCTGGGCCCTCAGAGTTGCGAACTCGCCACATCTTCCAATAATAGTTTTGTTGCCTTCAATTGTGTGACATACTACTTATTGATCCTTCATGCGTATCCGCATTCAGGAGCCCAAACTGACCAAGTGGTCAGAGATTCTGGGATTAGACTGTTCCTTCCCCTGGCCCTACCTGCCCTTTGCGTTTGATGGAATTTTTGTTTGTCGGTCTACTGGTACCTCACTGTTAGTTTATTAGGATGGTTCCAACCTTACTAGGTACCAGTTTACTGCTCCTTTTTTCGGTGCTGCCTCACCGCTTGCCGTTTTTCCCCCCCTGATCACTTTGGGACTCATTCCTTTTCATTGTGGCAGCCACTGAGGCTGCCAGGGCGGGCTTTATCAGACTCTGATATACAGTGCATATTGGTAAATTGCGCTCTGCTTTTTTTGTCAGATATGCATCGCACGATTTATTGCAGGAAGTAACCAATTTTATAGCACATTTACTTTAATTAATTTCTTTAAAGGTTCGGCATTGCTATAAAAAAAAAAAAAAAAGGTTTTTGGATTGTTGGCCATTTCTACGTGTTTTGGGCTGTTCAGAGAGCTGGTAACAGTCGCAATCTTGGATTCTGCTCAGTCGAATTGCTTAGTGGTTGGGTTCGAGGCCTGAGATGGCTCAGGTCTTGTTGGAGGTGGTTGCCATCAGCAGGCAGTTGTCTGCTCCGATGATTTTAGTTGGAAGGTGACAACCGAAGGTTAATGCTTCAAGATGGTGTGCTCTTGGCAGATATCGGTCTGGACACAATTTTATCTATGATCCAGGGCGGCCTGGAGCAAGCCTTTTTTCCAAATGGTGGGGGTCGGAGTTCAGTTTGAGACTGGTCTCCTCCTTGGCATGTGTCAACAGCATTCTGGTGAGAGAGCGGAAGTCCTTGGTCCTGTGGTAGAGTGTCCCTTCTCACCTGGAGTCAAGTTATATTTTACAAGTTCTAAAGAGTTTGAAAAAAGTTTATAAAATATGTTTTACAAGTTTTAATGAGTTTGGAAAAGTTTGTAAAATAATAATATATCAGTAAAGCTGTGACCGATATCTGCCAACAAAATGGTGTCTGTGTTTATTTCATTAGGACGGGCCTTTATTTGGATGCAATGGTTCTTTGTTTTTGTCTGTGCAGTCTGGTGGGCAGTGTAGTGCATAATGAAACTGCCCCAGACTGTGCAGCAAGGGGGTTAACCCCAATGCTGTTTTTGTCCAGCCCCCTCTCCCGTCCAGGCCCTGCTCTTCCTTTGTTTGGGAGGGGACTCCGTCCTGGCCCCTCCCGAATTCCCAATCCCACCTATAGGGTGTAATTTCTACCTATATATTGGGGTCTGGGCCGGTGTCCGGCCTCTTCCCCTGGTATCCCAGGATCCAGAGCAGCTCTCCCTCCCTCCCTCCCTATTGTTAATGCTTGTTTTTTACTTGTTTTTCTTTTTTGGTAACAGTTTCTAAATGTTTGTACAGTGAAGTCACAGCAGCATGTGTCAACAGCATTCTGGTGAGTGAGCGGAAGTCCTTGGTCCTGTGGTAGAGTGTCCCTTCTCACCTGGAGTCAAGTTATGTTTTACAAGTTCTAAAGAGTTTGAAAAAAGTTTATAAAATATGTTTTACAAGTTTTAATGAGTTTGGAAAAGTTTGTAAAATAATAATATATCAGTAAAGCTGTGACCGATATCTGCCAACAAAATGGTGTCTGTATTTCATTAGGACGGGCCTTTATTTGGATGCAATGGTTCTTTGTTTTTGTCTGTGCAGTCTGTGCTGCCTAGTGACAGGAGTGCAGGAGTCCCTCATGTCTGTGTGTGCTGTGCAGGGGAGACATCACACTCATGATACCAGATTGTCTCTACTATAGCGTGTGAACCACTGAAAATGAGAAATAATACCAGGAACTGAAGAATTATGCAGGATACAAGTCCTATAAAGGGCTGGAGAACGTCCTTGCTAATATATATACAGCATATATTCTGATGAGATACCTGTAACGACAGGAACACTTTCATGTGAAGAAAAAAAACAAAACACAGTTTCTCTGTAGAACAAACAATGAATCCCGTACAGCAAAGCACATGAACTGCACAGCACACATAGTGATATAATTCACTGCATTTCTGAAATAGCAGCCATCTACAAAGCGTGGTATTGATCTCATTGTATTTCCAGAGCAGACGAGACCCGTGTTTCTGAATGTAGCTCGCCTCGAGGGAGTGATGCAGCCGGTATACATAGATCTAAACAAGCAAGGAGCAGCTCCATCCCTGCGTTACTCCAAGGAGTTCACTCACTA
Source organism: Anomaloglossus baeobatrachus (assembly GCF_048569485.1). Classification (NCBI taxonomy): domain Eukaryota; kingdom Metazoa; phylum Chordata; class Amphibia; order Anura; family Aromobatidae; genus Anomaloglossus; species Anomaloglossus baeobatrachus. The sequence continues at coordinate 1,616,478 of NC_134360.1, read as the reverse complement.
TAGTGAGCCGGTCTGTTCTGCAGCCCGCGCACATCACCTCGTCTGTCCCAGATGAGGCGGACTATTGTCAGAACACATCACACAGAATCGAGAGAATAAACACTCCACCAGAGCTTTAACCACTCTTCAACTCTGCTGAGTACTGTTTTTTGCAGGTTTATTACAGTCTTCAGTTTTGTGTATTATTCCAACCCCCAGTAACCCCCTCCCCACCCCCTACAATTAATAATGAGACGCCTATAGTTTCTCGAACATAGAAGTGGATGAAGTTTAGATCCTAGTAGAAAATACGACCTCTCTAGACCAAGCGACTGTTATAAACTGGTCGTTTAAAGACTAAATATTACATTTCTTTGTCAAGCTCAATAAATCATAATAACTTTCCCATTGCAATAATTTAAAGGAAACCTGACAAGAGATTCATATAGCCCAAAGCATGGATGCCACAAATCAGCCACTGGCTGAGCACTACCATGCTCGGGTGCTCTATACTCGGAACTAGTGATGAACGGACACTACCATGTTCGGGTGCTCAGTACTAGTAACTAGTGATGAGCGGGCACTACCATGCTCGGGTGCTCTATACTCGGAACTAGTGATGAACGGACACTACCATGTTCGGGTGCTCAGTACTAGTAACTAGTGATGAGTGGACACTACCATGCTCGGGTGCTCTATACTCGGAACTAGTGATGAGCGGGCACTACCATGCTCAGATGCTCAGTACTGGTAACTACTGATGAGTGGGCACTACCATGCTCAGGTGCTCAGTACTGGTAACTAGTGATGAGCGGGCACTACCATGCTCGGGTGCTCAGTACTGGTAACTAGTGATGAGCGGGCACTACCATGCTCGGGTGCTCAGTACTGGTAACTAGTGATGAGCGGGCACTACCATGCTCGGGTGCTCAGTACTGGTGATGAGCGGGCACTACCATGCTCAGGTGCTCAGTACTGGTAACTAGTGATGAGCGGGCACTACCATGCTCAGGTGCTCAGTACTGGTAACTAGTGATGAGCGGACACTACCATTCTCGGGTGCTCAGTACTGGTAACTAGTGATGGGCGGGCACTACCATGCTCGGGTGCTCAGTGCTGGTAACTAGTGATGAGCGGACACTACCATGCTCGGGTGCTCAGTACTGGTAACTAGTGATGAGCGGACACTACCATGCTCGGGTGCTCAGTACTGGTAACTAGTGATGAGCGGGCACTACCATGCTCAGGTGCTCAGTACTGGTAACTAGTGATGAGCAGGCACTACCATGTTCGGGTGCTCAGTACTAGTAACTAGTGATGAGTGGACACTACCATGCTCGGGTGCTCTATACTCGGAACTAGTGATGAGCGGGCACTACCATGCTCAGATGCTCAGTACTGGTAACTACTGATGAGTGGGCACTACCATGCTCAGGTGCTCAGTACTGGTAACTAGTGATGAGCGGGCACTACCATGCTCGGGTGCTCAGTACTGGTAACTAGTGATGAGCGGGCACTACCATGCTCGGGTGCTCAGTACTGGTAACTAGTGATGAGCGGGCACTACCATGCTCGGGTGCTCAGTACTGGTAACTAGTGATGAGCGGGCACTACCATGCTCGGGTGCTCAGTACTGGTAACTAGTGATGAGCGGGCACTACCATGCTCGGGTGCTCTCTGTACTGGTAACTAGTGATGAGTGGGCACTGTAACAGTGTGTCCCTCCCCCGCCTTTGCTCATGGTGTAATAGTCTGTCTCTCCTTGACTGTCCAGTATGTACGACTGCTGGGAGATTGTTTGTTCTTCTCAGCATGGGGCTTCTCCAATCCACAAATTGGTAAACAAGAAAGAGCCAGGACTTCTAAAGTCCATTCATGTATCAAGTGTCCAGGTGGAGTTGGACTCTTCTGAACACCTAAGGGGCTGATCCCAGGATAGAAGAACAATGAGACCCATGTTAGTTCAGTTAGTTGGATCTCGGCTGGAGAAGGACTAGGATCTATAGGTGAGGCTGGATCCTAGGGCCTGTGTATGGACTGTTACAGATTGGAGATCAGTGGCCACGTGGGATTGTGTTTTGTTGTTCACCCTGTTGGACTCAAGGAACTCATATAAGGACCATTGCCATATTTTCCCTGGCGTTGGAATACCGGGAGACGCCCCTGGATCTTTTGTTTTGTTGTGGACTCCTTGCAGACTTTAAGGATCTATATTTATGTTTGGTGCTTTATCTTTGTGGTTCCAATAAAGCCCTTTTTATTGTTCCTTGGCCTGGCGTCCCTCACTGCTCTGTTGCATACCCCGTCACATACTGGTTGGCAGAGGCGGGATCAGAGTAGAAAGAATGGAGGACAACGGCCCATTAACATCTGGAATCAGAATCTCAGAGTACAAGGACTGGACTGTGGGGAGCCTACAAACAAAGGCCCGTGAATTAGGAGTCAGCTACAAAGGACTCTCTAAGGAGCAACTAATTGAGGCATTGGAGAACGCCTGCCTGCAAGATGGCACCGAGGAAGGATTTCCACACCAAGGGGAGGAAAGACGCGAGCTGGAGGTAAATACCCAAAAAAGTTAATGGGTTGTGTGGTATGAGGAGGAGATGGCACTGCTACTTGGAGATGAGGCCACCATAGAAGATAAGAGGGAGGCCATTCGCAGAGCTCAAGAGAGGGCAGCATTGCTGGAGACGAGGCTTGCTGTGGAAGCAGCTAGAAACTCCAGACAATAACGAATGTTTGGAACACCATTCTAAGTCTGAACTGGGTGCAAAAAACCTAAAAAAACATCACCATGGGGAGACAAGGCATGCACACCAGTGACTATGCAAGGGGAACACATGGAATAGCAGAAACTGCCGTGTGAATACTGACCTGAAAAATCCAATAGCTATATGAAGAGTGAAAATGTGAAAAATGGAATCTGCATTACTGCCATGAACATATGAATCAAGAGAAATTTAGCTACTGAATTGATCAATGCAATAGAGCCCAACACTACGCCAAAGTATTTCTCTACGTTGGGGTCCCTAGCTTGTGTGTGTCCTCTCATGCAGTTAAAAAACTTACCGTGTATGGGAAGCTGAGACCCAGGCTATTTATGCGTATTATATGGATTGGCAATAGGTGTGGTGGGGAGGGTTCACAAACGAAAAACTACTAACATTAAGGAATAACGTTTGGAACACCATTCTAAGTCTGAACTGGGTGCAAAAAACCTAAAAAAACATCATCAGGTCAGTATTCACACGGCAGTTTCTGCTATTCCATGTGTTCCCCTTGCATAGTCACTGGTGTGCATGCCTTGTCTCCCCATGGTGATGTTTTTTTAGGTTTTTTGCACCCAGTTCAGACTTAGAATGGTGTTCCAAACGTTATTCGTTATTGTTAGTAGTTTTTCGTTTGTGAACCCTCCCCACCACACCTATTGCCAATCCATATAATACGCATAAATAGCCTGGGTCTCAGCTTCCCATACACGGTAAGTTTTTTAACTGCATGAGAGGACACACACAAGCTAGGGACCCCAACGTAGAGAAATACTTTGGCGTAGTGTTGGGGTCTATTGCATTGATCAATTCAGTAGCTAAATTTCTCTTGATTCATATGTTCATGGCAGTAATGCAGATTCCATTTTTCACATTTTCACTCTTCATATAGCTATTGGATTTTTCAGGTCAGTATTCACACGGCAGTTTCTGCTATTCCATGTGTTCCCCTTGCATAGTCACTGGTGTGCATGCCTTGTCTCCCCATAGAAACTCCAGACAGACTGTAACCACAGCACCAACTATGAGGGAATTCTCCAGAGTGTCCTGCAAGGACTTTAAGCCATTTAATGAAGCTGCAGGCGACATTGAGGGCTTCTTCCAGGAGTTTGAGCATCAGTGCCGATTTAATGGAAGTCCCAGAAAGAGAGCGAATCAGACACCTGGTGGGCCTCTTGGAGGGTGGAGCTGCCGACGCCTATAGAGCTATGGACCCTCAGTGGAATTGTGAGTATAGGGAGATAAAACAGACCATTCTAGAACATTATGCCGAGACCCCAGATACTTATAGGACTCAGTTCCGTACGTTAGCCTGTAATGGGGGAAGTGTCTTTCAAGATGTATGACCAGACTGAAACAAGTATGCCATTGCTGGCTGGAGCGAGAGGGGGCCTTAACTTGGGAGACCTTCCTCCAGGTCATCCTGAAAGAGCAGTTCTATGCCAGGTGCCCTGCTGAAATAAGGCAATGGGTGCGCGAGAGGAGACCAGAGTGTTGTGAATGTCAGTTATGCTTTGGCTGCTGTGAGGCTCCCTCTTGTGGCCAGGAATGGTTTGGTCAGAGATCAGGTGTGTTGAGCTATGGGCGTTTCCATTGCTAACTCTCTGCCTATTTAAACCCTGATCTGATAGCAGGCTATGCCGGATGTCAGCTGTTCCTTGTTCACCACCCTGCTTCATCCTGCTCCAGACCACATCTACCCCAGATAAGTGCTTAGCTCTTTATTTGTTGTTTTGTTCTTTTTGCTCTTATCTGAGTTTGTCATTTGCTGTGGTTGTGTTCAGTTTATTTGCATGCAGGGATCTTCCCTCTCAGTTGCTTAGCTGGGAAGCTCCCTGCAGCCATGTTTGGAGTATTGCTCCTATTAGTCCATGTGTTTGTTGCTTCTTGAATGTGTAATGGTTCCTGCTTTCTGTTCATTCGTATGACAAGAGCACCAGGTATAGGACGGAGTTCAGATCTAGTGATCTGAGGGCCTTTTTGTACTATCAGGTTTTAGGATTTTTGTAGGATTTTTCTCTGGCCACCATCAGTCCCTTTCCTGTCCTGTTCTATTTAGTCAGTAGGGCCTCACCTTTGGCTAATCCTATCATCTATCTGTGTATCTGTGTTTTCCTATATCAACGCAGTCTTTGAGGCCTCCGACACATATCCGTGCCGCCAGTACGTGTTTGGTCCGTTTTTGTATGTCCCGGTGGCACGGATACACGTACACCAATGCTACCCTAATGTAGCAGGCACACACACGTAAAACAGCACGGAACGTGTGTCTGTGGTAAGTACGTGTGTGCGGTTTTCTACACGGACGACATGTCCATTTTTGGCCGGCAGCACGCAGGCACAGACCCGCTAAAGTCAATGGGTCCGTGCCTGCACGGACGGCACAAGGAGCATGTCCGTGTTCAGCACGTTTCGTCCGTGTGCGTTTTTAAACGAGCGATCTATTATTATTTTTTTATTTTTTTTTTATTAAAGTCAGTCTACTTACCTTTTTTTCTGCTGTTCTCAGTCATACTTACATTTTTCCATATGCTTGAGGCATTATACCATTATCTAAGTTTGATGTGCAGCCTTATTCTTATATATAGTATGTATTTTTGGCTTGCACTCATATACATATATATATTAGTGCTCACTTCAGTTATCCTATTCAGTTATATGTAGTTTTTTTCTGAATGTGAACACAGCTCCGCCCCTTTCGGCCATGTTTTTTCCATCTCCTATATAAGAAAGTCCTTAGTTACCCCTCTCCACCCATAGCAGTTTTTAATTGCAATGAGATGACACACAGTTAGGGTCACAGAGCTAGGGACCCCAATATAGAGATATGCCTTGACGAGGCCTTGGGGCTCAGTTACATTGATCAATGCGATTGCTAAATATCTCCTTTTCCTAATATTCATGGCAGGTATGCAATTCATTATTCACATGTTCAAATTAGCAAGTAGCATTTTTCATTGTATATTCCAATATTTTTCCATATGCTTGAGGCATTATACCATTATCTAAGTTTGATGTGCAGCCTTATTCTTATATATAGTATGTATTTTTGGCTTGCACTCATATATATATATATATTAGTGCTCACTTCAGTTATCCTATTCAGTTATATGTAGTTTTTTTCTGAATGTGAACACAGCTCCGCCCCTTTCGGCCATGTTTTTTCCATCTCCTATATAAGAAAGTCCTTAGTTACCCCTCTCCACCCATAGCAGTTTTTAATTGCAATGAGATGACACACAGTTAGGGTCACAGAGCTAGGGACCCCAATATAGAGATATGCCTTGACGAGGCCTTGGGGCTCAGTTACATTGATCAATGCGATTGCTAAATATCTCCTTTTCCTAATATTCATGGCAGGTATGCAATTCATTATTCACATGTTCAAATTAGCAAGTAGCATTTTTCATTGTATATTCCAATATTTTTCCATATGCTTGAGGCATTATACCATTATCTAAGTTTGATGTGCAGCCTTATTCTTATATATAGTATGTATTTTTGGCTTGCACTCATATATATATATATATTAGTGCTCACTTCAGTTATCCTATTCAGTTATATGTAGTTTTTTTCTGAATGTGAACACAGCTCCGCCCCTTTCGGCCATGTTTTTTCCATCTCCTATATAAGAAAGTCCTTAGTTACCCCTCTCCACCCATAGCAGTTTTTAATTGCAATGAGATGACACACAGTTAGGGTCACAGAGCTAGGGACCCCAATATAGAGATATGCCTTGACGAGGCCTTGGGGCTCAGTTACATTGATCAATGCGATTGCTAAATATCTCCTTTTCCTAATATTCATGGCAGGTATGCAATTCATTATTCACATGTTCAAATTAGCAAGTAGCATTTTTCATTGTATATTCCAATATTTTTCCATATGCTTGAGGCATTATACCATTATCTAAGTTTGATGTGCAGCCTTATTCTTATATATAGTATGTATTTTTGGCTTGCACTCATATATATATATATTAGTGCTCACTTCAGTTATCCTATTCAGTTATATGTAGTTTTTTTCTGAATGTGAACACAGCTCCGCCCCTTTCAGCCATGTTTTTTCCATCTCCTATATAAGAAAGTCCTTAGTTACCCCTCTCCACCCATAGCAGTTTTTAATTGCAATGAGATGACACACAGTTAGGGTCACAGAGCTAGGGACCCCAATATAGAGATATGCCTTGACGAGGCCTTGGGGCTCAGTTACATTGATCAATGCGATTGCTAAATATCTCCTTTTCCTAATATTCATGGCAGGTATGCAATTCATTATTCACATGTTCAAATTAGCAAGTAGCATTTTTCATTGTATATTCCAATATTTTTCCATATGCTTGAGGCATTATACCATTATCTAAGTTTGATGTGCAGCCTTATTCTTATATATAGTATGTATTTTTGGCTTGCACTCATATATATATATATATATTAGTGCTCACTTCAGTTATCCTATTCAGTTATATGTAGTTTTTTTCTGAATGTGAACACAGCTCCGCCCCTTTCGGCCATGTTTTTTCCATCTCCTATATAAGAAAGTCCTTAGTTACCCCTCTCCACCCATAGCAGTTTTTAATTGCAATGAGATGACACACAGTTAGGGTCACAGAGCTAGGGACCCCAATATAGAGATATGCCTTGACGAGGCCTTGGGGCTCAGTTACATTGATCAATGCGATTGCTAAATATCTCCTTTTCCTAATATTCATGGCAGGTATGCAATTCATTATTCACATGTTCAAATTAGCAAGTAGCATTTTTCATTGTATATTCCAATATTTTTCCATATGCTTGAGGCATTATACCATTATCTAAGTTTGATGTGCAGCCTTATTCTTATATATAGTATGTATTTTTGGCTTGCACTCATATATATATATATATATATTAGTGCTCACTTCAGTTATCCTATTCAGTTATATGTAGTTTTTTTCTGAATGTGAACACAGCTCCGCCCCTTTCGGCCATGTTTTTTCCATCTCCTATATAAGAAAGTCCTTAGTTACCCCTCTCCACCCATAGCAGTTTTTAATTGCAATGAGATGACACACAGTTAGGGTCACAGAGCTAGGGACCCCAATATAGAGATATGCCTTGACGAGGCCTTGGGGCTCAGTTACATTGATCAATGCGATTGCTAAATATCTCCTTTTCCTAATATTCATGGCAGGTATGCAATTCATTATTCACATGTTCAAATTAGCAAGTAGCATTTTTCATTGTATATTCCAATATTTTTCCATATGCTTGAGGCATTATACCATTATCTAAGTTTGATGTGCAGCCTTATTCTTATATATAGTATGTATTTTTGGCTTGCACTCATATATATATATATTAGTGCTCACTTCAGTTATCCTATTCAGTTATATGTAGTTTTTTTCTGAATGTGAACACAGCTCCGCCCCTTTCGGCCATGTTTTTTCCATCTCCTATATAAGAAAGTCCTTAGTTACCCCTCTCCACCCATAGCAGTTTTTAATTGCAATGAGATGACACACAGTTAGGGTCACAGAGCTAGGGACCCCAATATAGAGATATGCCTTGACGAGGCCTTGGGGCTCAGTTACATTGATCAATGCGATTGCTAAATATCTCCTTTTCCTAATATTCATGGCAGGTATGCAATTCATTATTCACATGTTCAAATTAGCAAGTAGCATTTTTCATTATATATTCCAATATTTTTCCATATGCTTGAGGCATTATACCATTATCTAAGTTTGATGTGCAGCCTTATTCTTATATATAGTATGTATTTTTGGCTTGCACTCATATATATATATATATATTAGTTCTCACTTCAGTTATCCTATTCAGTTATACTTACATTGGCACTCGGTCTTTTTCTTCCCCGGCTCATACTTACCAATCCCCGATCACCAGCGTGGCGAGGAACAGCTGTGCCGAAAATACGCGGCTTCAATTAATTTGAAAATGCCAGCCGCTCATTAATCAATCTACTATTCCCTGCTTCACCCGCCCACAGGCGCCTATGATTGGTTGCAGTTACACACGCCCCCACGTTGAGTGACAGCTGTCTCACTGCACCCAATCACAGCCGCCGGTGGGCGGGTATATACTGTGCAGTGAAATAAATAATTAATTTAAAAAAAAGGCATGCGGTCCCCCCCCCCAATTTTGATACCATCCAAGGTAAAGCCATACGGCTGAAGGCTGGTATTCTCAGGATGGGGAGCCCCACGTAATGGGGAGCCCCCCAGCCTAACAATATGAGCCAGCAGCCGCCCGGAATTGCCGCATACAATAGATGCGACAGTTCTGGGACTCTACCCGGCTCTTCCCGATTTGCCCTGGTGCGTTGGCAATCGGGGTAATAAGGAGTTATTGGCAGCCCATAGCTGCCAATAAGTCCAAGATTAATCATTGCAGGTGTCTATGAGACACCGCCAATGATTAACCTGCAAGTTAAAGTAAATAAACACACATAGTGAAAAAATCCTTTATTTGAAATAAAAAACAATAACAAATTCCCTCGTTCACCAATGTGTTATGCCCCAAACACCCATCCTTGTCCGGCGTAATCCACGGAGGTCCGGCGTCGCTTCCAGCTCTGCTACATGAAGGTGACAGGAGCAGCAGAAGAACCCCGCCGCTCCTGCCAGCTCCACGCAGCAACTGAGGTGAGTAGCACGATCAGCTGAGCTGTCACTCAAATTACTCGCGGCCACCGCTGGATCCTCCAACTGTAACAGCAAGTCTCCCGAGTGACAGCGATGAAGTCAAAGGTGAGTTGCCGTCTCGGGTGGAGGATCCAGCTAGCCGTGGGTAACCTGAGTGATGGCAGCGCTAAGCTCGCTGCTCAGTTCAGTCACTCAGGGGATTAGCGGTCACCGGTGAGACCTTCACGGGTGACCGCTAATCAGTACGCGACACAGACAGAGCCGCGGTATGAGGATGAAGTCGGGTGAAGTTCACCCGAGTTCATTCTCATCATGCAACTCTGTCTGCTGTCAGCGGGTATGTATCAAACGACATTTTAGCACACACACGGACATTTCACGTACACATACAACGACATTCCACACGCACACACGGACATTCCACACGCACACACGGATAGCATACGTCATCACACGGATGTCATACGTACCGGAGAAATGCCCAAAATAAAACGGAACACGGACCCGAAAAACGGACCGTGTCACACGTACGTTTTTTATGCGGAAATGTGTTTTTGGCCTGAATGTGGGGGGCTTCCTATTCTTTATCTATTTTCTGAGGCAGAGATTTATTCATCTTTCCTTCCTTTAGGATAGCTAGCTTTTCCGGCTGGGTTCGCGGTGCACAGGATGTTACTTCACCCCTCGGCTACTTCTAGTGTTGATGGTTAGTAAGGGGATGGTGGCCAAATTAGTTGCCAATGCTCTTGTCACCTTTTACCAGTGATTTATGGTGGTCTTCCATGGTTCCGGATCATAACAGTACATCCGGCCAACAAATTTAAAGGGTACTCTTAAGGAAGGAAAAAAAAAGGTCTGCTGAGAACATTTTTTTTTTTGGTGTTTTTCCTCTTCTTCTTTGGGTTCCGTGGAAGATTTCTTTTTTCTAGCATGGATGAATTGGGTGAGCGTGTTGCTCATCTTGATGCTAAGGTTCGTCGTATTGAGTCTTATCTTGCACAGACTTCCCTTGCAGAGCCTAAGATTCCCGTTCCTAAATTTTTTTCGGGAGATAGGTCGAGGTTTTTGACCTTCAAAAATAATTGTAAATTATTTTTTGACCTGCGCCCTAAGTTCTCAGGGAATCCCATACAGCAGGTCAAGATTGTCATCTCCTTACTGCGTGGTGACCCTCAGGACTGGGCCTTCTCTTTGGCGTCTGATGATCCGATTCTCAGTGATGTGGACTCCTTTTTTTAGGTCTTGGGATTATTATATGACGAACACAATATTGTGGACCAAGCAGAAAAGGTCTTGTTGTCTTTAACTCAGGGTTTGGATTCTGCAGAAACTTTTTGTCAGAAATTTCGAAAGTGGGCGGTCCTTACCAAATGGAATGATGACGCACTTGCGGCTCTTTTTTGCAAGGGTATTGCGGATGCTGTGAAGGATGTAATGGTGGAATTCCCCGTCCCTTCTGGTCTTGATGCCTCTATGACCTTGGCCATTCAGATTGATAGGCGTTTACGTGAGCGCAGGAAGATACCTGCTGGTTTTGTGCCTGTGGAACAGCCTTTGGAGCCTATGGAGTGTGATAGGGTCCTTTCTAATGCTAGTCGGCAGGGGTTCAGACGGAAGAATACACTGTGCTTCTATTGTGGAGACGCTTCTCATAATATCTCTATCTGCCCTAAACGTGAAAGGCGATTGGCTACTTCTGTTACTGTGGGTTCTTTTGTCTGTCACATTGATTTGCTCATTGTCTTCCTTTTCTGCATTTGCCTTTGTGGACTCAGGGGCAGCGCTCAATTTGATGGATTTTGGGTTTGCTAGGGATTGTGGTTTCCCCATGGTTCCTTTGCAAACTCCTATTCCTTTAAGGGGCATTGATGCAACCCCTTTGCCAGAAAATAAACCCCAATTTTGGACCCAGGTGCCTATGAGAGTTGCACCAGCGCATCAGGAAACTTGTAGATTTTTAGTATTGCATGATCTACAGGATACCTTGGTACTGGGATTTCCGTGGTTGCAGACCCATAATCTGGTTATTGACTGGAGATCCTTGTCGGTAGCTAGTTGGGGTTGTCAAGGTTTGCATCAGGACCTTTCCGTGTCGTCCACGTCTGCTCAGACAGTTGATGTTCCGGCCTTCTTGTCTGATTTCCGTGATGTATTTAATGACCAGGAATCTGATTCTCTGCCCCCACACCGGGACTGTGACTGTGCCATTAAGTTGGTGCCCGGTTGTAAATTTCCCAAGGGGCGGATTTTCAACTTGTCTGTGCCCGAACATGATGCCATTCGGTCATACATCAGGGAATCATTGGAGAAGGGGCACATTCGGCCCTCATCTTCTCCTTTGGGTGCTGGCTTCTTCTTTGTTGCTTAGAAAGATGGGTCGTTGAGACCTTATATTGATTACCGCCTTCTTAATAAAATCACAATGAAATATCAGTACCCTTTGCCTCTGATGTCTGATCTTTTCTCTAGAGTGAAGAGTGCCAAATGGTTTACGAAACTGGATCTTAAGGGTGCGTATAATCTCATCCGTATTAAGGAGGGTGATGAATGGAAGAAGGCATTTAATACTCCTGAGGGGCATTTTGAGTACCTAGTGATGCCTTTTGGGATCACTAATGCCCCCTCCGTCTTCCAGGCCTTCATGAATGATATTTTTCGGGACCCTATTGGTAAATTTTTGATTGTCTATTTGGATGACATCTTGATTTTTTTCTGATGATTGGGACTCTCATGTTGGCCAAGTACGGGCTGTTTTTCAGATACTTAAGGATAATGCACTGTACGCTAAGGGGTCAAAGTGCCTCTTTGGGGTGCAAAGCATTTCCTTTTTGGGCTTCATCTTGTCTCCCTCCGCTATCGAAATGGACCCGGTTAAGGTTCAGGCTATTTACGACTGAGTGCAACCAACTTCTCTAAAATCCCTGCAGGTGTTTTTGGGGTTTGCTAATTTTTACCATAAATTTATAGCCAATTTCTCTGCCATTGTCAAACCTCTGACAGATTTGACCAAGAAGGGAGCTGATGCGGAGCATTGGACCCGAGGCGATTGTGGCCTTCCAGGAGCTTAAAAGGCGATTCACTTCTGCCCCAGTCCTGCAGCAACCTGATGTGTCTCGCCCATTTCAGGTTGAGATCAATGCCTCAGAGATCGGAGCAGGAGCTGTTCTGTCTCAACGAGACGCTACTTCGGGTAAACTTAAGCCCTGTGCCTTTTTCTCTCGGACGTTTGCTCCTTCTGAACGGAATTATGATGTGGGGAAGCGGGAATTATTGGCTATGAAGTGGGCATTTGAAGAGTGGAGACATTGGTTGGAGGGGGCTAGACATCAGGTTGTGGTCCTTACGGAATACAAGAATCTTACCTATCTGGAATCTGCCAAGAGGTTGAATCCTCGGCAGGCCAGGTGGGCTTTGTTTTTTACCTGATTTAATTTTGTGGTCTCTTTTTTGCCAGGCACCAAGAATGTTAAGGCCGATGCCCTTTCCAGGAGTTTCTGTGCTGACTCTTTGGAGGTTGTCGAGCCGTCTACTATCCTGAAGGATGATGTAGTTCTCTCGGCCATTTCGCCTGATCTGCGGTTGGCACTGGCGGAATTTCAGGGCGATAAACCTGAGAGATGTCCTGCGGGGAAACTGTTTGTCCCGGACCAATGGAGAGACCGAGTTGTCTCTGAGGTTCATTGTTCTGTTTTGGCGGGTCATCCTGGCATTTTTGATAATCGGGATCTTGTGAGCCGCACTTTTTGGTGGCCTTCCCTGTTCCAGGATGTCCGTAGTTTTGTGCAGTCGTGTGGAGTTTGTTCTAGGTCCAAGCCCTGTTGTTCACGTTCTAGCGGGCTATTATTACCTTTGCCGGTACCTAAGAGACCTTGGACGCAAATCTCTATGGATTTTATTTCAGAGCTTCCCGTCTCTCAGAAAATGACTGTGATTTGGGTGATCTGTGATAGATTTTCCAAGATGGTCCACTTGGTTCCCCTATCTAAGTTGCCATCTTCATCGGAGTTGGTGCCTTTGTTTTTCCAACATGTTGTTCGTTTGCATGGTATTCCCGAAAACATTGTTTCTGACAGAGGGGTGCAGTTCGTATCCAGATTTTGGAGGATTTTTTGTTCCAAATTGGGTGTTCAGCTGTCTTTCTCCTCGGCGTTTCATCCTCAGACCAACGGTCAGACTGAAAGGGCTAACCAGACCCTGGAGACCTATTTACGGTGTTTTGTTTCTGCGGATCAGGATGACTGGGTTTCGTTTTTGCCTTTGGCTGAATTTGCCCTTAACAATAGAGCTAGCTCTACCACATTGGTGTCCCCATTTTTCTGCAATTTTGGGTATCCCCCCAGGTTCCTCTCGGGGCAGCTTGAGGCATCTGTTTGTCCAGGGGTGGATTCGGTGGTAAACAGAATGCAGCAGATTTGGGGGCAGGTAGTGGATAAATTGTTTCAATCCCAAGAATCTGCCCAGAAGTTTGCCAACTGGCGTCGGACTGTTGGTCCCCGGTTTAAAGTGGGTGACATGGTGTGGTTGTCCTCTAAAAATATTCCTATGAGAGTTCCATCTCCTAAATTTAAGCCCAGATTTATTGGACCTTATACTATTTCGGAGATTATCAACCCTGTATCTTTCCGTTTGACTCTGCCTGTGTCATTTAAGATTCACAATGTCTTCCATAAGTCCTTGTTGAAGAGACATGTGGAGCCAACGGTTCCTGCAGCAGCGCCTCCTGACCCTGTTTTGGTACAAGGGGATCTGGAGTATGAGGTTGAAAAAATTCTGGATTCCCGTCGCAGTAGGCGACAGCTTCAATACCTTGTGAAATGGAAGGGTTATGGGCAGGAGGATAACTCTTGGGTTGTGGCTTCTGACATTCATGCGGACAGGTTGGTTCGCGCCTTCCATCATGCTCATCCTGAGCGACCCGGTGGCGTTGGTGAGGGTTCGGTGACCCCTCCTCAAGGTGGGGGTACTGTTGTGAATGTCAGTTATGCTTTGGCTGCTGTGAGGCTCCCTCTTGTGGCCAGGAATGGTTTGGTCAGAGACCAGGTGTGTTGAGCTATGGGCGTTTCCATTGCTAACTCTCTGCCTATTTAAACCCTGATCTGATAGCAGGCTATGCCGGATGCCAGTTGTTCCTTGTTCACCAGCCTGCTTCATCCTGCTCCAGACCACATCTACCTCAGATAAGTGCTTTGCTCTTTATTTTGTTGTTTTGTTCTTTTGGCTCTTATCTAAGTTTGTCATTTGCTGTGGTTGTTGTCAGTTTATTTGCATGCAGGGATCTTCCCTCTCTGTTGCTTAGCTGGGAAGCTCCCTACAGCTATGTTTGGCGTATTGCTCCTATAAGTCCATGTGTTTGTTTCTTCTTGAATTTGTAATGATTCCTGCTTTCTGTTCACTGGTATGACAAGAGCGCCTGGTATAGGACGGAGTTCAGATCTAGTGATCTTAGGGCCTTTTTGTACTATCAGGTTTTTGGATTTTTGTAGGATTTTTCTCTGGCCACCATCAGTCCCTTTCCTGTCCTGTCCTATTTAGTCAGTACGACCTCACCTTTTCCTAATCCTATCATCTATCTGTGTATTGCGTTTTCTTATATCACCGCAGTCTTTGAATGTGGGGGGCTTGCTATTCTTTATCTATTTTCTGAGGTAGAGAGTTATTCATCTTTCCTTCCTTTAGGATAGCTAGCTTCTCCGGCTGGGTTCGCGGTGCACAGGATGTTAGTTCACCCCTCGGCTACTTCTAGTGTTGATGGTTAGTAAGGGGATGGCGGCCAGATTAGTTGCCAATGCTCTTGTCACCTTTTACCAGTGATTTATGGTGGTCTTCCATGGTTCTGGATCATAACACCAGAGACAGTGGAACAAGCAGCTGCTCTAGCTGATGAGGTGCTCACTATCAAGCTTCAATGGAAAAGGCTACTAGTCAGTGAGAAAAAAAACACCAGCTTCCCATCACCAGTGGTCCCTTGTCCTTTGGCCTCCAATGTTCACCGTCTCATTAGACTACCAACACATGGCGAACCCCGTGTGAATGTGCCTCCTACTACTTCTGCCTCCTCTTTGGGAGTACGACGTGGAGAAAGATTCATAGAACGTAGATGTTATGGATGTGGGCAGCTGGGTCATCTGCAAGCTCACTGTGCAGGTGTTTGGAGGCAAAACAGTTACAGACCCCCTTTGCCTGTCCATTATCTACAGACACCCTCAACAGGAGAAGAGCTGGATTCACTCCTTGATGATTCCACAAAAAACTCTGATATGTTGACTTCCCTACCAGGAGTCTATGGGGTGCGAGCCACAGCCGCCCGTTCTTCTGATCTTCAGCATAAACATCTACAGGAGGTCGTGCCGGATGGCCAAAAAGTTGTTGGCTTTCGTGACACTGGGGCTTTTCTCACCATCGCAGATCCCCGAGTAATTCAACCAGAAGCAATGCAAAAGGGACCAGGAATTACCATTGAATTGGCTGGAGGTACTCAAAGATACATTCCAAGAGCGAGTGTGACCCTGGATTATGACTTTGGGGCAAAACAATGCATGATTGGTGTGATGAGAGGCTTTCCTACAGACATTCTTCTAGGGAATGATGTGGGGAATCTTCAATGCCACTTTGTCGGTGCGATAACCAGAAGTCAAGCCAAGAGAGCAGCAGATGTGGACGTGTTCAACCCATCAATGGAAATGAGGCCACCCGAACTGCCGTCACAGCCGGTGAGTGATTTTTCTTGTGGGTCTCATATGAATGTCAGTTCAGTTTAGACAAGAGGTAGAGATTGACTCCACCCTGGCTAGCTTTAGAGCTCGGGCTGAAGTAGGGCAGTTAGGAGAAAATGGGGAAACAATTATCAGAGAAAATGGACTTCTATATCGGGTTACCAATGCTGACTCCCTAGATGAACCCTAGACTAAGGGGTACTTTGCATGTTGCGACATCGCAGGCCGATGCTGCGATGCCGAGCGCAATAGTACCCGCCCCCGTCGCAGCAGCTATATCCTTGTGATAGCTGCCGTAGCGTACATTATCGCTACGGCAGCTTCACATGGACTCACCTGGACTCACACGCCAGGCGGCCAATCGGAGCAGAGATGAGTGGGATGTAAACATCCCGCCCATCTCCTTCCTTCCGCATATTCTATGGAAGCCGCAGTGACGCCGGTAGGAGATGTTCCTTGCTCCTGCGGCTTCACACGCAGCGATGTGTGCTGCCGCAGGAGCGAGGAACAACATCGGACCGTCGCGTCAGCGTAATTATGGATTACGCCGACGCTGCAGCGATGATACGATTATGACGCTTTTGCATGCGATGCCGGAAGTGCCGCATGCGATGCCGGAAGTGCGTCACTTTTAATTTGACCCCACCGACATCGCAGCTGCGATGTCGTAGTGTGCAAAGTACCCCTTATAGTAAACAGCTGATTGTTCGTCAGAAATACAGAATTTCCCTATTACACCTTGCTCATGACATTCCTATTGCCGGCCATCAAGGGAAAACCCGCACCGAGAGACGATTGACTCAAATTTTCTATTGGCCTAGAATTTCTAAAGCAGTGGCACATTTCTGCCGTACTTGCGACATATGTCAGTGTAGAGGGCGACCCGGAGATCAACCAAACGAACCCTTGCAACCACTCCCTATCATAGAAGAACCCTTTCAAAGAGTAGCTGTCGATATCATTGGACCTCTGGCTAAGCCAAATAAATTTGGAAAGCAGTACATTCTCACTGTTGTGGACTACGCCACCCGATAGCCAGAAGCCGTGGCCTTGTCAAGTATTTCTGCAGCCAAGGTGGCCGAGGCCCTTGTTACTATTTTCACCCGAGTAGGATTCCAAAGTGAGATCTTATCGGACCAAGGCTGCCAGTTCATGTCAGAGTTGGTGCAGTGTCTGTGGCGCACCTGTGGAGTACGAGCAATTCGAACTACAGCATACCATCCTCAAACCAATGGACTTTGTGAACGGTTTAATCAAACACTGAAAAATATGCTAAGGGCCTTCACTGACAGGGATTCCGACTGGGAGAAGTACCTACCCCTTCTCCTGTTCGCCTATCGGGAAGTTCCCCAGGAGTCCACTGGGTTTTCCCCCTTTGAACTACAGTATGGAAGAAAGGTCAGAGGACCCTTAACTCTGATAAAGGAATATTTAGAGGGGCAAGTTGAAGATACAGGAACCCCTGTTGTTCCATATGTCCTCAAGCTTTGGGAAACCCTGGCTCAACTTGCTAGTTTGGCTCAGGATCATGTGCAGATTGCTCAAACTAGACAGAAGACATGGTATGACGGCAAAGCACACTATCGAGAATTTGTAGAGGGACAACAAGTCTTAATGATTGTTCCCCATCGGCAAAATAAACTCCAGACAACATGGGAGGGTCCCTTCCGGGTTCTCAGAGAGCTAAACAACACCAATTACCTTCTTGCTCTAGATCAGGGGTGGGGAACCTCCGGCCCGCGGGCCGTATACGGCCCGTGACGACTTTTTATGCGGCCCCCGGGCACATTCCCGGGGACCATTGTGCTTTGGTGGTAGCCGCGCTTTTCCAGGCTGCCGGCCCTTTAAATCCCATTGCCTGATGCCCTGTGGGTAGATGCTAGAATGTACGGGCTCTCTCCAGATCCTGACTTCCAGGACCTGACTGCAGCCCATACATTCTAGGCTTATCCCCGGCCTGTGTGCTCTGGTGGGCGGGTAAGCAGCACGCTGCGATAAAGTCACACAGAAGAGCTGCAGCAGTTTTACCAGCCTCCCGAAACTGTGCTGTGTGTGTGTGACTCTCCCTCCCCCTCACTTCGAGTGCTCAACCCATCGCTGCCCCCCTCCGCTCAGTGCTGTGTACCCCCTCGTACTGTGTGTACCCCCCAATGCTGTATGTACCCCCCAATGCTGTGTGTACCCCCTCGTGCTGTGTACCCCCTCGTGCTGTATGTACCCCCTAGTGCAGTGTGTACCCCCTAGTGCTGTGTGTACCCCCTAATGCTGTGTGTACCCCTTAATGCTGTGTGTACCCCCCAGTGCTGTGTACCCCCCAGTGCTGTGTACCCCCTAGTGCTGTGTGTACCCCCTCGTGCTGTGTGTACCCCCTCATGCTGTGTACCTCCTAGTACAGTGTGTACCCCCCAGTGCTGTGTACCCCCAGGTTCTGTGTGTACCCCCTAATGCTGTCTGTACCCCCTAATGCTGTGTGTACTTTCTAATGCAGTGTGTACCCCCTAATGCTGTGTACTCCCCAGTGCTGTGTACCCCCTCAGCGCGGTGTAACCCCTCACTGCTGTCCGTGCCCCCCCTAGTGCTGTCTGTACCCCCTGGGTGATGTCTATACCCCCCCACCAGTGCTGTCCGCACCACCTAATGCTGTCCATGCTGCCACCAGTGCTGTCCATGCCACGGTGAGTGCTGTCTGTGCCCCCCTTATGCTGTCCATGCTCCCCAGTGCTGTGTGCCACCCCTCAGTGCTCTTAACTCGCTACTGCTGTCTGTACCCTCCCACTGCTTTCTATGCTCCCCAGTCCGTGCTCTCCTGTTGATGTCTATGTTCCCCTAGACCTGTCTGTCTCCCTAGTGCTGCCACCCAGTGCAGTGCGTGCTGCCACCCAGTGCAGTGCGTGCTGCCACCCAGTGCTGTGCGTGTCCCCAGTCATGTCTGTGCCACCGCCAGGGCTGTCCATGCCCCCTACTGATGTATATGCCCCAGCCCCTCCTGTGATGTATATGCCCCAGCCCCTCCTGTGATGTATATGCCCCAGCCCCTCCTGTGATGTATATGCCCCAGCCCCTCCTGTGATGTATACGCCCAGTGTCTCCTGTAATTTATGCGCCCCAGGCCCTCCTGTGATATAAACTCCCAGTGTCTCCTGTAATTTATGCGCCCCGGCCCCTCCTGTGATGTGTATGCCCCCAGCATCTCCAGACAGAGACAAACCTGGAAATGCAGCTGTGAGAAACAAGATGATCAATATCACCGAACATCACAATCGCACCAAAGAGAAGCAGCTCCAGCCTCCACAGTAGGGGTGAGTTAATTAATCGTTTGACCAAATATAGCAGGGTTATTTTTCAGGTTGATAATGTTGTGCGGCCCCCAAAGGTTAGTAGGAAATTCCAAATGGCCCCCGGCAGTAAAAAGGTTCCCCACCCCTGCTCTAGATGATCAGGGTCTAAGACAAAGGACTGTCCATGTGAATATGATTAAGGAGTACCATGACCGGACATTACCTATGATAGCAAGCTGTCGGCTGGCTTCAGAAGATGGTCAGGAGGATGAGGACCCATTACTTGATCTTGTTGAAGCAGCCAGAGCCCCATCCACTGTGGAACAGGTTCCTCTGGGAGATCACTTAGATTCCTTACAGAAAAAACAAATGCTGGGAGTGCTCCATAAGAGACAGGTTGCTTTCTCATCCTGACAAGGTCGAACCACAGTAACTCAACATCATGTGGACACTCAGGGCATCCGTCCCATACAAAAGGCTCCCTACTGGGTACCAGAATCAGTTAGAAACACCATGCAGCATGAGCTGGAGGAGATGTTACAGCTTGGGGTGATTCAGGCCTCCCATAGTCCTTGGGCCTCTCCTGTTGTGTTAGTACCCTATTTTGTGTGGACTACAGACGACTAAATGACCATACCATCAGTGATGCTTGTGTAGACACGGGGCTCAGTGGGTGCTCTTGTCCACTAAAACCCGCCGCCTTTAAAAAGACAGCGTGGCTCAGGGCTCATTCCACCTGAACGCAGGCCTCCTTAACCGTGGGCGTAACACTACTCAGACAACACAGGGTGAGGGAACCACAATAATTAGACTTTATTGAATCCCCAAACAATTAACGGCACATAACACATAACCAGCAAAACACACAAATGTAACAGGCAACAGAGTCTCACCCTTCCGCTGGCTCACCAGGGATTTAGAATGTCCATGCCTCAGAGCTTCCAGGGCCGCTTACTCCAATCCAGCAGCACCCTGCTTTCGGCGGGCACCCACCGAGAAAGGAATAGCGCCAGATTTAGGAAGCTGTGTGAGGTCTGTAAAGTCTGTAGCCAGGTGACCGGATTGTCCCAAACTGAGTGTCCTCCTTAGGTAGTGCTGGTATGATGATATAATCCTGGCAGCCGGGGTCGAAATCCCTAGACTGTGGATATGGTCTCCAACCGGAACCGGAGTCCCTAGATTGAAGCCATAAGATATCCTGATCCTCTAGTCAGCTCCTAAGAGCTTAGACTGGATCCATCAGCATCCATCAACCTTCATCAACCTGGTGGCTTAAAGAAGTCCTCTCTTATAGCCACAGCCCTCCCTCTGGGCACACTGCGTCCTCATCGATTGGTTGGACAAGATCGCCTCTCCCATTCGATGAATCTCAAGCTGCATGGACAATGTTCATCCAAATGATGTCTACAGAAAGACTGAGGGTATACATGTAGTCTGGAATACACAGGCTAGATATTGGCTACTAAGGTAATCACATTAGCAATACACAACTACAATACAATGATTACTGGAAGAGTCTGGATTAACAATACGTCTGGCTTTCAGTGGCCAACACAATTACATGAGTCAACAAGAGTCTTGTAAAAACAATGAGGGACTTATCCCCCGTCTATAAACAAACTATCATCCTGTCTGGCTGAATTTTAAGAAACTTTAACCCATGAGAGGCATTGGGTGTCCATGTCGTCACATTCCTCCCCCTTCTTAATATTAGCCAGACATGATAGGCTTCCGATCATCCTTCTCCTCTTGACGGCATTGTCCTTTTTAATGGTGAGGTCAGCAACAGAGGCTTGCATCTATACACCTCCCCCTGATTACCTCCCCCAAGTTGAGCAGCCATATTGCGGACAAGCACTAAGGTGGGGTCCATGAGTTGGGATTGCATACATTTCTTACTATCAATCTTCCCCCAGTCAATAGCCACAGTGTAGTTAGGCTTACTTACGGTTCTTGGCTCAGAAGTGGATGCTGGAGACTGGGAATGTGAATTATCCTTGGAAGAGATGTTAGAAAGATCAACATCATGGTCCTGCTTGGCTTGGAAGTGGGTGATGGCTGCTGCAAACTCACTGGATAGTCCTTGTCCTAGGTCATTCTCCAAAATGACTGGTGTGAGCAGGTAATCCCCAAGCCCCACTTTCACTTCCCTCTGAGTGGTATCTGAAACCACAGGCTTGGTGGGGCCATCTATGAACCCCACTTCAACTTCCTCCTGGCTAGTCCCCGAAACAACAGGTGTGGGGAGCCTGTCCATAAACTCTATATGGACCTCTTCCTGGTCAGACCCCAAAGTAACTGGTGTGGGGACGGTGTCCATAAGCTCCACATCAGCCTTGCTCTGGTCAGTCTCCACAATGACAGGTATAGGGTGACTGTTCACAAGTCCCACATCGATCGCTACCTGGTTAGTTCCCAAAATACCAGGGGTGGGGAGGCTATCCACAAGCTCCACATCAGCCTTGCTCTGGTCAGTCTCCACAATGACCGGTATGGGGAGGCTGTTCACAATCCCCACATCGATCGCTTCCTGGTTAGTTCCCAAAATACCAGGTGTGGGGAGGCTATCCACAAGCTCCACCTCGACCTCTCCCTGGTCGGTCCTTAGGTCCAACTGCACACATGCCAGAGGCATGTCCGAGCGCTGGCCATCAGCCAGGGAGATGGCTAATTGGGAATTTGGTAAAGGGTCTTCTGGGGAAACAATAACTGGGCTTACCAGGGTAATGGAGGAACCAGTGTCTCGTAGTCCCTGGCTCTTGACCGGCTGAGCTGGCAGATGGGCTCCAAGCATGCGGCCTCGGTTTTGGAGACAATCTTTATCTATATGTCCATGGCGCCCACATGAATAACAGCGCCATAGATTGGGCAAGTCACCGGCCCTGTTTGTAGTCCTTTGTTTTGGTGCAGCTTCTGCTGGGTAGCGGGACCATCCTTCTCGAGCGGCTGGTGCTAGCAGTACGGCAGCTGGAATCCCATAAACATATTCCAGAACCCAAGCCCTCTTTTCTCTTGAGGATCTAGGCCCCAACGCATCCAACAACGCTGTGGCTTGGGCCATTTTGGACAAAGTTGATTCTCGATTGTCACTAGATCCATGATGTGGCACATAGTTTAAATTCTCTGGGTCAATATTGGCGGGGTCCTCATCATCCTCTGCATCATTCTGGGCATCCCAACGGACTAATTTCTGGATCAAGTCCGACCGAGTCTCAGCGTTCCAGTAGATAATCTTTCGCCTCTGGCACAGATCCTGTAGCATCCATTTAATGCAGCGGTCGTAACTCCTCTCTTGTCCTTGTCCCATGGCTGAGCTGGTAGGGTTGGACATGGCAGCGTCCGAAATCTGAATGCCTCCCCTATGGCCTGCTGGGTATGCTTATGTGCCTCCCTGGTTGTTGAGCCCTGGACGGTGTCCACGAACACCAGTCCGCTGTAGCTCCCCTGGGTAAACCAGGCTGAGTAGTATCCCATCGCTGCCACCAATTGTGGAGACACAGGGCTCAGTGGGTGCTCTTGTCTACAAAAACACGCCGCCTTTAGAAAGACAGCGTGGCTCAGGGCTCATCCCACCTGAATGCTGGCCTCCTTAACCGTGGACGTAACACTACTCAGACAACACAGGGTGAGGGAACCGCAATAATTAGACTTTATTGGATCCCCAAACAATTAACGGCACATAACCAGCAAAACACACAAATGTAACAGGCAACAGAGTCTCACCCTTCCGCTGGCTCACCAGGGATTTAGAATGTCCATGCCTCAGAGCTTCCAGGGCCGCTTACTCCAATCCAGCAGCACTCCGCTTTCGGCGGGCACCCACCGAGAAAGGAATAGCACCAGATTTAAGAAGCTGTGTGAGGTCTGTAAAGTCTGTAGCCAGGTGACCGGATTGTCCCAACCTGAGTGTCCTCCTTAGGTAGTCCTGGTATGATGATATAATCCTGGCAGCCGGGGTCGAAATCCCTAGACTGTGGATATGGTCTCCAACCGGAACCGGATTCCCTAGATTGAAGCCATAAGATATCCTGATCCTCTAGTCAGCTCCTAAGAGCTTAGACTGGATCCATAAGCATCCATCAACCTTCATCAACCTGGTGGCTTAAAGAAGTCCTCTCTTTTAGCCACAGCTCTCCCTCTGGGCACACTGCGTCCTCATCGATTGGTTGGACAAGATCGCCTCTCCCATTCGATGAATCTCAAGCTGCATGGACAATGTTCATCCAAATGATGTCTACAGAAAGACTGAGGGTATACATATAGTATGGAATGCACAGACTAGATAATGGCTACTAAGGTAATCAAATTAGCAATACACAACTACAATACAATGATTACTGGAAGAGTCTGGATAAACAATACGTCTGGCTTTCAGTGGCCAACACAATTACATGAGTCAACAAGAGTCTTGTAAAAACAATGAGGGACTTATCCCCCGTCTATAAACAATCTATCATCCTGTCTGGCTGAATTTTAAGAAACTTTAACCCATGAGAGGCATTGGGTGTCCATGTCGTCACAATGCTTATCCAATGCCCCGCATTGATGAACTTCTAGACCGGCTAGCTGGGGCACGATACGTCACCACCTTGGATCTCAGGAAGGGATAACTGGCAAATTCCCCTGACGGAGGAAGGTAGAGATAGGTCGGCTTTTATAACCCCCTTTGGTCTGTATGAATTTCTAAACATGCCTTTCGGAATGAAAAACGCCCCTGCAACCTTTCTGAGAATGGTGGACCAGATTCTCCGGGGATATGGCGACTTCACTTGTGCCTACCTGGATGATATCGCCGTCTTCAGCCACACATGGGAGGAACATCTGAATCGAGTAGCTGTTGTTCTTGACCGGATTCTCGCAGCAGGCCTAACCATTCGACCTGATAAATGCCAATTGGGGATGGGTGAAGTCCAATACCTAGGGCATCGAGTAGGATTAGGGAAGTTACATCCTGAACCTGCCAAAATCCAGGCTATTAGAGACTGGCCTGTACCCCAAACTAAGAACCAAGTTATGGCTTTTTTTGGGCACTGCCAGGTATTACCGAAAATTTGTTTCTCATTTCAGCTCTGTGGCCAAGACCCTAACAGACCTCACGAAGAAAACGATGCCCCGGCTAGTGATCTGGACTCCAGCCTGTGATGAGGCTTTTAACCGGCTGAAGGACGCCTTGGTCTGCGAGCCTGTTCTGGCTGCTCCAGACTACAAGAAGAGATTCATTGTGCAAACGGATGCCTCTTCTTATGGATTGGGAACTGTACTCAGCCAGGTGAATGCAGCTGGAGAGGAGCAGCCCATTGCCTACCTCAGCAGGAAACTGCTGGACCGAGAAGTGACCTATGCAACTGTTGAGAAGGAATGTCTGGCTGTAGTATGGGCCCTTAGGAAACTAAGACCGCATCTGTATGGACGAGAATTCACTGTCGTTACAGATCACAATCCCCTCACCTGGCTGAACAGAGTCTCTGGGGACAATGGACGCTTACTACGATGGAGCCTGGGTCTTCAACCCTATAACTTTACAATACAATATAGAAGGGGCAGCCAACACCAAAATGCAGACAGATTGTCCAGGCAAGAGGAGCCCTGAGTCAGGGTCAGCATGTTTACGTGTACTTGACAAGCGACCTGTTGAGGTCACTAGTCCATACACAAGTTGAGGGGGGAAGGGGTTGTAACAGTGTGTCCCTCCCCCGCCTTTGCTCATAGTGTAATAGTCTGTCTTTCCTTGACTGTCCTGTATGTACTACCGGTGGGGGATTGTTTGTTCTTCTCAGCATGGGACTTCTCCAATCCACAACTTGGTAAACAAAACAGAGCCAGGAGTCGAAAGTCCATTCATGTATCAAGTGCCCAGGCGGAGTTGGACTCTTCTGAACACCTAAGGGGCTGATTCCAGGAGAGAAGAACAATGAGACCCATGTTAGTTCAGTTAGTTGGATCACGGCTGAAGAAGGACTAGAATCTATTGCTGAGGCTGGATCCTAGAGCCTGTGTATTGACTGTCACAGACTGGAGATCAGTGGCCACGTGGGATTGCGTTTTGTTGTTCACCCTGTTGGACTCAAGGAACTCATATAAGGACCATTGCCATATTTTCCCTGGCATTGGAATACCGGGAGGTGCCCCTGGATCTTTTGTTTTGTTGTGGACTCCTTGCAGACTTTAAGGATCTATATTTATGTTTGGTGCTTTATCTTTGCGGTTCCAATAAAGCCATTTGGATTGTTCCTTGGCCTGGCGTCCCATACTGCTCTGTCGCATACCCCATCACAATGACTGTATAGTAATATTCTCCTGTATATACAATAAACCATGACTGTATAGTAATATTCTCCTGTATATACAATAAGCAATGACTGTATAGTAATACTCTCCTGTATATACAATAAACCATGACTGTATAGTAATATTCTCCTGTATATACAATAAACCATGACTGTATAGTAATACTCTCCTGTATATACAATAAACCATGACTGTATAGTAATACTCTCCTGTATGTACAATAAACCATGACTGTATAGTAATATTCTCCTGTATGTACAATAAGCAATGACTGTATAGTAATATTCTCCTGTATATACAATAAACCATGACTGTATAGTAATACTCTCCTGTATGTACAATAAACCATGACTGTATAGTAATATTCTCCTGTATGCCCACAACCATGAATCAGTCATGGAGACGGTGACTGAAAAGCACAAGGTACGTGCTGTGCAGTCCTAATTTTGCATATGTGAGGCCACATGGCACACTTTAAATAAAAATATTTTAGTGTTAGGACTGCCCCAGGAGATTTGCCGTGACGTTGGCGGGGTGGCTCGAAAAATTGCAATTTTTTGCCAAAAATCTCATTTTTTCAATAGTACAGCTTGGAATGTTGGTACTGTGCACACTTTGCAATACATAATATTTTTGAGTGGAGGTTGTTTTTATGCTGTTTTTTCTTGTTATATAGGGTCCCAGTTGGTTCTCATTTTGCAGTGCACCTCATGTTTATTTTTCCATCTGTCCTGATTTTTGGCGGTTGGTGGCTGTTCACACTTGCCATCCAACCCCGTCCACTGGCTATTTATTCTAAGCAGCATGTGCCCGGGCCTGTCCCGCCCACAACCATGAATCAGTCATGGAGACGGTGACTGAAAAGCACAAGGTACGTGCTGTGCAGTCCTAATTTTGCATATGTGAGGCCACATGGCACACTTTAAATAAAAATATTTTAGTGTTAGGACTGCCCCAGGAGATTTGCCGTGACGTTGGCGGGGTGGCTCGAAAAATTGCAATTTTTTGCCAAAAATCTCATTTTTTCAATAGTACAGCTTGGAATGTTGGTACTGTGCACACTTTGCAATACATAATATTTTTGAGTGGAGGTTGTTTTTATGCTGTTTTTTCTTGTTATATAGGGTCCCAGTTGGTTCTCATTTTGCAGTGCACCTCATGTTTATTTTTCCATCTGTCCTGATTTTTGGCGGTTGGTGGCTGTTCACACTTGCCATCCAACCCCGTCCACTGGCTATTTATTCTAAGCAGCATGTGCCCGGGCCTGTCCCGCCCACAACCATGAATCAGTCATGGAGACGGTGACTGAAAAGCACAAGGTACGTGCTGTGCAGTCCTAATTTTGCATATGTGAGGCCACATGGCACACTTTAAATAAAAATATTTTAGTGTTAGGACTGCCCCAGGAGATTTGCCGTGACGTTGGCGGGGTGGCTCGAAAAATTGCAATTTTTTGCCAAAAATCTCATTTTTTCAATAGTACAGCTTGGAATGTTGGTACTGTGCACACTTTGCAATACATAATATTTTTGAGTGGAGGTTGTTTTTATGCTGTTTTTTCTTGTTATATAGGGTCCCTGTATAGTAATACTCTCCTGTATATACAATAAACCATGACTGTATAGTAATACTCTCCTGTATGTACAATAAACCATGACTGTATAGTAATATTCTCCTGTATGTACAATAAGCAATGACTGTATAGTAATATTCTCCTGTATATACAATAAACCATGACTGTATAGTAATACTCTCCTGTATGTACAATAAACCATGACTGTATAGTAATATTCTCCTGTATATACAATAAACCATGACTGTATAGTAATACTCTCCTGTATGTACAATAAACCATGACTGTATAGTAATATTCTCCTGTATGTACAATAAACCATGACTTGACAGTAATATTCTCCTGTATGTACAATAAACCATGACTGTATAGTAATATTCTCCTGTATATACAATAAACCATGACTGTATAGTAATATTCTCCTGTATGTACAATAAACCATGACTGTATAGTAATATTCTCCTGTATGTACAATAAACCATGACTGTATAGTAATATTCTCCAGTATGTACAATAAACCATGACTTGACAGTAATATTCTGCTATTTGTACAATAAACCATGACTGTACAGTAATATTCTCCTGTATGTACAATAAACCATGACTTGACAGTAATATTCTGCTATTTGTACAATAAACCATGACTGTACAGTAATATTCTCCTGTATGTACAATAAACCATGACTGTATAGTAATATTCTCCTGTATATACAATAAACCATGACTGTATAGTAATATTCTCCTGTATGTACAATAAACCATGACTGTATAGTAATATTCTCCTGTATATACAATAAACCATGACTGTATAGTAATACTCTCCTGTATGTACAATAAACCATGACTGTATAGTAATATTCTCCTGTATGTACAATAAACCATGACTTGACAGTAATATTCTGCTATTTGTACAATAAACCATGACTGTACAGTAATATTCTCCTGTATGTACAATAAACCATGACTGTATAGTAATATTCTCCTGTATATACAATAAACCATGACTGTATAGTAATATTCTCCTGTATGTACAATAAACCATGACTGTATAGTAATATTCTCCTGTATGTACAATAAACCATGACTGTATAGTAATATTCTCCTGTATGTACAATAAACCATGACTGTACAGTAATATTCTCCTGTATGTACAATAAACCATGACTGTACAGTAATATTCTCCTGTATGTACAATAAAGCATGACCGTATAGAAATATTCTCCTGTATGTACAATAAACCATGACTGTATAGTAATATTCTCCTGTATGTACAATAAACCATGACTGTATAGTAATATTCTCCTGTATGTACAATAAACCATGACTGTATAGTAATATTCTGCTGTGTGTACAATAAAACATGACTGTACAGTAATATTCTACTGTATGTACAATAAACCATGACTGTATAGTAATATTCTCCTGTATGTACAATAAACCATGACTGTATAGTAATATTCTGCTGTATGTACAATAAACCATGACTGTACAGTAATATTCTCCTGTATGTACAATAAACCATGACTGTATAGTAATATTCTCCTGTATGTACAATAAACCATGACTGTACAGTAATATTCTCCTGTATGTACAATAAACCATGACTATATAGTAATATTCTGCTGTATGTAAAATCGACCTAATAAGGCAAGTCTTCTCTGCTCAGCCACCACAACCCCTTCATGTAGCTGACCACTGCCCCTCTCCCATAAACTCCCTCCCCACCATCACCGAAGGAGAGCTTGCACGTCTTCTCTCAAAAGCGCACCTCACCACCTGCGCACTTGACCCCATGCCATCCCACCTCCTTCCCAACCTCACCACCATCCTTACTCCAGCCTTAACCCACCTCTTCAACCTATCTTTAACGACTGGAACCTTCCCCTCTGCCTTTAAACATGCAACAGTCACACCTATCCTAAAGAAACCTTCCCTCGATCCAACCTCTACTACCAGCTATCGCCCCATATCACTACTCCCACTTGCCTCAAAACTCCTGGAACAGCATGTCCATGCTGAACTTTCCTCCCACCTCTCCTCTAACGCTCTCTTTGACAACCTACAGTCCGGCTTCCGTCCACATCACTCTACCGAAACTGCCCTGACTAAAATCACAAATGACTTGCTTACTGCCAAAGCGAACAAGCACTTCTCTATACTCCTACTCCTAGACCTGTCCTCAGCCTTCGATACCGTTGACCACTCCCTCCTATTACAGACCCTCTCTTCCCTTGGTGTCAGAGATCTTGCCCTCTCTTGGATCTCTTCATACCTCTCAAATCGCACTTTCAGTGTCTCCCACTCTCACACAACCTCTTCATCCCACCATCTCTCTGTTGGCGTCCCTCAAGGCTCTGTCCTAGGACCCCTACTTTTCTCTATCTACACATTTGGCCTAGGACAACTCATAAAGTCCCATGGCTTCCAATACCACCTATATGCCGACGACACCCAGATCTACCTCTCTGGCCCAGATGCCACATCTCTGCTGTCCAAAATCCCGAAATGTCTATCTGCTATATCCTCCTTCTTCTCCTCTCGCTTCCTAAAGCTCAATGTGGCCAAAACTGAACTAATCATCTTTCCTCCGTCTCACCTACACTCTCCACCTGATCTATCTATTACAATAAATAACACCACGCTCTCGCCAGTACCCAAAGTTCGCTGCCTCGGAGTGACCTTTGACTCTGCCTTATCCTTCATACCACACATCCAGTCCCTCACCACCTCCTGCCGTCTTCAACTCAAAAATATTTCCAGAATCCGCCCTTTCCTCAATTTGCAATCTACTAAAATGCTAGTGCATGCCCTCATAATCTCCCGCCTCGACTACTGTAACATCCTCCTCTGTGGCCTCCCTGCCAACACGCTCGCCCCTCTCCAGTCCATCCTTAACTCTGCTGCCCGACTTATCCACCTCTCTCCTCAATACCACCCCGCTTCTCCCCTCTGCATGTCCCTCCACTGGCTTCCAATCTTCCACCGTATCCAATTCAAACTTCTAACACTGACCTACAAAGCTGTGCATAATCTTTCCCCTCCGTACATCTCCGAACTACTCTCCCACTACACTCCAACACGTCACCTCCGGTCCTCCCAAGATCTCCTCCTCTCCTCCTCTCTCATTCGCTCCTCACGCAACCGACTCCAAGACTTCTCCCGAGCATCCCCAGTCTCCTGGAACTCGCTGCCTCAACACGTCAGACTATCCCCTACCCTTGCAAACTTCAAACGGAACCTGAAAACTCATCTGTTCAGAAATGCCTACAATCTACAATGAACTCGCTGCCGCCCGACCACCGTGCGGAGCTGCCGCCCGACCACCGTGCGGAGCTGCCGCCCGACCACCGTGCGGAGCTGCCGCCCGACCACCGTGCGGAGCCGCCGCCTGACCTACACCCCACCTATTGTCTCCTCCCCATAATCCTATAGAATGTAAGCCCGCAAGGGTAGGGCCCTCTTCCCTCTGTACTAGTCTGTCTACTGTAACTTGTATATGTATTTTGTATGTAACCCCCTTCTCATGTACAGCACCATGGAATTAATGGTGCTCTATAAATAAATAATAATAATATGTACAATAAACCATGACTGTACAGTAATATTCTCCTGTATGTACAATAAACCATGACTGTATAGTAATATTCTCCTGTATGTACAATAAACCATGACTGTACAGTAATATTCTCCTGTATATACAATAAACCATGACTGTATAGTAATATTCTCCTGTATGTACAATGAACCATGACTGTATAGTAATATTCTCCTGTATGTACAATAAACCATGACTGTATAGTAATATTCTCCTGTATGTACAATAAACCATGACTTGACAGTAATATTCTGCTATTTGTACAATAAACCATGACTGTACAGTAATATTCTCCTGTATGTACAATAAACCATGACTGTATAGTAATATTCTCCTGTATGTACAATGAACCATGACTGTATAGTAATATTCTCCTGTATATACAATAAACCATGACTGTATAGTAATATTCTCCTGTATGTACAATAAACCATGACTGTATAGTAATATTCTCCTGTATGTACAATAAACCATGACTTGACAGTAATATTCTGCTATTTGTACAATAAACCATGACTGTACAGTAATATTCTCCTGTATATACAATAAACCATGACTGTATAGTAATATTCTCCTGTATATACAATAAACCATGACTGTATAGTAATATTCTCCTGTATGTACAATAAACCATGACTGTATAGTAATATTCTCCTGTATGTACAATAAACCATGACTGTATAGTAATATTCTCCTGTATGTACAATAAACCATGACTGTACAGTAATATTCTCCTGTATGTACAATAAACCATGACTGTATAGTAATATTCTCCTGTATGTACAATAAACCATGACTGTATAGTAATATTCTCCTGTATGTACAATAAACCATGACTGTATAGTAATATTCTCCTGTATATACAATAAACCATGACTGTATAGTAATATTCTGCTGTATGTACAATAAACCATGACTGTATAGTAATATTCTCCTGTATATACAATAAACCATGACTGTATAGTAATATTCTGCTGTATGTACAATAAACCATGACTGTATAGTAATATTCTCCTGTATATACAATAAACCATGACTGTATAGTAATATTCTGCTGTATGTACAATAAACCATGACTGTATAGTAATATTCTCCTGTATATACAATAAACCATGACTGTATAGTAATATTCTGCTGTATGTACAATAAACCATGACTGTATAGTAATATTCTCCTGTATATACAATAAACCATGACTGTATAGTAATATTCTCCTGTATATACAATAAACCATGACTGTATAGTAATATTCTCCTGTATATACAATAAACCATGACTGTATAGTAATATTCTCCTGTATATACAATAAACCATGACTGTATAGTAATATTCTCCTGTATATACAATAAACCATGACTGTATAGTAATATTCTCCTGTATATACAATAAACCATGACTGTACAGTAATATTCTCCTGTATATACAATAAACCATGACTGTATAGTAATATTCTGCTGTATGTACAATAAACCATGACTGTATAGTAATATTCTCCTGTATGTACAATAAACCATGACTGTATAGTAATATTCTCCTGTATATACAATAAACCATGACTGTATAGTAATATTCTCCTGTATATACAATAAACCATGACTGTATAGTAATATTCTCCTGTATATACAATAAACCATGACTGTATAGTAATATTCTCCTGTATGTACAATAAACCATGACTGTATAGTAATATTCTCCTGTATGTACAATAAACCATGACTGTATAGTAATATTCTCCTGTATGTACAATAAACCATGACTGTATAGTAATATTCTCCTGTATGTACAATAAACCATGACTGTATAGTAATATTCTCCTGTATGTACAATAAACCATGACTGTATAGTAATATTCTCCTGAATGTACAATAAACCATGACTGTATAGTAATATTCTCCTGTATATACAATAAACCATGACTGTACAGTAATATTCTCCTGTATATACAATAAACCATGACTGTACAGTAATATTCTCCTGTATATACAATAAACCATGACTGTATAGTAATATTCTCCTGTATGTACAATAAACCATGACTGTATAGTAATATTCTGCTGTATATACAATAAACCATGACTGTATAGTAATATTCTGCTGTATATACAATAAACCATGACTGTATAGTAATATTCTCCTGTATATACAATAAACCATGACTGTATAGTAATATTCTCCTGTATATACAATAAACCATGACTGTATAGTAATATTCTCCTGTATGTACAATAAACCATGACTGTATAGTAATATTCTCCTGTATATACAATAAACCATGACTGTATAGTAATATTCTCCTGTATGTACAATAAACCATGACTGTATAGTAATATTCTCCTGTATATACAATAAACCATGACTGTATAGTAATATTCTCCTGTATATACAATAAACCATGACTGTACAGTAATATTCTCCTGTATATACAATAAACCATGACTGTATAGTAATATTCTCCTGTATATACAATAAACCATGACTGTATAGTAATATTCTCCTGTATATACAATAATCCATGACTGTATAGTAATATTCTCCTGTATATACAATAATCCATGACTGTATAGTAATATTCTCCTGTATGTACAATAAACCATGACTGTATAGTAATATTCTCCTGTATATACAATAAACCATGACTGTATAGTAATATTCTCCTGTATGTACAATAAACCATGACTGTACAGTAATATTCTCCTGTATGTACAATAAACCATGACTGTATAGTAATATTCTCCTGTATGTACAATAAACCATGACTGTATAGTAATATTCTGCTGTATGTACAATAAACCATGACTGTATAGTAATATTCTCCTGTATGTACAATAAACCATGGCTGTATAGTAATATTCTCCTGAATGTACAATAAACCATGACTGTATAGTAATATTCTCCTGTATGTACAATAAACCATGACTGTATAGTAATATTCTCCTGAATGTACAATAAACCATGACTGTATAGTAATATTCTCCTGTATGTACAATAAACCATGACTGTATAGTAATATTCTCCTGTATATACAATAAACCATGACTGTATAGTAATATTCTCCTGTATATACAATAAACCATGACTGTACAGTAATATTCTCCTGTATGTACAATAAACCATGACTGTATAGTAATATTCTCCTGTATATACAATAAACCATGACTGTATAGTAATATTCTGCTGTATATACAATAAACCATGACTGTACAGTAATATTCTGCTGTATATACAATAAACCATGACTGTACAGTAATATTCTCCTGTATGTACAATAAACCATGACTGTATAGTAATATTCTCCTGTATATACAATAAACCATGACTGTATAGTAATATTCTGCTGTATATACAATAAACCATGACTGTATAGTAATATTCTCCTGTATGTACAATAAACCATGACTGTACAGTAATATTCTCCTGAATGTACAATAAACCATGGCTGTATAGTAATATTCTCCTGTATATACAATAAACCATGACTGTATAGTAATATTCTCCTGTATGTACAATAATCCATGACTGTATAGTAATATTCTCCTGAATGTACAATAAACCATGGCTGTATAGTAATATTCTCCTGTATATACAATAATCCATGACTGTATAGTAATATTCTCCTGAATGTACAATAATCCATGACTGTATAGTAATATTCTCCTGTATGTACAATAATCCATGACTGTATAGTAATATTCTCCTGAATGTACAATAAACCATGACTGTATAGTAATATTCTCCTGAATGTACAATAAACCATGACTGTATAGTAATATTCTCCTGAATGTACAATAAACCATGACTGTACAGTAATATTCTCCTGAATGTACAATAAACCATGACTGTATAGTAATATTCTCCTGAATGTACAATAAACCATGACTGTATAGTAATATTCTCCTGAATGTACAATAAACCATGACTGTATAGTAATATTCTCCTGTATATACAATAAACCATGACTGTATAGTAATATTCTCCTGTATATACAATAAACCATGACTGTATAGTAATATTCTCCTGTATGTACAATAAACCATGACTGTATAGTAATATTCTCCTGAATGTACAATAAACCATGACTGTATAGTAATATTCTCCTGTATATACAATAAACCATGACTGTATAGTAATATTCTCCTGTATATACAATAAACCATGACTGTATAGTAATATTCTCCTGTATGTACAATAAACCATGACTGTATAGTAATATTCTCCTGAATGTACAATAAACCATGGCTGTATAGTAATATTCTCCTGAATAAACAATAAACCATGGCTGTATAGTAATATTCTCCTGAATGTACAATAAACCATGACTGTATAGTAATATTCTCCTGTATATACAATAAACCATGACTGTATAGTAATATTCTCCTGTATATACAATAAACCATGACTGTATAGTAATATTCTCCTGTATGTACAATAAACCATGACTGTATAGTAATATTCTCCTGTATGTACAATAAACCATGACTGTATAGTAATATTCTCCTGAATGTACAATAAACCATGGCTGTATAGTAATATTCTCCTGAATGTACAATAAACCATGACTGTATAGTAATATTCTCCTGTATATACAATAATCCATGACTGTATAGTAATATTCTCCTGTATATACAATAAACCATGACTGTATAGTAATATTCTCCTGTATATACAATAAACCATGACTGTATAGTAATATTCTCCTGTATGTACAATAAACCATGACTGTACAGTAATATTCTCCTGTATATACAATAAACCATGACTGTACAGTAATATTCTCCTGTATATACAATAAACCATGACTGTACAGTAATATTCTCCTGTATGTACAATAAACCATGACTGTATAGTAATATTCTCCTGTATATACAATAAACCATGACTGTATAGTAATATTCTCCTGTATGTACAATAAACCATGGCTGTATAGTAATATTCTCCTGTATGTACAATAAACCATGACTGTATAGTAATATTCTCCTGTATATACAATAAACCATGGCTGTATAGTAATATTCTCCTGTATGTACAATAAACCATGACTGTATAGTAATATTCTCCTGTATGTACAATAAACCATGACTGTATAGTAATATTCTCCTGTATATACAATAAACCATGACTGTATAGTAATATTCTCCTGTATGTACAATAAACCATGACTGTATAGTAATATTCTCCTGTATGTACAATAAACCATGACTGTACAGTAATATTCTCCTGTATATACAATAAACCATGACTGTATAGTAATATTCTCCTGTATATACAATAAACCATGACTGTATAGTAATATTCTCCTGTATGTACAATAAACCATGACTGTATAGTAATATTCTCCTGAATGTACAATAAACCATGGCTGTATAGTAATATTCTCCTGAATGTACAATAAACCATGGCTGTATAGTAATATTCTCCTGAATGTACAATAAACCATGACTGTATAGTAATATTCTCCTGTATATACAATAAACCATGACTGTATAGTAATATTCTCCTGTATATACAATAAACCATGACTGTATAGTAATATTCTCCTGTATGTACAATAAACCATGACTGTATAGTAATATTCTCCTGTATGTACAATAAACCATGACTGTATAGTAATATTCTCCTGTATATACAATAAACCATGACTGTATAGTAATATTCTCCTGAATGTACAATAAACCATGGCTGTATAGTAATATTCTCCTGAATGTACAATAAACCATGGCTGTATAGTAATATTCTCCTGAATGTACAATAAACCATGACTGTATAGTAATATTCT